>NC_143399.1:51829992-52133022 GCF_052110815.1 Crocodylus siamensis
ATAAAGGGACAAATTCTGTATGTGCAGGAAAGGAAGAAATATTCTTATGGCAGCCTAGAAAGGTCCCCACCCTCTGGATACTTCCTCATGGCTGGGCCCAGTACTGCAGTGGTTCTTTCTCAGTTTCTTCATCAGCTTTTCCTACCTGTGCTAGTGACTTGTGGCTCTACCCTTCAGCTTAATTGTTATGAATGATCCAACCTTCCCTGCCAGGGTGCCAAAGACAGTCACGGACCAGGACAAGCAAGAAATGAAGGAATATTTGCACCATTAAAGCTTAGTCCTTTGCCCCCCTTTAAGGTTATTCATCCATAGCTCCATTTCATCCATATTCATCCATTTCCTTAGCTCACCACTCAGCCCAACTCTTTTTCCCATATAAGCTACATTCAAACTTGAATGATCATTACTGGACCCCAGGTAAAATTAAATGGGCCAATGCTAGGTCTGCCTTCATTCCAGGAAGACTTTGACCAGCCACAGTCCTGGTCAGGAAGGCCCCGTCCCCAGTGAGAGATATTTGTCTCTGCTCCTTCCCTGCCCACCTCCAGCTGCTTGAGCTCTCACTCCTGTTCAGCCCCCTTCCACAGGCCTGACACTCATGACGGGCAGCAGGCAGAGTTGTTTTTACCCTCCCCACACTGTACACTAAGCCTTTCCAGCTTGCATGGGGATTGTGCTCACCATCACAGGCAAAGCGCTGAATCTGCTCAGGGCTTTCAAATGTCAGAACCGGTTCCAGTGGGAGATGGGGTTTATGAGCAGAGTGCATTTCACTTGCATGTTTCTGTGCCTCAGCAGCAACCTAGCCCAGAGTTCTCCACTTCCTATCACATCCTTTGCTCTGCCTTTTCTTCCATAGCTCTACAGTGTAGTCACACATGTGGCACCTGTGTGGAGAATATGTCTATCACTTGCACTGAAGCATGTGTCTGTCTCTGCGTACGTGTGTGGCTTGCGTATATGCAGAGAGGTAGTTAGGCATGTTAGTCTGAAGTCAGTCAGAAGGCAAGATAGACATGCAGCTTTATAAACTAACTGAATAAGATCTAAAAGGAGAGCACATGCTTTTGTGAACCCAAGTTCACTTCATCAGTTGCTGTGAAGGGGCAGCATAGAGAAGAGTATGAAGTGGAGTAAGTGATTAGAATACAGTCGGTAGGAAAGCAGGAGGGAAGAGGAAGGCAGCAGGGAGTGCTGTGAGAGGGATCCATGCAAAGAACCCATTGGCAGCCAGTCCTGAACAGGGCTGATTTCCCCTTGGGAAGCTGTGCGATTTTAGGCTGAAGCAGTCCATGGGGCTTTTCTTCTGTCTTTCACCTGAGCCTTGCCCTTCACTTTCAGGAAAGCATGTACAGAAGCAGCCTTGTGCCCTGCCCTCAGTTTGCAGTATTTGCCATTGTTATTTGAGCAGAGCCCAAGCACAGATTGAAGCATTTCTTCTCCCATGCAGAGGTCTTTTCCACAGTAGCAGAGGTGGGTGGCAGATTTTCACTACCAGTCTGAGGCCATGGAGTTGGGAGCCCATGCCTATGCAGCCAAACATTTAAGTGCAAGCTTAACTTTGCTAATTAAATTGCATAAATGCTCTACTGGCCTGCAGCTGTGGTGCAGCCAGGGTATCTCAGTGCAGATTGGAAGGCAGCACAGCCTCTGAACTGATTTGTCTGTAGTCATTTTTTGACTGACATTTGGTTTCCCTTTCCTCAAGTTCAGTAAGCCCAGTCTGAGAGAGGAGGACTCTCCCCACACCTTACAGAAAACCATCCCTAACATATATGCATATTCCCAATACACACTTATCTCTCCCCCCACATACATATACATAAACACCCTGAAACAAACCAGCAGCAGATGCCAAACAGCACTAGTAATATGCCTGTATTATAGAGCATCTTTCATCGCAACATAAGGCATTTATGAAAATGGCTCAGGCTTACTAGTGCTGATATTGGAAAGCGATTGCAAGAGGGTTCACAATAAGGAGCAATGTGGGGATCAGGGTTATTGTCCAGGTGCTGTGAGAGGGGTGAGGAGGTTTGCTTGCAGCACTGGGACAGTGGATCTGAGAGGCATGTGCTCATCTGCAGAGTTCAAAAGGTTGATCCATCTGGGAAAGCTTCCTAATGTATAATTTTACTGTTTAAAATCCAGCATGTGGCTGAATTCCAGCTCCAGTGGTAATTGATCTAGTAATTCCATTCTGCCAGTCTGACTTCCTGCCACAGATTCAAAGGCACGTGCTGGGCTTCACTCACTGTGACAGAGAGATGTAGGTGTAGCATAACTGTTCTGCTTCTACCTCAGAGGGAGTTGCATTTAGGGAGGATATGATGTGGTCTTTGTACTTGGCCCCTGTGAAGCCCATGAGAGTTTTGCCATTTACTTGTGCATGTCTAGGGTTTGTCTGTGGTCTGTGCAAGTGCTTTGGAACAGAAGATATTCTGTAAAAGAAATATCCATTGCAGTAGATTATTGGAGTCATCTGGTGACTGATGGATTTTGAACCCAGAATTCTAGTTGTGTGTGTCTGTGTGCATGCACTCATGCATGTCAGGGTCAGGGAAGAAGCTATCCTCTGAATACACATGTTTTGGGATGGTTTAACTGGGAACTGTGGTGGCCCTTGCCTCTCACCTCTTTCATCTGTTCCTTCCTTTCTGTCTTTGGGTGGAGGGGTTGCATATCATTCAGGTTGCCCGGCACCCAAGACCAACCAAAATCTTACCCTAGACAAGTGGCATTTTATTCTGTGCTTTCTACTGGGTAAGTCACTGCTCTGGACTTAGGAATCCTGGGTTCATTAACCAGCACTAAATCTGCAAGTAAAACCAGAATCCCACTGCATTTTCTCAGTTTGTGGGAGAGAGGTGTTGATTCAAAAAATCTCAACCAGCTCTAAGAGTTGCACAGTTCTTGAGGGATGATCATGATCTACACATCTCACTCCAGAGAATGACTGCCACATTCTTGTACTGACTAAACTCATCCACCCACCCACTTTCTCAAAATGCCCCTTCCAGGCTGCAAATTCCTTCCCCTTCCCTAGTTTATTGACCCAGTCTCAACAATGAACCCATCCTTGGACAAGCTGTTGCAGCTGCTGAAGACACACACATGCACATATACAGCACCTCTTCAAGTGACTTGAACCACCTTTATCCATCTGTTTGTGTTCTCTCATCCAGCAAGCAAGATGGCTCCCTGGCTCAGATCCCAGCATGTCCTGTTTGTGGGTTTTGTGGTTTGCTTATATGCAGAGAGGTAGTTAGGCACGTTAGTCTGAAGTCAGTCAGAAGGCAAGATAGACATGCATCTTTATAAACTAACTGAATAAGATCTAAAAGGAGAGCACACACTTTTGTGAGCCCAAGTCTAAAGTCATGAACCCAGATTCTAAAGTCATGCACATTAATTCACTGCCATCCAAATTCCGTTTTAATTTTAGCATTATTAGTAAGCACTTTGCAGGATCTTTCTACCTCATTGCACTTGTTTTCATCAACATCTGCCCTATGCATCAAATTCTACAGAAAGGAAGCAGTTATGTTTAATAAGTTGCCTGTTTGTAGTTTTCAGGTCCTCACACAATACAGTGATGATGTATTAAGTTACAAGTGACAGGAAGGGCAGATTCTCCTTGCCAGTTAGGGGTGTGGCTCTGATTCTCAGGGCTTGAGGGCACCCTGTGGTTAACATCTAATTGTATTGGGTGGAGCACAGGTGCTTCAGAATCAGTTTGGGAGAGATAGTTCTGGGTTGTGGAATGAGGATCCAGCCTGAGTCATTTGTATTTGGCCCAGAGATGTGGGACTGTTTGGGTCCAGGAAGTTGGTTCAAGATCCTTGCTTGTCTCTGGTATCAAAAGGCTTTCTGGTGCAGCATCTAGGTACCAAGGACAGCTGCCCTAAAGCATGGGTGTTCTTATCCAGGAGAATATATATAACCCCAGGCAGAGGAATGCAGTAGAGACACCATATGAACATACCTAATGGGATGGATGAATATCAGGTGAAGGCTGAACAGGCCCCCTTGATGTCTGTCCAAAGTACAGCAAAGGTGACTATCAAGGCCCATTGGTTTCTTTTCAATCTTTTAAATCCTTCATTATGAGAAATGTAAGGACATAGGGGATTTTGTGACTCAAATTTTTAATTAGCAAGTGAGATTGAATTTGAGGAAGGTGGGCACTCTGTTCGAGCATCAGCTGAATGTGCTAGCCCGCAGTCTTAGTAGACATGTGCTAGGGCCCTGCTATACTGGAGTAGGCCAGAACAAGCCCCACAGACACTTGAACTATAACTGTTGCAATCTGAAGGCTTCTTCCTGGCTGGCTGGTTGTTTCTAACTATGTGTCATTGTTCTGATGCACTGTAGCAGGTATTTGAAGCTTGAGACCCCCTCAGATTAAGATACCATTTTATGTGGAAACCATTCGGGTTTTTTTGGATCCCCCTCATCTGGTCCCCACCCTCTCAATGTTGTCAAGCAGCTATAGAGTAGCAAAGGCCTGTGATACTTTGCAGCACAGCAAGACTGCAAGACATTCAAGACCTGCTGAGCATTGGTTCTGGGGTCTTGAGTGTCACTGAGGCCATAGATTTGAATGAGCAGGTCCTCAGTGGTATATGGGACCCATTTGTGCCCTCCCTACCCCAAGGACCCCTTTCAGTTTCTGTGGAAATAGACTTTCATTTAAATAAACCAAAAGTTTCTCCAGCATTGAGAAGAATTTAAAGCAATGTTAGGATGGTTTGAGCTTGGTCTGAAACCCATTGAACTCAATGGAGAGACCCCACTTGATTCCCAGAGACCATGAAACAGGCCTTCACTGGGGGTACAAAAGATTTGAGGTCCTGGCTGATGCTGACTGCTGCAAATCCCAGTGACAAATGGAAGCAAGAAATGCTCGGCACCTCTCTCTTGATCATCAGGTGAACATTACCCTACTCAGATTCACTACCTACAGCAATGAGCATGAAAGCAGTAAAGGTCAATATTGTCAACCATTTCACAGATGATCACCTGAGGTTTTGGGTAGGTATAGTGTGATTACTGGGTTCCCCTAGTTATGATTCCAGCTGAGCCAGGGAGTGACCTGTACCATCCTAATGTCTGATAAATACCTAAATGCATCACAGCCAAGTACTTCAGAAATGACCGAAAGTCATCAGCCACTGTGGGCCCCTCAGGTCAGAGAGTCAGTCTTTGGTTCCTCAACACTAGGAAGGCAATAGTGTTGTTGCTACTAGATCATTCTAAACCTCTCTTGGAAGGACAGATCTCCCCATGGTACAAATTGTTAGGAAAGGAGGTGGTTGTGGTCAGGCAGATGTGGTGAGATGATGCCCACCATAGGTATTGTAAATAAGGGGGGAGGGAAGGGTGCATCTTGACCTTCTAAATGCAAAAAGATTTATGACAATAAGCCATGCTCTGTGTAAATACATTATTGGGGTGGGGGTTGGGCTCTGTGTGTGCATTAGTTGGGTGAGGGGAGTTATAAGGGGAGGGGTCTTGTTTCATGTTGATTTTAAAGCTTATACCTTATTTCTTATTCTTACAGTCATGACTGAGACCAGCAAGTGTGCAATGAAGTTTATAAGAGTTTTGAAATATTTCCTAACAGTTTTTTAAAGACCTATTTTAAGGTTACTATCACTTCAACCCACGGTCTGGTCTCTCTCCCCTACAAAAGCTCCTGTTTCCCCCCTATTGAAGGGTAGGTGCATATCCTCCTGCCCCTGGGAATCTAGATTGAGCACTGGTATGTGCCATCACTGAAAGGAGTTGGGCCTCTTTCAACTTGGCAGCTGGCCATGAGACTTCTGGCTGGGCCATATCTAAAGGCTGGAACTGGGATCCAGTCATGGCTACAGGTGATTCTCCAAGGAGTGAAGTCTTGATGCTGGATGAAAACAGTTGGCTCATTAGACTCTGAAGAATAACCCAGAAGTGGATTCAGGTGTGTCTGAATGCAGCAGGATTCAGTTTCAAAACTAGTGATTGCACCCAAAACTTGTAATGGGGCTGAGACAGAGTAGAGAGATCTGGCTAGGCATTTACACTGAGCTTATTGCCATAATGTCTGAGCAGCAAATGAGGCTGGGCTGCTTCCATGCACCACATCATTCCCAGGTTAGTGTTGAAGTGTTGTGGTTTTCCTTGATTCAGAATGGAGATTTAGTCTCTCTCCAAGTGCTGGAGCCAAGAAGCTCAAATGATCTTGGTGGTAGGAGAGATGTGTCCAATTGGGTACTAAAGCTTTGCTATCAGATGGAGACAGAGACTCTCTCTAGCTGCTGATGCTGCCAACAGAAGGAGCTGTGCACTTTCCTGCTCTTAGATGGAATGTCCTGCCCCATGCCCACCTTCATGACACAAGCACTTCCTAATGCATTTGGACTGGGAGGTGGAAGCATTTTCATCTTAGCATGGTGCCCTTTGGACACCACAGGTGGAAAAAGGCCTAGGTTTTTGTTGGTATCTCCCACATAGGTGCCCCAAACTATTCCTTTTGAAACAGCCTTGGTCATGAGCAGGCATCAGTTAAATGTACAGACTAGACAAGTTAGCTGGAACCACAAAACAGGGGGAAAGAGAATCTATAAAAGTCAAAGAGTCATTACAATAAAGCACTGAGGGACAAATGGAATCCATGTAACAGGAGCAGAATTTGCCTGAAATGAGAGCTTAAATATTGCCACCCATATTCTTTAGTAGCTCTTCATCAAATTATCCTTGGATGAGCATTGTCATACATTACATAGATACCAGCTGGCTCACTGAAAATTTATTTGAAGTTCATGAACCAGGTAACAAGCATACAGCAACAGCACAGAGTCTGAACCCAAGTAGAGCTTTTATTCATATATAGTGGTGTTTTATTAACATATAGAAATTCTTTGTGTCAGGATAAACCATGCTGATGGGAATGGTTCTTTTCAGTGGCACTGTGAGAATGGACTGATTCCATCTACTTGGCAGAATCTAGAATTTGTTTACCCTTGTAGAAGTGGTGAGATATGCCCAAGGGGTCATTGAATTTGAAAGCAAATGGGGACAATACAGTATCTTAGAGCACAGCCTGTAAAACCAAAAAAAAAAAAAAAAAGGGGGGGGGGAAGAGACCAGGAAAAAGACTACAACTAGGAGAGAGGATGTTTTCAAGGTACTTCTGCAACTTGCATACCCTTTTTTTTAAGTCTCTGGACTAATTTTGCTTCTGTATAATATCTCTTCTATGGCCTAAAGAAGGTTTTACAGCCAAAAGAACCTTTCTTCACCTTGGATATATCCATGGGATACTTAACTGCTGCTAAGATCTCAGCCTGTGGTCAGGCTCAAGAATCACTGCTGTACTTTGAGCAAGCTGTCCAAAACCAAGGGGACTTTTATTTCATTGCAACCAGAAGATGACCTTTTCGACTTCAATTGCCCTTCAGCTTAGCAGAGGGAAAACTGAGGAGAGGGCTATGGCAGGACATGGGAGGGGAGCATTTAAAAAGAATTCCTTGCAGAGAATGGGCTATGACAGGGTGTAGAGAGAAAGAGGAAATCAGGAAAAAGATGTTGGTGTCTATATACAGATCTAGTGTTTCAAGATTAACATGACCCCGGCTCAGTACACTCCAGTAAGAGGTGCACTGATACAGTGCTAGTACCCATGCATGACTGGCAACTTGATCCCAACCTGGTACTGTAAGACATCTAACAATGCTGAGCAGCAGTTGTTGCTTGTGGAGTTGGATCAATGCAGTTTTCATCTCAGTCAATTTATGGAGTGTAGGAGACAGGGTAAGAGGATGCAGAGAAGCTGCTGATAACATGTGCTGTGTACTAAATAAGGTAGCACACAGCATCCCCCTCTGGGTTTTTTCAGTAGCCATGTTCTGGCTTATTCAGCCCGAGTTTGAGATCTGCTCCAGTAAATGTAGTTCTTATTGGCAGCCCACAGCCATGATCCCTGGGAAAGTATTGGTGCACCTCTCCCAGAGCCAAAGGCTGATTCCAACACTGCATGTTGGCAAGGTGGATATATTGTAACATACTTGCTCATTTGGATCCAAAAAGGAAACAGAAATGACAACAACAAGAAAAGAGAAAAATGTAAAACTTTAATGTTTTTTGTCAAAGGAAAAAAAATAAAATCTTGTTGTAAAGAATTAATTCAGTTGCTTGCTTTTATTTCTCCTTTTAGTACCCTAGTAGCACCTGCAAGTCTCAGATGAATTCAGGGCCCTAGCATACAGGACCCTGGACAGACTCATGGTAGCAGACTACCTTGCTCCAAGAAGCTTATGGTCTAAAGGTCTGGAGGGCAGACAGACAGAGAACTGAAGTCATTTACCCAAAGCCAAAAAGCAACACAGTGGCAGACAGGTCCCTGGGGGTGGTAACTGCAGGTACAATGATGTAAACCAGCGGAGGCTCTGTCCCCATTTCACCTGAGTCCTAGGGCCTGGACACACACATGGCTCTGGCTGACATGACCAGCATGAGGGTGGCATGCATAGACAATCTCTAGGGAGCTAGTACACAGTTTGTGCAGCCTCAGCAGTAAATTCTACTTCATTCTGCAGATCCACACAGTTCCTGTGCATTTCAAGGGGCAGCACTTAGATGCCTCCAGTCACCCAGAGGTGCATGGCCCTCCATTCATGCCAATAGGGAATTTTAATCTGTGCTGAGATGCCTTTGGTCATAATTCTTCTTCCCTCTAACTGCATAAGGAACACACATCTAGCAGAGCTTTGGACCTGAGCAGATAGCTGTTTACCTGGTCAGGAGCATGACAACCTTACCCCTCCAATAGCCTACTTGTTAGAGCACTTGTTCACAATATGGGCTCTTGTTCCCCCTACCACTCAGCTTCAGGTGACTTGAATCAACATCTATGCTCAGCAGACTGCCCTGACTACTAAGCTTTGGGGCAGACATGGCTGTGAGCAATACCCTCTGCCTGCCATGACACACACATACCTTCTGTAGCTGGGGTGTAATGTGGGGGGCTAACCCCTGTTAGTCCAAGAGTGAGAAAGCAGCAAGATAGGTCTGCAGTCAGTTATGGGCAGCTGAGCTAGTGCCATCTGCAAGAAAGTAAGCAGCCCATGGAAGACAGGGACAGGAGCCTATAAAAGTGCAAGTGACTACTGGGGAAGCTGCCCTGCAATAAGTTGCATAGGCCAGAGCTCCAGACAAGTAGTAAAGCAGAAATTTCAGAGAAACTGGATAGGCAGCAGAAGAAAGAAGCAATTAGTGGATAAAGGGGCCCCTGTGGCCTAATTCTGGGAATCAGAGATCCCGTGAGGAGGAAGGAGGCAGGGAAGAAATGCATCCCAGGGGGATATAAGCCCATCTTCTAAGCTAAAGAGGGTGCAGTCTGGTCTTGAACTTTGCAAAGAGAGGAGCTTGTAGGCGTAAGGCTGCTAAATGGAAACCTACAGGCAACAAAGGTACCCTAGAAAGCAGGAGACAGCTAGGAGTAGGGTAGGAATTGCCGTGGTGCAGATCCCTAGAGTTTGTTTGGGTACTTGTTTAGTTAAGCATGTATTTTGAATGTTTACAGCTGTGAAGTTTGGGAGTGGCGAAAGGGAAAGCAGGAAGCCACAAAGAAGTATCCTAGGGGTGCCATTGACTGCTTTGGTTTGCAGAGGCTGGTAGCTGTTTAAACTGTAGTAGGTACTGGACATCTTGGTCAGTGGGCCTAAGACTAAACTACTGGATAGGGCTAGTGAGGGAGACCCTGAGAGGGGCTGGTTGGAATTGGCCATGACAGTGGAGCTGCAGATTCAGGGGTCCAGTAGTGCAAGGCAGGACTGGGGACCTGATCCAGAGCTGCAAGTTGTTCTGCTTAGGGGAGTGGAGTCAAAAGGTCATGCCAGATAGAGATTGCCTCATGATGAGCAGGGTGAAGTGAAGAACCCAAGGCTTCATCTTCCTCTGAAGGCTGCCTCCCTAACATATTAATGATCCAGCAAAGCATGGCAGATAAGATCACTGTGGTACTCTGAAAGTAAGTGGGGCAGAATTAGTTTGGCCACCAGGAGGTGCTATACCTGCCCTCTGGCACGAGCGGCACTCACCACGGTGAGTCTTGGTACTATTCTATGTTATGTATAAGTAACAAGGGAGCATGGTCTGGCTCAGTGGAACTGCATCAATGCAAATAGGTGGTGATGCTGGCCTGTAGCGCTCTAAAAGCAAGTGGCTTGCCAGGCATCATTATGCCCACTCAACGCTTTTGGGGAAGTGGCTAGAGGTGAAACACAAGAAATGTGATTTCAGGAAAAATCTGGCACTAGTGTCACGTAAGGCAGGCTGTCCTGGTGTAGAAAGAGCAAAAAGAAAACAACCCTGTGCTAAATAGCCACACCCCACGCTCCTTCCTGCTAGGGATTCTGAGTCATGATTTCCAAGAAGTCTTGTCTGCTTGAAGCACTCCTGTGATGAGGCTTGCCACTCACAGGCCTTGCATACAGTGCCATCTGGGCATCCATTCCTTTCATGCAAAGAGGGAGTTTGCAGCAGAAGCCACCCCTTGTGAAGAAGTCTGCTCTCTGCCCCTACTGCTCTTCCTGCAGATTTCCCAATGTCTGCAACACAGCATGCAAAAACAGTATTGATAGGGGGAGCTCACTTCCCCTCATCAGATCAGTGTTCACTTTCTGGAGCCACTAGCTTAGGCTCTCTTGCTTGTGCTCTTACTCCTCCCCTCTGGGTTTTTCTTCTTGGCTTTCCAGTGGCCTGCCATCCTCGGAAAGGTGCTCTCACTCAGGGTTCAGATAACCCCATGTCAGATGAGCCAGGAACATGGTGCCCCTGGAGCTCTTTATCTTGGGTAGGTGCCTTAAGCATTAGGTTACTGTGCAGAAAATGGACATCCCCTCTATTGATCAGTGTTGAACAGCCATCGACCATGGTATTTTTGTTTGTTTGTTTTCTAAGCCATCGACAATCTGGGGAGTTAAGGTAATACAGCACTTCTGTATGTCTGCAGAGAAGTGGGATCACATTAGAGCCTGCATGGAGTTTGATACCTTGGAGGGATTCCTGAGTTGCTTATGAGCATGTGCAGAAGTTACATAGGTGAAAATCGAGTTATGTAAGGTGGTTTAGGCAGGTAAGCATAACTCGAGCTATTATGTGAAGCAAAGCAGAGTGGGTCTTTTTGGGTTTCTTTAGATGCCTAAAAATTGTGCATCACATCTTAGCAGTCAAAGATGAGGCAGAACTTGTTTACAGCACAATAACAAGGGTTAGTCACACAACATTTATCTCTATACCTGTGTAACTTATGCCAGGAAAAATCAGGGAGAAAATAAGCCAGTGTGTAAACTGACATGTGTTTGTCTGTTTCTATCCCAGAGTAGCCATTTGCTTAATACAAACAGGCTGTTATAACTCCCCTACACTGCTTAAGGCTAGAGTACTATAATAATGTTTCCGGCATGCAGCAATCCCAGGAGAATTGGTTGTCTCTCCACCCAGGACATCAATGTAACTTAAATCAATGGCCAAAGTGAATGGAAGTTACCCATTTGCTAGTGTGTTCCTTGCCCTTGGTACCCTGCTGCCTCTTTTACCTATGCTCTCTAGCAATTAGAGAAACACCCCAAGACTGACCTTCCCTGTGGGGCCAATAATTTAATTATATTGTGGATGCTCTTGCTCGGTGGTTCACATCCTTCTTTTCTGCATTGAGTCTCATTCCTTACACAAAAGGAGGTCAAGATTAACCTCTCTTTCTGTATGCTCTATAACAAGCTCTTAATAGCAGCAATTGTTTACTGTGTTAAAAAAAAATCTTTAAATCATGCCCTGGTGTAGGCTTTTCAGGGCTATTGTATTCTTCTCCCATTTTTAATTATGATTATGGACTTGGGGAATATCTCTGATCTCACTCAGCATCACTTGCCTGCTTTTACTCTTCTACTCTGGAGGCTGCAGCAACAAATTGAAAGAGACCAACTAGAATTTGCTGGAGGCTTCCAAGTGTTCAGGTACAGTTTTTAGTGTACGCACACATGAACCACGCTGCAAACAAGTAATTGGAGGCAAACCAAGCAAGAGGTCCTTAACCCTTCTCTTCCTCCTTCCCCCACCCAAAACAAAAAACACAGATTTAGGGCCTGATCCTACACTCATTAAAATTACAGTGCACCAGAATAGGTGCACTAATGTTAAGACTGTGTTGGGTTAGTAAGAGTCACTGGGACTGATGCTGGGTGCAAGCTGACAAACTAATCAAAGTTGCAGATGATAAACTGCTTGGGTAATTACAACCTGGAGATAACAAGCCTTTTCTGTGTTAACAGGCTAAGATATCAATTTAAATTCAAATTACTTGACATTAAATATGATCAGTGATCAGGTCACCACACTTCCAACTAATTCATTAATAACAGAGTGTGGGGGTGAGGGGGTGGTCTGTTTCCTTAAAGGAGTGGTAGGGCTCTTGATTCCATGGCACGGGCTCTTTAAGTTTCCAGGTGGGGTATCCAAGCACATAGGAGATGAGACAGATACTGTAGAAGAGGAAATAGCCCCAAGAATTAATATTTGGGGGGAAATATTTACTATTGTATATTTAAGAGCCTTGTATTACAAACAGAGGGTTAGGCTCCCTTTTTGTCCCAGGCAATAAGAACAGTCTCTCAGAAAGAGGATGACTTGTACTCTGCCTCTGCCCCAGTATAGAAAGTGCCTGCCTTTGCCCCAGTGTAGAAAGTAGTGCACAGGCCCAGATGAGGGTTGTAGGATTCCTGACCTCATTGAGCAGACCTGGCAGAATTAGCACTCAGGTCCCAGAAGAAGGGCTGAACTCTTGATGGGCAAAAAGAATTTGGTATGCTTCAAAAGAGTTAATAAATGGCAGAAGTGTAGCTGTGTAGTTCTGGACCATCAGTGGTGGCATCTGGGTCAGTAGTGTGCATGCTGTTCTTTCTGTGCCTGCCTCCTAACTTGGCACCCAGGGTGGTGCCTCAGTCACTCCACTCCCAATAATTATGCTACTGATTTAATGGCACAAGTGCTTTGACTTGGGAGGAAGCTATTTCAGGGCCCAAGTGGAAAACTAAGGCAGCAGGCTTACAGGGCCATGCTCTGGCAGGAGAGGCCACAGTGGGATGGTGCCTGGTCACACAGGTGCTCCTTACTGACTATAAAACCTATAACAGGATTCTGCAGTGTATGAATTGTAGGCCTCTGCAAGCATATGGAGCTGCTCAGCCTCGGTGACTTGCTCACATCAGAATATGACTCTGCTTCTTTCTTCCCCTCCTTATTTGATGCCTGTAATTTTTCTTTACATCCAAAGAATTTCTCTGTCCTCCCTCAGACACAGAAAACCTGTCTGCCTTGGCTGTGTACTGTGCCAGCCACTGCTGTGCAAAAGTGCATCCTGTCTGCTCACACCTGCTCTGTGTACAGCAAACCCCAGAAACGGGGCAAGGTAAGGCTTGAAACAGCCCTGAGCATGTGCCCCAGTGCTGCTCTTAAGCTCTCTGCCTTGGCCACACTTCACAGCATGGTTCAGGGCTTTCTAAGGCAGCTAGGCTTGCCTCCTTTCTGGGATTTGGCAGGTGCTGAGCAAGATCACTGCAGCATGTTCCATGGTGGCAGTCACAGAGGTGGCATAGATCTGAGTAAAGAGACTTGGTTTTTGTTTCAGGAACTCAATCTCTGCTGCCCGCTCCTCAACAGGCCATGTTAACCTGTGTGGAGCTCTGTGCTATCAGGGCTAGATGAGCACTAACACAAGTATTTCTACATGATATCACGCATTGCAGACATCCCTTGACTGCTATCCTTGTTTGTGCTTCAGTACAGCATGTGGAGATGGGGCAATTCCAGTGGCTAATGCTGTGCATTGTTTTGCTGCTTCAAGGAAGTCCCTTAAATGTGTACTGCATTCAATGAATAATTTAGGAATGCTACAGATAAATGAGTAATGAAAATACAGTAACTCCCTTGTTTGCTGAGGAGAGGGAAGGAAAAAGCTCTAATAAGTCTCTTTAATAATATAGCACCAGGTGACTTGAACTTAATACTACTAAAAGAGAAGGTAGATTTTATTCACAGGACTGAATAGACTTAGTGTTTATGGAGAACTCAAGATATTGGGGTTGTGAGGAGAAGCCTGTGTTTGGAAAATGTCATGAAGAGATCTATTATGAAAGAGATTTAAATTTTAAAACTGCATATAAGCAAGGGAACTTATTTTAAAAAGTGCTAGAAAACATCTTGGCATCAAGATGCCCAAGAAATGTTTGTACCCAAGTGACATTTAATGTTCATCTGTTTCTCACGCTGCTTTATGTAGCTGTGGTACAAAACAAAACAGCGCCACAGAATACACCGATAGAAAACCCAGGGGGCCAAAGCTCAGGGGAAGCTTTCATGCCAGCTATTGGCTCACTTTCATACCAGCTGTTGGAAAAAACGACTAAGTTCTCCTCTTAACTGAGAATAACATGTATTTTTCATTTTAACGGAGAAACATGCAGATTTTCTACTTTTGCAAAGAGCTCTCTGCAGGTTGGCAGAGTTCCAGCCTGCAAGAGGCTGGGAGAGAGCGGGAGGAGGGCAGCTAGGCAGAGGGTGTCACGTGCATGTACATGCACATGGCTGCCAGACAGCCTGGAGAGCAGCTCCTGCAAGTAAGTCAGACAAGGAAGAAGGGATTGAGGCCTCCATAGAGAAGGAGCTGGGCAGGGCTGGGGCTGCTGCCCAGCCAGGGCAGTGCATGGGGTTTGGGACCTGGGGCCGTGTGCTGCTGCATCGCCCCAGTGGGGAGCAGAGTGGGGGCACTCATCCAGGGAGCAGGGGGACAGCTCCCTGCCACTGTGTGTCTTTCCGGGGGGGGTGTTGGGGGGCAGGGAGGACCCATACCCCCAGATCTGTGCATGGAGCAGGGACAAGCTACCTGCTGCAGGACTGTGCTCCCTGCCCTGCTGACCTCCCCTCTCCCCACCAGGGCCTCCACGGCCCAGCAAGTGGGACCCGGCATGGCAGGGCAGAGTGGGGTTGGCTGGGGAAGCACCTTGCCACTGCTGAGCCCCATGCTGCCCTGGCGAAGCGCCCCCTGCCCGCCCAGCGGTAGCAGGGACAGCAGAGTGGGGTTGTGCCCCTTGGTGCTGCTGGGCAGGCAGGGGGTGCTTTGCCAGAGTACATCGGGGCTCCCAGTGGCAGCAACAAGCTTCCCCAGCTGGCTTTGTTCTGCTTTGCCATGTTGGGTCTCACCCACTGGGCTCCAGGGCCCCAGGCAAGAACAGCAGGGTGGGGAGCCTGAGCCATAGGCTCCATTCTTGCTGTGCTGCCTGCCAGGGAGTGGGAGCTGGGTTCTGCACTCTGCTCCCTGCTCGAGCTGAAGCAGCCACTGCCTCCCATGAATGGCAGCCAGGGCTTGGATGCTGCTGTGGGGGGCAAGAGGCTTCCGACCCAGGTCCCCAGTGCCATAGTCCTGGCACCTGGGGACTCCCTCTGGCAGGGCTTAGGAGTGTGGGGGGCTGTGGATGGGGAGTGAGGTGCATCAGCAGGGCTAAGGGACTGTGGCTGGGGAGTGAAGCCTGGACCTGTGTCCTGGTAAGCGAAGGGGGTGGGGGAGCTCTAATTTTTTTCCAGGATAAAATCCAAAATTGAACACCAAATTCCATAGGTACTTAGAATTTATTTTATTATAGTGATTGAGGCACTGGTAGGCTTCCAAAAATTGCTTTAAAACTGTAAATATATCAACAAAACAGTGTTCAACTGAAACCTATATACATAGTGGTGTTTCATTTTTAATCATGGATTTTGGGGGGTGTATATCAGAGAATTTGTGATTTATGTTATTTTTTATCAGAGAAAAACACAATCTCTGTTCATCAGTGTACCAATAGGATGTTCTTTTCTCAATGGCTAGCTGCACTTCTGTGTAGTGCCAGAAGTTCACTTGGGGAACCAAACATCACCATGCGTGGCAACGTGGAGGTGGCCACCTGCCCCCAAATGTTCTGAAAAGTTCTAAAACACGTACACTACAGCCCAGCCTCAGTTTTCCCAGCTGCTGGGGGTGGTGGGGAGGGGGAAGGGGGAACTGGAGTGTTTTCGGTTCAGTCGCTGGCTCCCTTTCAGTCACAGGCAGTAGTTTGCATTTTATCTCAGGTTGTAGAGCTGTGATAAATGCATTTTATGGATTATCAAATAGGATTTTTTTTCCTTGTTTAAAATGAAATTACATGAATAAATGAGCTGAATAAGATCAAAGAAATTCCTTCTACTGGAATATTTAAAATTGAGCTTATGCATCGCAGATGAAGGCAGGGACGTGGGGGGGAGCCTGAGGGTACTTGCAAATGTGAGAAGGGATGTTCTAAAGAAGACCGGGGCTCAGTCTCATTAATAAGAACTGAAGTCAGGCCAAGCCATAACGGCTTGAAAGTGGGAGCACTGAAGTAGCACAGAGCTGGAGTATTAGGGCCATAATTAAGCTCCTGCTTCCCTTGAAATCCCCTCTAAACTCCTGTTCAGTTTGCTGTGAGCAGGCCCCAACCCAGCACATGTGACTCTCGTGTGTGTGTGTGTGTGTGTGTGTGTGTGTGTGTGTGTAGAGCTAGTCTCATTGGATTTGCTTTATATACTGTGCTGGGTGAGGCTGTGGGAGAACTGGAACAAACTGTTGGAGTCTCCAGAACATTCATGGTTGGAGGTAGACAAGGATCAGCTAGAGGCTGCATGTCAGGCATCCTCTAGAAATAACTATTTACCCCTGTTCTGATGAATGGAATTAACAGATCCCTTTGAAATGATTCCATGACCAACGTGGGTAGGAAAATATGGGCAATGGTATTTGCCCGCCAAAGACCAGAATCAGATCTGCTCCCCCTGTAGTCGCTCACCCCTGCTATAGGAAGCAGGCTTTCATCTTGAATTTTTGTTCTAAGATGAAGTAGCTTTCCAAGGGTGTTAATTAGCATTATGTCATAAGAACTGAAGAACTGCTGCTCATTTAGTCAGACCACAAGTCCACCCGATGGCTAGAAAATTACATTTAGAGGTTTGCTTTTGGGAATTGGCTTGTAGGTAAATATATATGCATTAACAATAGTCCAGGGTGGCAGCAAGGGGTAATTGATTTCTAAAGGCCTGGTTGCACAGCCTTTAAGGCAGACAGGGTGTCTAACACAACAAAGCCAATGGAGATGGGCATATACCTACCACACTGTTCCATAACACGAGATAAGGTGGCGCCAGCTCACAAGGCGCAAGAGCGGGGGGGCCTGAAAGTCCTGGTTTTAGGGGGAACAGACTAAATTAGGAGAAGACAGGGAAAGCCGAAATTAGGATGTGTGCATGTGATGCGCTTGTGAAACAAAGGAACATGCTGACAGGACACAATGTAGACAGCATGATGACCACAGAGAGACCAATCAGCAATAGCCATGGATGAAGTCATCAGGAGGGGAAAAGAATACAGAAGCAAAGACTTTAGAGCAGGGGTAGGCAATTAATTCAGGCGGAGGGCCACTTACCCAGTTTTGGCAAGTTGTCAAGGGCCACATGGGTAGCCCTGCCCCTTGACAGGTACCCTGCTCCCTGGTCACAATCTTGGGACCAATGTCTCAGGGCCAGTGCCAGTGGGGCCCAGAGCAGGGTGCAGGCTGGCAGGGATCTGTGGAGTTGGGCTGCACAAGCAAGGAGAGTGGGGAGCTGATCTGGCTTCATGGAGCCCCAGCTGGCTGGAACCCTGTACCCCTCCTGCCCTGCTCTGGGCCCTGCTGGCGCTGGCCCTGGGACACTGGTGTGGGCCCTGTGCTCCCTCTCGTTCACCGCAGTGTCCCCCCAGTCCTGTGGTACAGGCTGGGGGCAGTGTGCAGCCCCAACACCACAGCAGAGAACAAGCTGGTGCTGAGCACAGGGAAAAGTAGCCCCTCCCCTGCCCCATGGCTGGCTCTCCCTGCATTTGCAGCCGCTCGCAGCCCACACTGGGCTGTCCTGAGCAGGCACAGGCAGGGGCCAGGGCGGAGAGGCAGCAGATGTTTGCAGCTGTCCCAGGTAGAGCACAACTGAGTCTTGGAAAAGTGACTCATGACTTTTGGGGGTCATTCAATTTCTGTTGGATCATCCTACTTTAAGGCCTGATTTTCAGTGGTCCGTGTTCAGCACTTCCAGATAATCAGATCCCTGTAAGGTAGGTCAAAGTAGTGCCTTCCTCCTGCCAACCCCCAGGTCAAAATCACTAGTCTCTATTAAAAATCTTGACCGTGATGGAGAAAGGAAGGGTCAGTTTTGCTTAGTTGCTGCCCTTCCCTTGTAAGGATTCCATTCTTCTAAATTTAAAGCATCAGAATTTCCATTTTAGAGGAGTTCAGTTTAATAAACTGGATCCATCAATTGTGTAATATTTCACAGCTGGCCTGTCAGGCTCTGAGTCGAAATTTCAGCATGATGGAACAGAAAGGTTAAATATATCTCTGCATAATCTGCATAACAATGGAAATGCAGATCACACCTACTTAGAACAGATCTTGGAAGAAGTATATAAATATAGAACAATAGAGGCCAGAAAAGAGATTCTTCAGGAGTGCCAGTCAAAAAAGAGAGTGCAGGTTATATTGGTCTAAAGAAGCCAGTGCCGAATAACTGCAATAGCAGAAGGTTAAATCGGTTATGTTTCCCAAAGCTCCAAACTAGACTAGAGATGTTCATAACTCATTGTCTTAAATGTCACTGAGTTGTGCAGTGAATATAATGCTGACAGGGAGTCTGAATCACCAGGGAGTAATGGTCTGAACACCCATGATACCCATCGACATGCATGTGATTTGTGGGTGCTGAGCAGCTCTGCAAATCAGTTTTAAGGTAATCTTGCTGTCCTGTGCTATGGGCCTGAGGGAACAAAAAGCTGCTGTTTTCAAGCAAGACTGCTGTACCACGGCTACAAGCTCTTCCCTTACTACTTTGTGGGGAACAGGCAGAGCTGGTTTAAAAAAAAAAAAGAGATACTGCGCAAATTTAAATTCTAAACTTACCTGAGTAACTTGGGAACCAGAGACATTTTGACTTGGAGTAATATTTAGGGCCCCCAAGAACTGAAGTCACCTTTGAAAATTACTTTTCAGGCTAAGGGTGTGACCAGGCCACAAATGTGTTGGGTCCAGCAAGAGTGCCTTCAGCATTGTGCTGGTCCAGGTTTTCCCCCTTGGAAGGCAGCTGCAAAACAGCCAGGCTGACACAGTGCTGTCTGTGCGTGTGCTAATTAGCAAGCCAGGTCAGCTAACTGACAGTGCCAGTCAGCAGCACTAACTCGGCCTCCTGTAATATTGCCCAGATGCTGCTATGTTGCTGCCATCATCAAATCATCAGATTCAGCCAAATTGAATCGGGGACAGCGATCCGAATCAACGGATTGAATCACTGTCCCTGATTCGGCCCAAACTTGAATCCGAAGTGAATAGGGCCCATTTCCTATACCCCTAATGACAAGTTTGTGGCCTAAGCATGTTCAGAATCCCCTCGGCATTTCTGAAAGTTCAACCCCAATCTGTCTCCATGGAGCTGGCCTTTGAAAGAAAGCAAAACGCTTTGTACAGAATTACTGGTGTTGCCAGTTATTTGCTTTCTCTTTTTGCCAGTTTGGCATGTCTTCCCCCACAAAAGTATTAGGGTCATCTGGGAATATTTTCCATGCATGTTTGGAGAGGGAAAGCCAAGAACGTATTGTGAAAACTTTTGGAAACATGAGGATGAGTGAGCTTCCAATGAAAACAATTTGGAGATGGCAGTTCCACCCTCAACCCCCAAAACAGGTGTCCTTGTTTTTAAGCAGCTCAATGGGACAATAATAACACTGGTGCCTTTTGTGGAGAGGGACAAAATATGATGAAAACATAAAATACATTAAAAATCTGCTTTTCCACCCCAGCCCTTCTAGAGCTCTGAAATGATCCATTGTCCCTCACTTTCTTTCCTCCATCCCTAGTAACTTCTCCCACCCCAGGTTCAGCTGGAGGGAGGTCTGCAGTAGTTTGCTCTGAAATTGCACATTGGGTATGTCCAGACTGACCTCCTCTGCAGGAGACATTTTGCCTTACTCTGCTCACCATAGAAGTTGGTTGCAGTGATTTTTTTTTTTTTTTAAGCATATAAAATTTTTCTTTCAGCTGTCTCTGTGTCCTCATCTCATGTGCACTGTTGCTAGTGTAGAAGCTTCTGCTGGAAGTAGCCATCCTGGCTGGGTAAGAAGTGGCCTCTAGGGCTGTGTGATGCTTTGGTCCCTGATTTGATTCGGTGGAGATTCAGCCCGATTCAGTGGGTCCTGGGTCTGGGAGGGGCACCCAGGGTCCCCTCGCAGCCGATTGCAGAGCCAGGAGGGTATGGTGGGGGAGGCCCTGTGTGCTCTCCAGGAGACCCAGATTCACTGCTGAGCATGTGGAGGGCCTCCCCGCACTCCTGTGGGACGCTCCATCTGTCCCAGCATCACAGCATTCACAAGCCATGCTGGTACCTCAAGGTATGGAGAAAAAACTTTTAAAGCTGTGTCTATGTCTGAATTGCTGATTCTTTGAATCGGCATCTAATCTTCAGATTCAGATTTGGCCGAATTGAATCAGGGACAGTGATCTGAATCAACAAATCAAATCACTGTCCCTGATTTGGGCCGAATCTGAATTGAATAGGGCCCCCTTCGCACACACCTAGTGGCCTCCATTTCTCTCCTGTAGCTTCCTCTCAACTACTATGGGGGGGCGGGGGGGAGTACAGAAAATTTTGCCTGCCCTACTAACTTATCCAAGTCCAGAGATCCTGTGAAACATGCATTTATCTTGCAATGGAGATAAGACCCAGTGATGTCTTAGTCATGTATCTGCATGGATCAAAAGCTGGTACGTGGTTCAAACATGACTGTCCCATCTAGAGTGCAAGACAGAGATGTACTTTAGCCATGTTAGATGACTGATTGAATTGTACACAAGGTCACCAGCAGAGTTATTCCTTATCCCAGTGTTTCCCAACCTTTTCCAGCCCAAGGCACACTTACAGTAATAACAATTTTCCGTGGCACACCTGTTAAGGCATTCCCCATCCTCATATCTATTGTAGCTCATTGCCATGGCAAAATTCCATGGCACACTCTCTGATGGCACACGTTTGTGCCACAGCACACTGGTTACTGCCTTATCCTAGTGGCCATCTGTCTGCAGTGAGGGAAGATTTCTCTAGAAGAAATTGGTGGGTTACTGGCTATAGCTTACAAGTCTTTGTAACCAGTGTTGCCAAGTCTCAGAAGAAAAAAAAGCAACACTGCCTTTAAAAACAAGCCCAACCCATTTTAAAGAGAGGGGAGTGGGCGTGCTTATGAACCCACAACTCAAAAAATTAAAGCAACTTTTAAAATAACGCAAGTCCAATTCTACTTATAATAAGCAGACTTGGCACCACTGTTTATAACCCCATGGGCCCCATCCAGATGAGCAGGCACATGCCTCTTGCCCTGTCTCAAACCCCTTTGAGACGGGGCAAGAGGCATGTGCAAGAACGAAAAAACGTTATATCCAGGAGTCTAAAAAAACAGAAGTTTAAAAAAGTGGAGTAGAGACCATGCCCTGAGGAAACTGGAGGCTGCGTCCTCCAGGCAGCCAAAGCGTCTCCATGGTTGGCCCCTGGCTCTGGTGCTGAAGCAGCGTGGTGCTTTTTTTTCCGTTTTTTTTTTTTCCTGGTTTTTTTCCTGGCTTTTTTTTTTTTAAGTGCTGGTGCCTGGGGTTGGGGAGGAAAGCCATGGGGGCCTGGGGGTGCAAGTGGAGGGTGGGGCCAGGTGGGGCAGCCATGGGAGGGTGGGGCTGGGGGGCAGCCATCGGGGGGGGCTGCAGCAGCTGGTGGGGGATGGGGCCAGGTGGGGCAGCAATTGGGGGGGCTGGGGTGGGGCATGTGGGCCTTGCAGGAGGATGGTAACCCCTGTGGGGGCCATTTGGCCCCTGTTGGGGAGCTGTAACCCCTGTGTGGCCATAGCCCCCCTACTATCAGTGCTTCAACACTGTAGATATAGCAATAAAACATTGCCCAATTGATCACTGTTTCTCTGTCTCTTTACAGTGGTCTTTTGTTTTAATTGTGGAAGAACATGGATTTTGGGGTATTTTACAGAGTGACTTCGGGATTTTTTTAATCAGGGATTCTTCAGTTTTCCGATAAGAAGCACCAGAATTTGTGCTAGGTAGGCCAGTGGCTGGACCCTGCCTGCTCGGAGCTGGCACCTTGGACCCAGCTGGCTGTGACTGACCTCCTGGTTAAATGGGGCTAGGAGGACAGGCTTTGACAGTACAAAGCAGGCCACCACACCTGGAACATCTTCCAGGTGATAGTTGCCCAGGTGGCCAGGCAGGGGGCACACATGGCAGTAGTGCCACACAGAGGCCAACCCTGCAGCCACAACCCACTGGCAACTGGCCCAGAAGGGCAGATGCCTCATTCCAGTCTGGCAGGTGCGCAGCAGGTCACAGCCAGGCAGCAGCCCCCCCCGCTAGACTGCTGCAGTGGGTAAAGGTACAGGGAACTCTCAGGGCTTCTTCAGCAGTCCAGCTGGCACAAGGGGTAGTGTCCTCAGGTACCAATTTACTGGCCCCACATGCTCCTGAGAGCTAGTAGCCCTGAGCTATTTGCCAGTGCAGCTTTTTATATTGCTGGGGACAGCACAAGCGCTGGCCTTGGGCTCTAGCTCTCCCTGGCGGCAGATCCAGGAGGAGCCAAGCAGGGTTATTTTGCCCCAAGTAGCATAATTTTCTCCTTGACAAGGTGCATATCCAAGCACATGTACTGGGGCAAAAAGCCCTGGCTCAAATTTGCACCACTTCTATTTGAGCTGCTGCGAGTGCATGTGCTTTCATGTGTGGACGTGCTCATGTAGGCAAGCCTGTTTGGCAAGGACTCTATCACAGGAGGGTGAGTGGTGTCTGACAGTGTGTCTTTTGATTAGGAGGTTTGTCCTCATGTCAGAGTTACAAAAGGCTACCTCCAGCTGAAAGTCATCTCAGCTCTAACCAGCTTAGCCAGCAGGAGATACCTTTTCTGTGCTATACCTGCCAACTTTTATAATCCTTAGCTATAAGATGGCAGTCTGAACTTGCATATATTTGCATAGTATTCAGCTCAAGCCATTAGAAGTGTGTATCTGTAACGGGGCCCCTACCCCATTACTGAGGCCGGCTCCAAGACCAAATAAGAACTGGCCCTGAGAAAAACAGCTGCCAGCCCCAGATGCAGAGAGTGCAATCAGAGCCTGAAAAGAAATATGTGGGAGCCAAGGCCATGATTAAGAAGCCTGCAGGGGAAATGACTGGTCAGATAACTCCAGTCGGGTGGGGAGCATGGATATGGGCTTTATAGGGCAAGGACTCTTGCTCAGGTCTCAGTCCAGCTCTAACCTACCTTGGGGAAGGAGCTCCAGACTGCAGAGGCTAAAGGAAGCTCAAAAATGCCATGCACTGAAGTTATATCACTCTTGCTATATGTTTATTCTTTATTACTGTGTTAAGACCGGAGGGCTAGGAGTGGCTGTGAAGGGAGGTTTGGAGGCTGCAGTGAGCACCTAGGGAGGCACTGATGATGAGAGTGGAGGCACGTGCAGGACTGCAAAACTGGGGACCAGGGCCTGAGGTCCAAAGGATATGGAGAAAGGACCTACAGCTCTAAAGGACTGTTTGAGAGGTCCTGAGGCCCCAAGGACTGTGTAGGCAGGCCCAGAGCCCAAGAGGGCCCTTGGAGGTGGGGGACATAGAAAATGACTCAAAGTCCTTTGTGCTGTGACCTAGGGGGTGCCATGGGCACCCCATCAAGTGCTAGGCAGTAACCTTTTCTTATTTGAAAGGTATGCTTAAATGCAAGGCACTAAGGGAATTTGGCTAATTCCTAGATTGTAATAGCCTTTTATACTGCTGACTTCCCCTACCATTAGGACTTAGCAGGTTTGTTATTGAAGAGGATGTGAATCTGCTCTATGATAGGTGGTAACTTCATGAACACTGTATGACCTGCTCAGTGAAGTCAAGTTTTTGTATAGTTACTGGACTTGCCTTTATGGCTGTATTGGTTTAACTGAATAGGCAATTATTGGAAAAATGGCTAGGAAAGGTATCCAGATAAGCACTTGCAGAGCAATTACTAGGTAACAACCTATATCCAGGCCCTGAATGAAGTTACATACCTGTTTCACCAGTGCTGGGAAACTAATGAACAAAAGGGCACCAAATTATCAGCAACTTGGTTTCTGTGAGAGATGATCAAATAATTGAGTAGTTTTTAAAGACATGCTCCCCAGTGATGGAAGTTATGTGAGTGAGTTGGTCACTTTAAGGAGCAGGCTTGTATCAGAGCCCCAGAAACCTTGTCAAGGTAGAGGGCTGCTCTCTTGGAAGCTTGCTTGTAGTGTAGTCAGAACAGGTATCTACCAGTAAGCTACATGTATGTGCAGCCTGCTTATTCTTCAGAGGTCTGTTTTGAGAAAAACCTTTCAGATTTAGGGGGGGAAAATTAAAAATGGAGAAATATGAACATTTTCCTCTTCCCTTTTAACACAGTTTAATCAACATATGATTTTGTGTCCTTTTGATATTTATTGCCTGGTATTGGGTGAGGTTGTTCACCCAGCAATGATCCAAGAATACAGTGAATAGAAGAAAAGGCAAAACTCAGGTCTGAAGTCACTGATGCCAGAGCTGAACTTTGCTTAGAGTTACTAGTAGTTTGGTAACTTTGTTCTCTGGGTGACAAGGAAGGGAAGAGTGTGTGTATGTGTATGTGTGTGTGCTCATGCAGTATGCTCACACTTGGTGCTCACAGGGTCTGATCCAAAGCCTGCTGGAAGTTGATGGAAAATTGCTCTGGTGCAGTCTTTCTATTGGCTTTAAAGGCTCTCGGATCAGGCCTGTATTGCACGTCATACTCTAGGGTATCAGCCTCTTTGAGAGATTGCACTTACACTGTTCAGTGGAGACCTTTCTTGCTATCTCCGGGGGAAATAAGTCTTCCTGGCATTTTTCAAGCAGAGTAATGTTTTGCAGTCTGCTGGGAAATGAAAAGCTGTGGGTTCTTCTAAGCCTTCTCTGTCACTTCCCGCCTCGCGTCTCTGTGATCTGTATTTATAAACCCCAACTCCAGCTCAAAGGATTTGTGTGGATGGGTGGGCGAGCTTTTTGTTTAAGTGGGAATGATGATTATTCATTTTCACAGACAGGCCAGGATTCCTGGCCCACATTGTTGAAATGAATTAGGTTTCATTGTCCAATGCTGTGCGTGGGCATGTTGCTGCCACAGGCTTTGCCTACACAATTGCTGTCTTCCCTTTCTTTTCTATGTAAAATGCTTCTTGTAGAGTGCTCTTGTATAAAGGGGTGTAATAGGAAGATTCATTCAACCCTAGTGGTTTAACAATGCCACGAAAGAGTCTGGTCCAGCAAGCTTTCTCCTATTTTGGGGCTGAGTGTAGTCCTTTCCTCCTCTACCTGACAGGCTAGTAATGTAATTTTAACAATATAGATTCTGCAGGGTGTGTTGTGGTACAAGAAACAATGTTTGGTAATATGTTCTATCCAGCATTGCTGGTGGACGTTTGCACTTAACCCATACCATTTGGAAGGATTGATCAGGGCCTTAGTGAAGTGGAAGAAAAAAGGGGAAATGCCAGGATTTCAGAAATGTTGGAATGCATATTAAACAAAGATAGTGTAGCCATCTGCCCTATCTTCCTTTGCAACACCACTGCTACAGTATTTGAATCAAGTCCAAGTCCAGCTTCTGTCTGCATCCCTGGATTTGCTGCTGCTGGAACTGGATCCAACACTGATGGACAGTACTGAAGGCTTTTGCTGCAATGAGCCGGTGGAGACCTTCCCCTTCTCTTGCCCAAAATGCTTCCTCAGGAATGACTTGGGAACTGATGCTTGCAAAGTCACATGGACAGCTTGTGGCCAGTAGTGGTTGGTTGTTAACAATAAAAGTCATGTGATTCCTGGGTGAGACGTTGCCTGCCCAGTCTATAGGAGCATTCTCCACCCCAAAACAAAAGGTGGGTGTTGGAACAGACTAGCTCTAGTGAACCAAGGGGTCGACCATGCTGCTCCTGTTGGCCCATTCCCCGGCTGGTCAAAACTCTTCTCAAAGCTGCAAGTGATCTGTGGAGGCTGACTAGGTTGAGGCTCCCTTTTACAGCACTGAAATGAAATGCCTATCTAAATATTAAGCTGGTATGGCAAGTGGGCTCATGCTATTTGTCCCAGTAAGTGGTCACCTATGTAGCTGTGATGGGCTAGCTGGCAGTGACTTAGCCCAGGCGTTTTGAAAGGGCAAAAGGTGATTGGAGGACTTGGGATTCCCTTTCCTCACCAATCAGTCCCCAGAGACTTGCCCTCCATGTCCCCTGGTTGGCCCCTTGGGTCACCTGGAAGGGAATAAAAGGGGAAGCACAGCTGACTCAAAGGAGACCAGCAAGGGACCACAAGGAAGGAGATTCAAAGAGCCGGGCCAGCAGGGTGGGAGCAGTTTCCCCAGAAGAGCCTCAAGGAGTGGGACCTGCAGGCAGCAGTGGGACCCTCAGCAGCGCGGCGTGCGGCCGGCAGGAGGGGCTCCCCACTGGGCTCCGGGGTCCCCTGCGAGAGGCTGCAGCCAGCAGGAGAGGCTCCCCCGCTCCAGCGAGGAGCTGAGCAGTGACGAGAGGTTCCCAGCTCCACTTCCAGCTCCTCCAATCAGAGGCCAGGCAGCTTGACATGAGGCCGCGGCTCTGGCTAGGTCAAGACCCCTAGCAGCCCAGAGCAGTGCTAGCACTGGTGGCTGTGTGGTAGAGTTGCTGCCTACTATGTGGGAGATCAGGGTCCAAGTCCCATTTGGGGTGAGTGAGCTAACAGGAAAAAGTTTCTCTTGCGGTGGAAAGGGGCCATTCTGTTTTCCCCCTTTCTCCCCCTCCAGGTACCTAGGCCCTATATTCCTTGTAATTTGACATTTTGTATTTTGTGCCTCCTATATTTCACCAAACAGTATTGTTTGTTGTGCTGTTTGTGTTTTACATTTTGGTTAACCCTGTCTTTTGTCAACTGGATGAATATGTCTGTGATTGTAAGTGTCTAACCTTTGTTGAATCCTGCCCCCTTGGGGCATTGTAGTGTCCCCTATACCCCGTGGTTTATACTAGTTATGTTCCCAGTACTGTTCTCTCATTAAAAGGTATAATGTTAAGTCCCCATTGGTGGTCTGGCTCCCACAGCGCTTTGATTCCTTCAATTGGAGAGGGGCTACCTCTTGGAGTACTGCCCGGGTTACATAACTTTCTGCACAGCTGGAGAGAAGGGCTGCCAGTGACAAGGTGAAGGCTAAATTCTGCTGCCCTAATGCCGTTCTGCACTTTTTGGCCACTTCCCTGCCTGTGGTGTCCTGAGCTTGCATTGACCATATACCCTCTCACAGCATTCACTGCAATACTGTGGCTCAGGCAGTGTCCTCTACCACCAGCCTTGCTCCAGGTGCACTGATGTTTGGAAGGCATTTACCTGCAGCTGGCTCATCAGGGAATCCAAGCTTGGTATGTGCCTCCGGTTGGCTTCCAGCTCCCTGCCTGGTGTGAAGTGTGCAGGTGAGAGACTAAGGCATTTTGCCAGGGTGAGTGCTCACACTGTCAGCCCAGTTAATATTGTGCCTGCTACACTTGGCTCTGAGGAGGCCGGCTACATATTTTATGCTTGCTTGTTTGTTTGTTTGCTTTTTTACCTGCTGTGTTGCAGGAAAGCTGGAAGGAAGAAGAGGCTGTTTATCCAGCAACGGCAGCACTGCTATGTCAGTCAGAGAAGGAGGGTGGGGGTTGGAAATGGTGCTTTTCTACATTCATTTTAAATAGCACTTTTTCTGTCTGTGGAGTTTTAAAAAAATGTACAGTGACCCTTTCAGCTCAGTAGTATGTAACCTGAACTAAGGGATGTGAGTGCAGAATAAAGGCAGGCAGACAGGAGAGAAAAGGATGAGATTGGGTCCTCCCCTTCTGACATCCCCTTCCCCCCATCAAATTTTTGTACTCTTTCAGGCCCCAAATATCCAGAGCAGGCAAGCCATGGCAGCAACAGCTCTTGGAAAACAAAACTAACTCTGCATTTCAAGCCAGGGGTAGCAATAACTCATATTCCCATGGTCCCCTTAGTGCAAAAGGTTCCAAAGAACTTCATCAAACTAGACGATGGTGGTCTGAAATTACAGCCAGCTTGGAATTGAAAGGCAGAAACCATTTAACAGCTCACAGTAGTACTACAGAACAATTAGAGACAAGGGAACAAGAATACTGTTGTCAATTGAATTAGTGACGTGCATTTAGGCAGGCAGAATGAAATTGCCCCAGAAGTCTATCGGACTGTGGAATAATCCCTGGGAAAAGAGGCAGAAACCTTGTTGCCCAAGATATTAAATGCTGGGCTGAACCAGATACTTTGGGATAAACTGCAGGGAAGAGTAACTAGAGGAAAAACTCCTGCAATGCTGGCCCCAGGGTAGGAACTGGGTCAAGATGGCGTGTCCTTAATTCTCATTGACTCTAGTGGGACTGAGGCATGGATTAAGTACCTTTCCTGCAAAGGGGTACCTTCCCAAATTGGTGCCTTGCTGACCTGCTGTAACAAGTCTGTCCCTTCTGTCTCTGGTTGCTATGAGGCCATGGGAGGCAGTTCAGCCCTGGCAATTAAACAAGCCACCTCTGGTTCTTGGAACCCATTATGTTCTGGTCCAGCTTCTGCAGGCCCTTTTCTATTGAGTTCAGTGGAAGCTGGATCATGCCTTGAATATTTAGCTCCTTTTCTGTTTTATGCTCATGGAACCAAACGTAGGTGCAGCTTCACTGATTGAACTCCAGACACAATCTACAAAACACCCCCAGCATCTCTTCAGTCCCATGTCTCAGTGTGAATTACTGATGATGATGGACCATCAGACAGAGCTCCTTGAGAGTGGCATGGGAGAACAGTCCCACACTGTTCTCTACTGGATTTAGCAGTGCTGCTGTGTTGGCTTCCATGGAAAGCTACATGCCCATCCCTCTCTGGCCAGTAGCAGTGAGGGGTAGTGCTCTGAAGGGGGGCAGTACTCAGGGGGGTTGTCTGAGGCAGTGCTAGAGATGGTAGCTCTCTTTAGGAGGTAGGGCTAAAAATTTTGTGAACCCATTTCCTGTGTGTTGGTGGTGACAATAGTGCCACTCTGGGTTTCATTCGGGGGGGAGGGGGGGAGGGGACAAGCTATAATACATCTTCCACATGCTTTGTAAAATTCCCAAATGAAGTGAAAGAAGTCTGGATTCCTGCCCAGTGTCTAATACTCAGAAAACCCTGGGAGACTCTGCTTTCCCATCCACTGCTACCATCCCACCCATTCCTGAATGCCTTTGGGGGGGTAGCGGGTTCCAGAAATCCTAGGGGTGCTCTGCTTACTGAAAACAGGAGAGGAGGGATAAGAAGACAATGTTTTTACCCAGGCTCTGCTTCTCCCTTGAAAACAGTACTTTGAGCGCTTTGGTGTTCGAGCAGAAAGAAGGCAGGGGCTGCAGGTGCTCGACCACCTGGGCAACAGCAATCATCGCCTGCTGGAATTCACCATCCAGCGCAAGGTGGCAAAGGCCAGCAGCAAGGCAGCAGCCCTAGATTTCAGGAGGGCAGACTTCAATGAGCTAACGAGAATAGTCGGGGAAGCACTGAGGTCCAGGAGGGGAGGGGTGCCAGGTCTCCAAGAACAGTGTTCGCTCCTTAAGGAGACGATCCTCCAAGCCCAAACGGAGGTAATCCCAAAACGGATCAAAGGGCGTAAGAGGGCACAAAAGCCCCCGTGGCTCACCAAAAGCATCTAGGAATGTCTTCTAGCTAAAAGGGAGGCGCACACCCAATGGAAGGGAGGGGCATCACCAGGGATGACTATACTGCGGTTGCTCTGGGATGAAGGGGGGCAGTCAGGGAGGCCAAGGCAGAGATGGGACTGGGACTACCTTCCCAGATCAGGGACAACAAGAAGTCCTTTTTAAATACATAGGGGGCAAAAAGAAGGTTCTGGGTGACGTGGGGCCCTTGCAGGACACGCTTGGAAATCTGGTGGTCACACCAGACAACAAAGCTAACATATTTAACAAATTCTTTGCCTCCATTTTCCTAAGCAGGGACCGGGACAGCCACCCCCCGTCTGGGCCCCCCTTAGGCCCCAGGGGAGGCACACCTAGGCCAAGGGTTAGTGAGGAACTAGTTAGGGAACTTCTGGAGGGACTGGATGTATTCAAATCAGCTTTGGCTTCATAGATTTCATAGACATTTGGGCTGGAAGGGACCTCGGGAGATCATCGAGTCCAACCCCCTGCCCAAAGGGCAGGAAGTCAGCTGGGGTCATAAGATCCCAGCAAGATAAGCATCCAATTTACTCTTGAAGGTGTTCAATGTAGGTGTTTTAATCGCCTCCGCTGGCAGACTGTTCCAGACCTTGGGGGCTCGGACACTAAAGAAATTCTTCCTTATGTCCAGCCTGAAACGGTCTTGCAGGAGTTTGTGACCGTTCGACCTCGTCATCCCTTGGGGCGCTCTGGTGAACAGACGTTCCCCCAGATCCTGGTGGTCACCCCTGATAAACTTATAGGTGGCCATCAGATCACCCCTGAGCCTGCGCTTTTCCAGGCTAAAGAGTCCCGTGGCTCTCAGCCTGTCATCGTAAGATCTGTTTTCCTGACCTCTGATCATGCGCGTGGCTCTCCTCTGGACTCTCTCAAGCTTCTCCACATCCTTTTTGAATTGTGGAGCCCAAAACTGGATGCAGTACTCCAGCTGCAGCCTCACCAAGGCCGAGTACAAGGGGAGAATGACGTCCCGGGATTTGCTCGAGAAGCATCTATGGATGCACGCCAGCATTTTGGATGCACGCCAGCATTTTGGTCTCTTTACTAGCCGCAGCATCGCATTGCAGGCTCATGTTCATCTTGTGGTCAATGATGACCCCCAAATCTCTTTCTTCTGTAGTGCTAACCAACGTAGCACTGCCAAGCCTATAAGGGTGCTGCAGGTTTTTCCTCATTTTTGACTTGGAGGGATGTGGGCAGTGGGGTCCCCCAGGGCTCAGTCCTCGGGCCCGCACTGTTCAACATCTTCATCAATGATTTGGACGAGGGGGTAAAAAGCACCCTGTTCAAATATGCTGATGACACTAAGATGTGGGGGGATGTGGGCATGCTAGAAGGGAGGAATAGGCTGCCATCAGACCTAGACAGGTTACAGGGGTGGGCAGATGAGAACAGGATGGGATTCAACACTGACAAGTGCAAGGTGATGCACCTGGGGAGGAACAACCAGCACCATACCTACTGGTTAGGGAACTCCCCTCTTGCCAGCATGGAGGCGGAAAAGGATCTTGGAGTCATCATTGATGCCAAGATGAACATGGGCTGGCAGTGTGGGGATGCAGTCAGGAAGGCCAACCGCACCTTGTCATGCATCCACAGATGCATCTCAAGGAAGTGATCCTCCCCGTCTATGCGGCACTGGTCAGGCCGCAGCTGGAGTACTGCATCCAGTTCTGGGCGCCACACGTCAAGAGGGATGTGGACAACATGGAGAGGGTCCAGAGGAGGGCCACTCGCATGATCAGGGGGCAGCAGGGCAGGCCCTACGAGGAGATGCTACAGGACCTGAACCTGTTCAGCTTCCACAAGAGAAGACTGAGGCGGGATCTGGTGGCCATTTACAAACTAGTCAGAGGGGACCAGCAGGCATCGGGGGAGTCCCTGTTCCCCTGAGCACTACCAGGAGTGACTAGGAATAACGGTCACAAGCTGGCAGAAGGTAGATTTAGGCTAGATATCAGGAGGCGCTACTTCACGGTCAGGGCAGCTAGGATCTGGAACCAACTTCCAAGTGAAGTGATACTGGCTTCTACCCTGGGGTCTGTAAGAGGAAGCTAGATGAACACCTTACTGGGGTCATTTGACCCCAGTACTCTTTCCTGCCATGGCAGGGGATCAGACTCAATCTGCTCAGGTCCCATCTGACCCTACAAACTATTAAACTAAGGTACAGATGTTTCCCTACAGATATTGCACTGGACTGCCCCCCTCCCAGCAGAGTGCACAGCTGCTAGAAAAGAAGTGGAGGGAAATGGAACTGAGTGCATGGAGGTATTGTGCTACTGCTGCCCTGGATTTGGGAGACCTGCAGTGATCTTGGTCTCCATTTTCAGCCTTGAGCCACAATGTTCTCTGTTTTTTTCCCTGCCTCTCTTGGCCCCTTTAGCTTAGAGCCTTGTATCTTCCTTTAGGGTGGTGTGCATCTGCTACCCCCCTGAGTCCCTTTTCACATTGCAGCAAAGAGTGTTTAGGGGTGGGTAGGTGACTGTAGTAGTTTGTTGTTTTAAAGGTTTTTCTCTTTCAGTTCAGGCACAGAGCTAGTCTGATGCTCCTTCATCTTGCTGGAGGTCTTGGAAGGCTGAATGTTCTCAGCTCTTACTTAAGAGTTCAGGTTTTGAGTCTTTAACACAGTCACACAAAGTCTTTAACACAAAGTCACACACAGGACACTTGGGGACCCAAGGGAACAGTCTTCCAGCCTCAAAATTCCTCTCTGCAAAATGAAATTTATTTTTTACAATCTTGGATTTGTCTTGAAGAAAAGTGTGTGTGCCTGAAAGCTTGCAAAGAAAGATAATTTTTTCATGATTTCTTAGTTGGTCTAATACAAGGTATCATGTCTGAACCTTTTGGTTCTAGCATTTTGCATTTCTTTTTGTCTCAGACCAAAATAGCTACCCTGCACACTTAGTGCACACTTCCTCCTCCTCCCAAGTTTACAGGCGTTACAGGAAGCAGGCCAAGCTCCCACCCAGCACCAGCCCACAGCATGCCCCTTGGGCTCTGGCAGATTCCCACATGTGGTGCAGGCTCACAGTGGCTGCTCAGACAGGCTGTTGTTAGCTCCTGCCCCCAAACTCTGAGTTCAGACCCTCAGCCTAATGTACCCATGTAGTAGCTGAGCCTCTGGTGCTGCATGTGAGAACTGTGAAAGCTTGGACGGTGTCTCTTGCACAAAAATGCAGGACAGTGGCTAGGGCATGACTGGCTTGTAACAAGGCTACCACAAAAAAAATCAAACTCCACTAATGGCTTGCAACCCATTAGGCGTAAGAGAAAGTGCAGTGCTTGCGGTACCCAATGTCAGACCCATGCCATAAGATAACAACAGTTATAATAACAGTCCTCAGCCTCCTACCACACCTGGGAAGTGATGGTTAAAAGTATTGGCAGAGACCTAGCACACTCATCACATAAACGTAGCAGGGCTCAGCGAAACCTATAAACTACATCTACATCTCAATTGAGCTAAGTGTCACTAAGAAAACAAAAGAACTAAAATATCTACTTCAAAGCAAAGCCTGTAAGAGACTAGAAAAGCCAAGGTGCATTGAAAACACACTATCCTGGCTAACATGTTCCCCCTTTGGTTAAGACCTGTTTCCCAAAGCAAACTTCCAATATCTGTCTAAAGTTTTATACTAAATCAATCTATGTGATTGTTTCTAACCTAACTCACTTACTGTCCCCAGTGGCCTTTGATCCTCACTACCTCACATTTTAATGTATGTATTAAGGTATATTTCTCAGAATAGGCAGTCAGTCTCTAAATGCTTTTTGTACTAAACCAGTGTGTATTCTCCTGTAACTCACACCTATTGTATCCAGTGGTCTCTGATCTCCATGAGCCATTTAATGCAGCTATTTATTAGGCTCCAGTGTTAAAATATAACTAATGAAAAATAGTGAAGAATTCTGTGATAAACTTCCTAAAGGTATCTCATTCAATTAATACCCATCCTATTTGATTCCAAATTGATCAAAAGGTTGCAAACTTCACAAACACACACACAAACAAACAGGATATCATTGCAATATGTTAATTCTGGCCTTGCTTGCTTTGTTCGGACTCTGATTAATCAACTATCAGGAAGGAATGCTTTGAAGCTGTACAATTAAAACTGTATAAAAAACAAGACAGAACTGTCAGCAAGTAGGGTGATGCAAAGCTTTGGTCCCTGATTCGATTTGGTGAAGATTTGGCTCGATTTGGTGGTCGAATTGCCAAATCCAAATTGAATCAAAGGACCCTTTAATCTCTCCGAATCAAATCAGAACCCTCCAAATAAATTCAGAAAGCTGTGGATGTAGACACAGCTATAAATGTTTTTTCTTCATACCTCTAGGTAGCAGCCGGTGGTGCTACCTAGTAGGTGGCTCTGTAGTGCAATGGCTAGCGCATTGGCTTTCTAGAGGGCAAAGGGATTCAAAGGTTCTGGGTCTGAGTCCTAGCAGAGTCATGCTTTTCTCCTGCTGGGGTCACTTGATCCCAGCTGATTTCCCACCTATAGTGTGGAGGCTGGACATGATCATCTCATCAAGTCCCTTCCAGCCCCCAAAGTCTATGAAATCTATGAATGCTAGGTGCATGGAGTGTCCCTCAGGAGTGTGGGGGACTCCCCAGTGTGCTCAGCACCCAGACCAGAAGCACTTCTGGTCCACTTTCAGGTTTGCCACTGAGCATGTGGAGGGCCCCCCGACACTCCTGTGGGACGCTCCATGTGCCACAGCATTCACAAGCTGCACTGGTACCTTGAGTTATACTGAAAAAACATTTAAAGCCGTGTCTATGCCCAAATCACTGATTCTCCAAATCAGCTGCTGCCAAACAGCCTTTGTAATATTTCCACAGTGCACTGATCCCACACAGGGCAGTGCTTCTGCCTGCCCTACCTACTTAAAGTGGCAGCTGTGTGGTAGATAAAAGCCAAAGGGGCTGCTAGAAGAAATTGAAATGCTTCCCAGGCCTCTCCTGTGTGCCTAGCTGGCACAAAGAAATGTCATAGGGCCTCTGCAACTGAAAACACTCATTGTGAAAGAGATAGCCAGACTGGACCCTTCTGACAGTGACACAAGCACTAATGGGGGAGCCACCCTGGACTCTCTTGCCCTTATGTGTGGGTGATGGGACCCAAGGATCAATAGGATGCAGGAGCAGAATCTCTGTCTCAGTGGCAGCAGGGTCAGACTCCAAACTGGGGATAAGAGGCCCTTTACTCTTTTAAATCAAATTAAATTTAAATTTAAAAGTTTATCTAAGGTGTTTGGGTATTTAAGACCCCCCACACACACACTCACAAACACACATTAGAATACACCTTACAATTGGTCAGTGTGGGTTTGAATTGCATGGGAGTGTCTTTTTAAGCGTTAGCTCCTAGCTATGACTTGGATGCCTGTTTCTGGAGCATGTGATATCCTGATGTGTCAGCTAATCTCACCTCCTTTAGAAGATACAAATGTATTAAGAAGTCTGTGATCTGTGCAAAGGGCTGTGAATTAGCAAGTGCTCCCCCCTCAAAATGCTTGTCTTACACCTCTTAGCAGGAATAGACAGAGCTGCTTTCTACAGCAGAAGTGAGAGCAGGTGTGGGATGTGGGATGTGACTGTGCTTTTGCATCATATTAGGTGACCTGCTCTTGTAGACTTAGGGAGGAATTAGCTAGTTTGTTACTGGCCCTGAGAAGTGGTTGAGAAAGGGGCAGCTTTTCCCCCAGATCAGGAGCTGCACCTACTGGCATGCCAGGAAGGGGAACAATGGCACATATCCATGACAGATCTGCTGATGCTGCCTGTGTAAAATTAGCTATGTGAATGGACCCAGGCAGAATACAGTTAGAGACTCTCAGCCCTCACACTGGGATAAGTCCTGATAGCCAGCTGGACCTAGGAGGGAACTTTCCTCTCCGTTGGTTCATAATACTGGGAAAGCAGGCTCCAAACAACTGAGAGCCTGGAGTGGAACAAAGAAAATGGACTGATTTTCTTTCCCAATGCCATCTCCATGGCTAGGGGCTGTGACCATCTCCTGAACTCTGCACTCTGTGCAAGGCTCTCACAACCTACAAGATCCAGTGGATGGACACAACTGCCAAGATCTCCTATGGGTAGGCAAATTCATTTTTTTTGCAGGGGGCCTCCACCTCTGGATCTGTACAATGGAGGTAGTGAGAGATGTACTCCAAAATGTGATTTTTCCCATCCCTCTTGAGGAATCATCTGATGACACAAGGCCTCGATGCCCCACAGGGCCATGCTGAGTTTGGGTATGCTGTAGTGAAGAAGGTGGGGGAGAGAGGTTGCCTCTTTACTCCCTCCTCCCACTCATGTTTAACCCCACACTGGGAGCCTTCAGAGTAAAAGGAAAAACTAAGGTCCATCCTTCTGGGACCCTGAGCATTTTTCTCTTGTTCCTGTCTTTTCTTATTCTCCAAGCTGGCTCTTCCCTACTCACAGGGTCCAGTCCTTGTGCACCCCACCTGAAACCCAGCCCTTCTCCTATGCTGGCCAGAATCACTTCCCCCTCCTTCATTTTTTGATCCCTATCCCTACCTTTCAGCTACCTGGCCAGACTCAAAAGCCATCCCTGTCATTCCCTCCTGCCCCTCCCCCTCCCATGTACTTTCATACTCCCTCTTGAATCCTCTCCCCTGCTAAACTATTAGGCTGATTACAGTCTAAACCTCCCATCCCTACTCCTGGACCTAGTCAACTGAACCCATACAATAGGAGCAGTTGCCTTTACAGCACAGAAGATGCACTGTACATGCTGCTTGGCATCTGTCAGGTGGTGACCAGCTGAGGCATTACTGTAGGATGGGCCTACTTGTATTGCCGTGCTGTCTGGTCAGTGAAGCAGCTAAACTATCACCCTATACAACTGACCAAACCATTTAGGTCCTACCTCTGTCTGGTCTGAACATAACATAGTAAAGAAACTGAGGAGGTTCTTGGAGGATGTATGGACCCCTCTTCCCCTACACCTCGCCTGCACACCTTTGTAGGAGCAAACCAGTGCAGGAGGAAGAACAAGGCTGCACTAGAAAGGGGCAATTATGCTGCATGGAAGTTTTGGTATCTAGTGCCTTTGAATTGCCTGCAGTGATGAATACAAACCCTGAGTCAAAACCTGTGAAAGTCCATAAAAGACTCTCATTTTTGAGTTCCAGTTAGAAGAAGAAAAAGGATTAAACAATATGGCACCAATGATAGAGGGAGCAGGGGCCACCAAAAATAAATGTGATTTTTAGGAAGAGAGACAGGAGAAGCACAGAGCCCACAGAAAGCTACCAAGGGGGACAAGACCGAGTTTCTAAGAGGCTTTTTAAGGTAAGTGAGGGGGAGAGTGGGATGTCGGTTTTCTACAGGGTCCATCTGTTGCAAAAGCTGCACCTCGCTGTTCTCATCTCCAAATTCCTGTCACGAGAAAATCCTTTGAGGTGGCATGCTTCAATGGGATTGAGGGAAGATATTTTTAGTGAAACATGATAGATCTGCAGCTCTGGAGACTGAAATCCTCATATATATTTTTACAGTACAAGTTGTCATCAGCAAACCCTCAGTTTCGAGAATGATCTCTTCCATAGCTCATTGATGGGTCTCAAGGTGACTAAAGAGTCCAGTTCTTGAGTCACAGAAGTTGCAGGGTTTTCCACAGGGGAGAGTAGGCCATAGACCAGGATTTCTCACCTGTTCTTTCCTAGGCTCTCTCTTCTCCGTTTTGAGGGTGAGAGGCTTCACCTCCAAATGGGCTACTACTTGATTGTGATACTACTGGAGTTGTTTGGCAGCCAGCTCCTCCCAGCTCTTGATGTTGACATCCATTTCCTTGAGGTATGCCTTCAATGTGTCCTTTTAGCATTTCCACTGGCCAACATCAGTTCTTGGGTCATCACAAAGGATCTGGGTTTTCCATTCCCCACAGAAAAAGGCGGTAAAACCTGGATTTTCTCATTTTGAGGAGAAAAATGCAGGAAACAGTGGGTTTCCCCTTGCAGGCCAGCAGAGTTCCAGCCTGAAAAGGGCTGGGCGGACGGGGGAGAGCTGTCAGGCACATGCACATGGCCACCCCACAGCCTGGAGAGCAGCACCCACAGGTAAGTCTGGCAGGGGAAAAGGGGGGATTGAAGCCCCATAGTGATGGAGGGAGTTGGGCAGGGCCAGGACTGGAGCTGCTGCCCAGCTGGGCGTGCATGGGTCTTGGGGTCAGAATGGGTGCCTGCAGGACTCCAGCGGGGAGCAGGATGGAGCTGTAGATGGCTCATCCAGGAGGCAAGGGGTTAGCTCCCCACTACTGTACACACTCCTGGGGGAGTAGGGGTGCATGTGCCTGTGGCGGGCCAGTAGGGGGCGCTCCTACATTAAGCCGCCCACCTCCCTGCGCCCTACCACCTTCCAGACTCCGAATGCCTCCCTGGGGCGCCTTATGCTTGGCCGACCTCTCTCCTGGAGCACACTCGCTAGTCTGGGGGTAACGTGCTGCCACCACCCTGAGAAGGGACTGCCTCGGCCCTGTGTCCTCGGGAAAACACAGGCCTAATAGTCTGACGGGTACTTGACCCAGTACAGGCACTTGGGGCACTTCCCCAAGTCAAGGTGGCAAAAAGTAAAGTCTCCCTTAGTCCGCAGACCTAAGGGGTCTCTTAGGCATAATTTAGACCCACCCCTCAATAAGTCTCCCACACCAGTCAAAAAGGAGAACTTTATTGATTACAGGGGGTAGGGGAAACTAGGGTACAGGGTTGAGCAATATCTTAGAAATCCTAAAGAGCAAACAGTGTGGCTGTGGTAGCCTTTTGATTACGCATCTGTGTTACTGCCAGCTAGATATCTAATCCGAATGAGTAGCTTACTCACAAGCATCTTCCAGAGTTCTTCCGTTTCCCCTCTGGAGTCTTGGGGTGAGAGAGAGCTAGGTCCCGATGGCAAGGCTCCTCTGTCTCCCCTGCTTTGCTGCTGCTTCACCTCATGGCCGAAGAGAGAAGAGCGAGCCTCCTCCCCCTCCCAACCTATATAGCCCCTGTGACCTCATTCACCTGGTCCAGTGGAGGTCAGCCCCAGTTGGCTGTCAGCCAACCAATTCGAAATACATCACCTGTTACCAGGCAGATTCCAGCTCCCCAGGTAGAAACCCCCCACCCAGGTAATTGATGCAAGTCAGGTAGGCAGAGGGAGCAGGTTTCCCCCCTCCCTCAGGAATGCTGCCAGTTCAAGTTACCTAAAGAGACCGGCCAGGGTGTGGTCCCCTGTTTTGGGCCCACCCTAATCAAATGGTTGCTGCTCAGAGATTTTAGTCACAGTGTCACAGGGCAGAGATTTTGGGGAGAAACAAGGTGGCTTTCTGCCACAGTGCCCCCCAGATTTGTGCATGGGACAGGGATGGGTGCAGGCTGCCCACTGCAGGCTTGGGGCTCCCCTCCCTGCTGCCCTCTTCCTGGAGCCTCTGCAGCTCAACAGCTGGGGTCCATCATGGCAGGGCAGAGAGGGGCCAGGCAGGGAAGCTCATTGTCACCGTGAGCCCCGCGCTGCCATGGTGAGGTGCCCGCAGCTCACTCAGCAGCAGTGGCAGTGGTGGCATGGAGTTGTGCCCCTCACTGTTGCTGGGTGGGCAGAGGGTGCCTCACCAGGGTGGCACTGGGCTTCCAGCAGTGGCTATGAGGTTCCCCACCTGGCCTCGCAGGGCACTGGCATATCAGGGCTGCTCAGTGCCACAAAGCAGCAGGGGGCAGGGCAGTCAGCCACAGCTGGACCAGTGTCCTGCTGAGCAAAAAGGGAGCCCTTTTTTTCCATGGTAAAAAAACCCATAATCAAATGCCAAAATTTATAGGTATTTGAAATTTATTTTATTGTAGCGATTGAGGCACTGGTAGGCTTCCAAATTGCTTTAAAATTTGTAAATATAACAATAAAACATTGTGTTCAACTGATACGTAAGTATATAGTGGTGTTTCATTTTAATCGTGGAAAAACAGATTTTGGTGGGGTTTGGATCAGAGAATTTGTGAGGGTTTTACTTTTATTATTATTATTATTATTATTGGAGAATTTGCAATTTTTTTAACTAGAGAAAAGCAGGATCCCTGATTACTTAACTAGGAATAGAGTTCTGGAGCCAAGAGTTGGGTATCCACACACAATTTCCAGTCTAGTAAAGTTGGTGCTTGATAATCACTGATTCAATGCTGGTAACATTGGCTTCAGGAAGGATGCTGGCACTTATGCAGCAATCTTCCCATTTAATGTGGAGGATTTTCCAGAGGCATTGCTGATGATGCCTTCCAGGCTCTTCTGATGACAGTAGTAAGTCACCTATGTTTCACATCTGTAGAGGAAACTGGGGATGATGAGTGACTTTATTGTAGACCTGGATCTTGATGTCTTTCCAAAGGTGATAATGAATGAAGACAAGCTCAAGCATTTTCCCAAAGGAGGCACTTGAGCACCAGATCCTGTGCTTGATCTCCTCATCAATGTTCACTCTGAGAGAAGTGGCTACTGAGGTAGGGAAAGTGCTCAACTACCTATAGGGTCTTTCCCTTGATGGTAGTTTGGGGAAGGGAGTCACATTCATGGCCCAGGGCTGGCTGATGGAGCACTCCAGTCTTCTAAACGTTGAGAGACAGGCCCTAAATTCAGTGGGCTTCTCTGGAAAGCTCCAGTGCAGTTCGAAGGCTTTCCTCAGTGTGCACAACGATGGCACAATGGTCAGCATATTGAAGGTCAAGAATGGTTGTTTTGAGTACTTTGGTCTTTGACCAAAAATGTCCCAGAAGAGTCTTCCATCCATTCAGTATTATATGTCAATTCCAGAAGGAAGGAAGTCCCTAATGAAAACTAAGATGACTGTCAAAATGAAGAACAGAGTTGGGGCAATGACACATCCTTGCTTCAGATGTGAACAGATCTGGCCCCAATGCATATGACAAATGGATCTGTCTCCAATTCACTGTGTAGAATGGTCTCAGTCATCTGGTCATGGAGAAGCCTCACGATATTGATAGACTTTTCTGGATATCCAATTCTGCCCAGTACTTTCCACAAAGCTTAACAATTGATGCAACTGAAGGCTTTAGTGAGGTCAACAAAGGCCATATACAGGCTCTGGTGATGTTCTCAGCACTTTTCTTGGGCTTAGCGGGCAACAAAAATCATGCCAGTTGCCCCACAGAATGGTCTGAAACCACACTGAAATTCTAGCAGGACTTCTTTAGCAAGCGGTAAAAGGCTATTCAGAAGGATGCAGACAAGGATTTTCCTTGCTGTGGAAAGGAGAGCAATTCCTCGATGGTTCCCACACAGACTTGTCTTTGTTCTTGAAGACAGTTGTGATTTGGCATTCCTCAGGTCAAAGGCTGACCGTGGTTCTATGGGTGAAAGTTGAAGGTACAAAAGTTCAGACTAGAAATAAGGTGAAAACTTAACAGTGATGGTGACTAACATATTGGAGCAACTTACTTAGCAGCACAGTTTGTTTTTTTCCTATCACTTTCCATTCTGTCTTTAAGTTGCAACTGGGTGCTATAGGGTTGCTGCACAAATTGGCAGGTGGAAGTCAGGTGGACACCCAGCTGGAGCTGGCAAAAGAAAACCAAACTTGTCATGGTTCCTGACATCAGATGAGATGTCACAGGCCTTGAAGAATTAGGAGTTCTAGGCTAGAGAGAGTGAGAGGTTGGAGAACACCCAGGAATTCACAAAGTAAAGAAGAACTCTTGACTAGCATCGTGTCAGTGGGTAACTATGACTGATCATTGTTAATGTGTGTGGATTGATGTCCTGGGATCCTGATATTGGGATTTCCCTCTGTATTTCCTGGACCTGATGGATATACAGGCTAAAAAAAAGATTTTAAAGTAGAAAGCATATCGACAGCATTTTTTCTAAGTCCCTTGTTTTGCCTTCTAGGGTCTAGTCAGCTTAATTATGAGAGAACTCCTCTCATTCTCTGGCCCAGATCCATAGGTGATGGAGCATGGCTGACTTGCACCACTGCCTATTCACTGTTGGGCTCCTTCTCTATTGACCTTCCAGCAGGCTTCTCAGATTGAGTTGGTGAAACTCCTCCTTTTCAGGAATAGCTGCATGCACTTTGCTCAACTGTGCCATCAGATCTCAGCAACATGAACATGAATTAGACATCAAAGGAAAGTGATGCTTTTTGTTCTTAATTAATACTGTACCTCCCTCCTAAGCCTCATAGCAGACCAAACAACACCCACAACTACAGCCCAGCCCAGACCAATGAGTGAACAGGTAAGCAATGGGGGCCAGGGCAACGCTGGGACTAGAGGGACAGTACACACATCCACAGGAGGCCTCAAATGCCTCTACACAAATGCTCATAGCATGGGAAACAAGCAGGAGGAACTCACCCTCCTGATGGCTGACACCAGCCCGGACATAGTGGGGATCACGGAGATGTGGTGGGACTCTACGCATGACTGGGCAGTGAATGTTAAGGGCTATAGGTTGTACAAGAGGGCCAGGATAGGAAGGAGAGGTGGGGGCGTGGCACTCTATATCAAAGAGGAATACACATCCTCGTCAATTAGCAAGGAGTCAGGGGAGGGGCACTCTGAAGTGCTTTGGGTTAGAGTACAAGGCAGTTGAGGGGAAAGGGACTTAACGGTGGGAGTCTACTACAGACCTCCCAACCAGGGAGAAGAGCTTGACCAGGAATTCTTGGGTCAGCTCACAGAGGTAGTGAAAGCTAAAGATGTGGTAGTCATGGGGGACCTGAACTTCCCGGACATCTGCTGGGAGGAGCAGTCAGCCAGGTCTGACCACTCACGTAGGTTCTTAGACAGAGTGCAGGACCTCCAACTAACCCAGGAGGTGCACAGCCCCACCAGGGGGGACGCCTTGTTGGACCTAGTGCTGGCCATGGGTGATGACCTGGTGAGGGGGCTGTGGGTGCTTGACCACCTGGGCGACAGCGATCATCACCTGCTGGAATTTCATAGATTTCATAGATTTCCTAGACCTTAGGGCTGGAAGGGACCTCGGGAGATCATCGAGTCCAGCCCCCTGCCCAAAGGGCAGGAAGTCAGTTGGGGTCATAGGATCCCAGCGAGATAAGCGTCCAATTTACTCTTGAAGGTGTTCAATGTAGGTGCTTGAACCACCTCCACTGGCAGACTGTTCCAGACCTTGGGGGCTCAGACAATAAAGAAATTCTTCCTTATGTCCAGCCTGAAACGGTCTTGCAGGAGTTTGTGACCGTTCGACCTCGTCATCCCTTGGGGCGCTCTGGTGGCAAAGGCATGCAGTAAGGCAGCGGCCCTAGACTTTAGGAGGGCAAACTTCAACGAGCTAAGGAGGATAGTTGGGGATGTGCTGAGGTCCCAGAGGGGAGGGGAGCCAGATGTCCAAGGAGAGTGGTCGCTCCTTAAGGAGGCGATCCTCCAAGCCCAAAGGAAGGTAATCCCAACGAGGATCAAAGGGAGCAGAAGAGCACACAAGCCTCCGTGGCTCACCAAAAGCATCCGGGAATGTCTCCTTGCTAAAAAGGAGGCATATACCCAATGGAAAGAAGGGGTCATGTCCAGGGAGGACTATTCTGTAGTTGCTCGGGGATGTAGGGGGGCAGTTAGGAAGGCCAAGGCAGAGGTGGAATTAGGACTAGCTTCTCAGATTAAGGACAATAAGAAGTCCTTTTTTAAATACATAGGGGGCAAAAAGAAGGTCCCAGGTAACGTGGGCCCTTGCAGGACACGTTGGGAAATTTGGTCATCACACCAGACAACAAAGCTAACATGTTTAATGATTTCTTTGCCTCTGTCTTCCCAAGTAGGGACCAGAACAGCCACCTCCCTGCTGGGCCCCCCTCAGGCCCCAGGGGAGGCACACCTGGGCCAAAGGTTAGTGAGGAACTAGTTAGGGAGCTTTGGAGGGGCTGGACGTATTCAAGTCAGCCGGCCCGGACGATCTCCACCCTAGAGTCCTAAAGGAATTGGCTGAGGTCATTGCAGGACACCTGGCACGGCTTTATGAGCACTCGTGGTGCTCTGGTGTGGTCCCAGAGGACTGGAAGATGGCCAATGTGGTTCCCATCTTCAAAAAGGGGAGGAAGGAGGACCCAGGAAACTATAGGCCAGTTAGTCTTACCTCAATCCTAGGCAAGCTGTTTGAGAAAATTATGCTGGTACACATCCATGAGGGGCCAGCAGGGGACTGCATGCTTAGGGGCAACCAACACGGGTTCGTCAGTGGGAGGTCCTGTCAGACCAACCTGGTGGCCTTCTACAATCAGATTACCAGATCATTAGATGCAGGGGTAGCAGTGGATATAGTCTTCCTGGACTTCCGGAAGGCATTCGACACTGTCTCTCACCCGTTCTCATTAAGAAACCGGGGGACTGTAGTGTCAATACCTACACAGTCAAATGGGTCGCTAACTGGCTGGAGGGCTGCACCCAGAGAGTGGTGGTGGATGGGTCATTTTCGACTTGGAGGGATGTGGGCAGTGGGGTCCCCCAGGGCTTGGTCCTCAGGCCTGGACTGTTCAACATCTTCATCAGTGACTTGGACGAGGGGGTAAAAAGCACCCTGTTCAAATATGCTGATGACACTAAGATGTGGGGGGATGTGGGGACGCTAGAAGGGAGGAATAGGCTACAATCGGACCTAGACAGGTTACAAGGGTGGGTGGACAAGAATAGGATGGGATTCAACACTGACAAGTGCAAGGTGATGCACCTAGGGAGGAAGAACCAGTACCATACTTACAGGTTAGGGAACTCCCTTCTCGTCAGTGCAGAGGCAGAAAAGGATCTTGGAGTCATCATTGATGCCAAGATGAACATGGGCCGGCAGTGTGGGGATGCAGTCAGGAAGGCCAACCACACCTTGTCATGCATCCACAGATGCATCTCAAAGAAGTGATCCTCCCCCTCTATGTGGCACTGGTCAGGCCGCAGCTGGAGTACTGCGTCCAGTTCTGGGTGCCACACTTCAAGATGGATGTGGACAGCATGGAGAGGGTCCAGAGGGGGCCACTTGCATGATCAGGGGGCAGCAGGGCAGGCCCTACGAGGAGAGGCTATGGGATCTGAACCTGTTCAGCCTCCGCAAGAGAAGGCTGAGGGGGATCTAGTAGCCATTTACAAACTAGTCAGAGGGAACCAGCAGGCATTGGGGGAGTCACTATTCCCCCGAGCACTGCCAGGAGTGACCAGGAATAACGGTCACAAGCTGGCAGAGGGCAGGTTTAGGCTAGATATCAGGAGGTGCTACTTCTCGGTCAGGGCGGCTAGGATCTGGAACCAACTTCCAAGAGAAGTGGTTCTGGCTCCTACCCTGGGGGTTTTTAAAAGGAGGTTGGATGAACATCTTGCTGGGGTTGTTTGACCCCAGTATTATTTCCTGCCATGGCGGAGAGTCAGAATAGATGATCTACTCAGATCCCTTCCGACCCTAGAAACTATGGAACTATAGCACAGGCTTCTGGAGGGGTTCCATTTTGGGAATATGCATAACTAAGGACTTGATGGCTTATGTTCATTACCAATCCCATGGTGGTGTAGCCAAAACTAGTATCCGGCTAAATTTCAGTCCAGTTTCACAATTTCCAGTTTAAATTGGAATTCCCTTCCATTGGGTATAGCATTCCTCAGTTCTTCTTTCCCTGATCAGAAGGGCAGGTGCTACAGTAGAGCAGTTCTCATGTGACTGAATTTCATCAGTGGGCAAAGCAATTTTCACTTCCTACTGAAGGTGTAATATAAAATGGAAATCATCATCAGTCATTCTGTGATCATTTCATAATATTTATCTTCATACTAAAATAATGTTTCAACCTACATGTGCATCAAAATCCATATGCTTGTAGGTGATACAATGTCTTGTTCTGAAGCCATGATTCTCCCAAGCTGAGAAATCAAAACCACACATTTCGTATCAATTGAATCCTGTAGCAGGGCACTAAGGTGCCTGCTACTTGGAGAGCCAGGATAACTCCCCAGGTGCCAGTTGCTGGGGCAACTAGAGGGAGTTAGGGACCCACACCTGCTAGCGGACAGCTGACTGGAAGGGGCAGGGCCTGGCTCCCATTTAAACCCCAGGGTGGAGGCCAGGCAGGCAGTTCCCTACTGGCAGTTAAAGGAGAAGGTGCTCTGCTGGACTAAGTAAAGAGGAGAGGCCAAACTGTAGGTGCGGCCCATGACTAGGGAAAGATGGAGCAACACTGGTGTTGCAGGAAGAATGTGGTTATGGCCAGGCGGCTGGAGTTTATGTTATAGCCTAGGGGCTTGTGTTTCATTTGATGTTAAACCAAAGGTTTGGGTGAGGCTATTAGGGGTTGGAGGACGCCTCATATGGGAGCCACGGCTGTGTGGAGATCCTAGCCCCGGGGCCAGGGGCAGCGAGGAAAGCCCCATGGAGTGAGCAGCAAGGAAAGCCCCAGAGAAGGGGGCAGTGACAAGAGAGTGGGCAGCAACCAATGAAAGCTAAAAAGGCAACCTAGGGAGTGTGCCGATCCTGAACGCCAAAAGGGTGCAGTATTTGAGAGTGCTGGCCCAAATGCCAAGAGGGTGCAGTATCGGGTGTGTGCCAACTCTGAGCGCCAGGATAGGCATAGTATTGGGAATGTGCCAACTCCGAGTGCCTAGTAAGGCAGAGAGTGACAAGGTCATGGAGAGCCTGAGTGTCCAGAGAGGCTCAGCGAGAGAGACGGGGGCTGCGGAGAGCCCGAGAGTCCAGTGAAGCGCAGTGAGAGAGATGGGGGGGGGCCTGCGGAGAGCCCAAGTGATAGAGAAGTGTAGAATGAGACTGAAGAACGTCCAGTACATCTGCGGGGCTTGGGGCGTGGTACAGGGATGGTTGGAGCCACACGTAGCCCATAAGGCCGGGGTGCACAGAACACCCAGTATAGAGGCAGGACAAGTAATAGCAGGAGAACCGTAGCCAAGAGGACGAATGGCAGCCTCCCTTTAAAATATATAAGACTAAGATGTGGGGGGAGAGATTCGAGGGTGCTTGTAGGCAGCTTTGTAGGGTACAGAGGGCAACTAGGGGAGTTCATGGCAACCCTAGAACCCTATCCTGTTACACATCCCTAACTGAAACTATGTATTTCTCACCCTTTCATCTGTAGCTAGTCAATCAGAGTATCCCTGGAGAAGAGCCTTCAGAACCCCCTGTTCAGTGCCTTCATTACCTCTTGTAACTATTTCTCTGGCCAGTGATACACTCTAAAAGTCATACTCAACAAAAGAGGTTTTTTTCCACTGATTTTGCAGAGGTTTCCAGGAGTCTCTGAAATGAAACAGCATGTGGACATGCGATCTCAGGTTATCAAGGGACAGCTGCACCCCAGTGAAGTGAAGGATTATTTCTTCATGTCCTACAATGCCATTAACTATGTGAACTGAAGCCAATGGAGTTGCTACAAGTGTAAGTTTTTTCCCAAGAGAGCTTGGATCCTTCTTAGGCACCAAAATCATTAAAACAAGTTTTTGAAAGACAGCATCATGTTAGGTGCTGAGTTCTTGGGCCATGATTTTGGCTACTGAACACTTACAAACTGGTCCTGGGCTCATTTGAAAATATGGCCCCACATACAGCCACTTTAAGGTAGGGAAATCTGCTCAGTTTAAAGTAACATAACAAGCCTGAATTTCTACCCTCTCCCCCTTCCTCCAAATGAGAACTGAAATTCCCCACAGCTTTGTGTTTTTTCATGGGTGTTTAAAAGTTTCTGTAGCTTAGATTCTTTTTCCATTCTTGTTTTTTACATGTGTGATTTCCCAAAGCCAGAACCCCACCAAGAAGGCTATTCTTACAACTCAGCTGGAAGCAGAATACAGTAGGAATTGCATAACCCCAAGCCAAGAGAGAATAAAGCAATCTGTGCTTAAGTGACATATGCCCACAGTAAGGAGAACTGGTCAAATAATAGAAATCTAGATCTTCAATGCTGTCACCAAGAAATGATTCTGATTTGGCCCACGGCTCTTCATGGGGGTTCTGTCATCTATTATTTTGAGGATATTAGTGTGACCACACAGCATCCACGAATCCTAAAGGTTGTGTGGAGTCTTTCCAAAAGCACAATGTTCATTAGTACTCTTCTTTCAAGAAACTTCAGCCCAGATCCTGCCAGCTGTTTTACGTAGGAAGACCCTTGTCTCCTTGTAAAGGTCTGTTAACTTCAGCAAGGCTTCACAAAGGCACATGATTCCACCTACACAGCTCTGTAGGCAGCCGGGACAGATCATTCTGAACTGTGAATGTGTGACAAGTGGAGGTAGAGAATAGTGTATATACCACCCAAGGCCTGGAGACTCTCAGCTTAGGCTGTCTGGTGACCAACAAATCCATTCATGGAAGCCAGAAACACTTTGTTATTGGCTCACATTCCAACATAAATAAGACTTCATGTGACAAATATTTGGGTCCTGTTTGTCAAAAACGAAGTCTAAAAATGATTGAGAGTGTTCAGTTTGACTTGGCAGCAATTCCTTCCAGTCATCTCTTTCCCAGGAGGCTGCATCCAGCCTGTTGTTCTTGTTGGTGAGTTATTGTCTATAGCCCATGTTTAAATGAATTTCCTCTTGGTTTTTTTCATGGGCTTGGAGCATCTCAGGTGTGTAGAGGACTAGCTCTTCTGGAGCTACACCTGTTTTCCTTCCTCTAGTCCTCCAGAATTAGAGGAGAGACCTTATGGTTGGGGACCAAAAAAAGAGCTGAGGAACTCCATCTGATGGATCAGTACTTGGTACAGGGAAAGCCACTGGGACACTGTGGGACATTGTGGCCTGTCATTGGTGTCTGCTTCTGGCTAGGTCACAGGATTCACACTAGTGTCACAGCTTAGTGGCCTGTTGCTTTCCGATACACAGGAGACCTGAGTGAGCTGATCCTGGTCAGCTGGAGTAATGTGGGCCATAGATGTCTGACAAGTCATTCGAGCACCTGGCTAACTAAGCAGAGGTGGCTCCATTGGCATTAGTAGGACTACCTACATGTGTAAATTTAGGCATGCATCTAGGCACTTAGATGAATGGGGACTAAAAGCAGTAATCAAAGCCTGAGATTGGACTAGTGACATTCTTTTGCCCCATTGGAGGAGCTACATAAGGGAATGGCCATGAAAGTCTAGTTCTTGATTATTTATGCCGCCTCCCCCCTCTCATTCACTCTCCCAGTACTTCCCTGAAAAGCAACTCTATGACACCATGGTGTTTGAAATGGGAGCTCAGTGTCATGCTGCATGTTGTTCTGTCTGACCTTTGGCCACTGCAGCAGCTGCCTATGAACACTGAAGACTTAGAGAAGCCTTGAAGTGGCTCCCAGTTTGTGATGTTTTAAATCCCAGCTGGCTTAGAATGGAGGGAAGGAAATGCCTTTCCATCCATCATGTTTTGATTCGGTTTAAGCATATCATGTCCCTTATGTACCATTAGACTACCTGAAAAAACACCTTTCATAGTGTGTCTGGCAGAGCATTGTATATGTTCACTGTGCTCAATAAATACCAAGATAACAATAAAAGTGCTCTCACCCTGATTTCCTTGAAAATTAGCTTGGGTTATGAGTTGAAAGGAGACTTTTTAAAATGTCAGTGATGCAAGTGCAACTGGGAACTGAAGATTAAACTGTTGGGGTTCTTTGCCTGTTTTATCATCACCAGTAACAACTCTGCAACTCTGCTGTCATAACATAGCTGATGATTTCACTGATAATACACAAGGCAGAAGAGAATCCATCTTGCTTTCTCATAGCTGCACTGCCTTTGGAGGGTAGGGGGAGTAAAAGGCTGAACTTCACAGTGAAGTAAGCAGATGCAGCTTTCAGAGATTCAGGTAGCAGGACTGTATGATTATCTTTTTGCACCATCCCTTTTTTTCTATACTAACCACATGTTAGTGGTTTATCAGCATGTATAAGTGGCATAGATTTCAAGTGGATGCAATGAATGTCGGTGAGTGATTTGGATAAAAATATCCAAATGAAATGTTTCTGAATGTGACCAGCCTTCATCCGAAAGGATTATTATAATCATATTCTATAAGTGATTGAAAATGGCTGTTATTATAACAAGATAAATCAATAGACTGTAAATTGTTCAGGGCAAAGGCTATAGTTTTTTATGCTTTTGTACAGCACTTAGCACAAGGGAGGATAAAACTGTATTGAAGCCACTGGCTCTACTACTAAATAAAGAACAAGAACTTGTGTGACAAAAGGAACTGATTCAGGTTAGCTTTCTGCATTACATTTGTTTCTGAATTGCTGAATTTACAACAGCATTTCATAAAAATATTCCCCAGGCCTTTGGGAGATTTTTCAGATATGGTCTGATTACTACTGCTAATGAGGGAGAAATCCATGTCAGTGAAGATAGGTATCTTTCCTAGAATTCATTCCTGCACCCATTTCATGGGGTGCTTGAGATACCACTAAGCAAAAGTGTCAATCTCTACCTCCACCACTTTATCAGGAAGGAGAAATCAAGGGGCCCCATCTGAGCATCAGATCCATATAACCTACACCTACGTACTGTGAACTGGCTTCAGGCAAGAATACTGCAGCATGCTGCCCTGGGCTGTGGCTTCTCTATGTAACCTGGATCTCGCTGATTCCGTGACTCCCTGCACTGAGCACCATGAAATCAGGATAATGTGCACCCCCACTCACCAGCTTCATATGAAGTACTGCAGCCTCATGTATTTTGCAGCTGCAATCAGTGTCGCAATCTGTTCTGGTTTTGCAGTGCAGTACAGTCAGTCAGTCTAATGTGCAGCAGAAACCACTGCTCTGCAGTATGCCACAGCACGTGAAAAATTTTTAACTACTTTTTGCTCCACAGAAAACCTCAACCTCCGGGCTGAAGTTGACTGGAATGGAGATGCACAAGCAATGCAGTATCCTACTGCAAAATCATCTGGTGTTTATGACTAAGCCCAGGTCCAAAATCTACAGATATGCCCTTGCCATAAAGATGATGCAAAATGAGAAAACAAATGATGTTCTAAACATCCTTAGGAAAGGGAGCAAATTGTCCAGACAGTGCATCATTCTTGTGTTAAAGAAATTATGTATAAGATTTCTTTGTGTCCAGGTGCAAGAAGGGAAAAAATGCCCTCATTAGCTACCTCCAGAGGGGTCATTCTTCAGTGCTCATCTTGTGTCCAAGGGTCTAGATTGAATGTATCAGGCTGGGTTCCCCAAAATAAGTATTTGCCATTTCAAAATAAAAAGGCTGCAGCAGGGTTACAGTCAAAGGGAACACAGGCACACTCCCTTCACTTGGGTTAGGCTTGTGGCTGTAAGAACTGACTAGGGGATAGGCAGTCAGTCCAATGGATCACATTAGGTCAGGGGTTTACTGGAATAGAAGCTAAGGCCAAAGCTGGGTATCAGTCTGAGTCCAGGATAGGAAGCTGTGGGTCATGATCAGGGTCAGCAGTTGATCCAGGCTGAGAGATCTGAGTGAGGAACAAGAGCAAGTAGGAACAGGCAGGTGGGTCGAAGCCACAGTATCCAAGCACAAAGTCACAAGAGAAAATCAAATGAGGAGTCAGATAGGGCAGATTTCTGCTAGGGAGCTCCTAGACTTCAAGGGAATACAGGTTCTCCAAGTCGTCCATTACAATCCTTTAACTGTCTCTCACCAGTCATCCCCCAGGCTCTTTATATTTGTCTTTACATCCTTCTCTACCTATCCCTGTATCTTTCCTGCTTTTGCCTTGCTCCATCTCTCTATTGTCATCTCCCACTGAATTTAGACTAGCAAAAACCGCAAACAACGTATTGTGCAAGGCTTTGAATCTCAGACTCAGGCCCTCTGCCTCTTTGCCCCGCTACTGCTGCCAACCTTAGCCAAGTTGAAGACTGTCTGACTCCCTTTTTCTCTTCCAGGATCTCTCAACATGTCTTTTTGTTTGCTTCCTGCACAGTGCACAGAAACCAGCTGAGTCTGAAGCATTGCTTAAATATTCCCTCAGAACCCACCTCTGGCAACAGTGACAACTCCGTTTGTTTAACTTACCCTGAGCAGGTGGCTATTGTTGGCTTTTAATGCTATGGCTAGGAATCCTAGTGTGGAACCTTATGGCTCCCTGAACTAATGGCTTTAGGCTCTTGGAGGTATGAAAGGAAGCAGAGGGAAGCATAACTTAAAAAAGGGAACCAGCAAGGATGGTTTCTGGTAATTGTCCTTTGTACAGCAGAACACATTCACACTGAGACATGTGCCCATTAGTGATGCTGTTTCCTCAACTGATGCTGCTGGGCTGAAGCTGAATATAGTTCAACTGCTGAGGTAGTGAAGGGAAAGCACTGTGTTAAATCACTGAAACCTTGTTGGTTTTAACCAGTCTTCAAACTGCAAGTGACCCTTGTTTGTTCTGCTCTGTGCTTGCAGACTCTGGAGTTAGCTAAACCTGGTATAAATTTTGGAACATAGATGAGAGCTCTGGTGTACTGGTTCTATGTATCCCTCGACTCCTCCTTACATTGCAATGGTTTCTATAGAGATGAGAGATCATTGTAGTAGTGATTCAGTCACCAGGCTGAGTTCAGTGGTGCTGTGCCCAATTCCACCTAGTCTGATTTTGGCCCAGCTTACACTTTCACCTTTCATATAGGCAAAGAGCAAAATTAACATCCCCACCTCCTTATACACCTTCACAAAATGGTTTCTGTACTAGTAGAAGCTGGCTATGTTATATATCAGACAGTAGTCAGGCACTGTTATTTCCTACTTGTTTACTTACTTGCATCTGTGTTAGATATTCAGTCTCTCTCTCTTTTCTCCTTAGGGCCTATCAGGTTCCATATGATAAAAAGGAGAGGAGGAGGCCTCTAGGTTTTCTGGAGCCACAGCCATCAACCAAAGTTTCTTTCTTGCACCATAGCAGAGCCCAAACCTGGCTGTTGGGAGCTGTCTTAATGTGAAAATGCAGCTGGATACAATATGGTATCAACTCAGTTGGTCTAAGAAAAGATATCACTCAAAGAACCTTGCCTGCCTATGACCTTAGTCCAACAGGGCTACAACCAAAAATCCAGCTGGATACCCTTGACATCCCCTTGCCAGTCCTAGGGAGAAACATATAGTTGCACTACTGCCACAGAAGGGTCTTAAATATGCTTTTCCTGTCTGCCGTGCAGAACTCGTAGGGCCACCCCCGCCGTGGCTTGTGTCTGTAGAGTCTGTTACCCTTACTTATTACCTTTGGAGTTTTCCTCCTGAATTGTAGTAAGCCAGTGCCAGGCTGTCATTATCTGCATCATGTCACAGTAAGTCCTATACATTCACATTAATGATTTTCAGGACAAAGAAAGGAGATACTCCATGGGGTGGAGAACAGGGGGTAATTTTTCAGCCTGCTTGCAAGTAGGATTGTTTTAAGAAGATGACTGTATATAACCTTCCATTTCATAGTCTCCATGCCATGCTGAGTATGGTACCAGTGTTTTCTTTCTTCCATGGTCTTGGTAGAACACCTGTAACTCTTCTTCTTTTTAGCTCGTGTAAAGCATATTGAGGGGAAGGTTTGAATAAGTGAATATAAAAATTTTGTAGAGCATGGACTAATGTTGGTTTGTATCCTGTACTGGACCAAATATTGCTCTCATTTATATAAGCTGATGTTAGTTAGACTTGTATTGATATGATTGGAAGGAGAGTGTATCGCAGGTTATGGACATATGAACAACTTGTGATGTAAAAGGGGAAGGAGTTTGATTGCACATCAACTACTCCATGGTAACTGCCCATGCCCACACTATTCCCTTGCAGGAAATGAAAGCTAACCCATGATAGCACACACCTCCATGAAACAGCATCAAGCTATGACAGTTTAGCACTCTCTCATCCACTGTAAATTGTGCATCTATCCATGCTTTCAGAAGACTTAGTGGATTAAGGTATCTCCAAACAGATCATAAGATTTGCCTGCTTATCAGCATTGAAGAGAGCTCAGGCTGCAGCACTAGGAGTTCTCACATAGCTGAAGGCCATCTCCTACCAGGATGGAAAAAGCAATAGGGACTCTGTTTCATTCAGCAACCATAGGGTCATTTCACCCCATGTACAGCATCAGTGGCTTCTAGGGATCTATTTGACCTGTGTATTTTTGTGATAGGATGGTGCTCCACCAAGCTTACACTGATGGTTGTACTGTGTTTGTAAGGGGTCCGGAGTCGGCAGTCTTAAGAGGGATTCCTTGTCCCAAAGGGAATAAGGTCTGTTTAGGTGGAGAGGGAAACAGTATGTGTCTTTGTATTTGTGTGTCAAATTGTTGTACTATGGGATCAGGCCAACTCTCACGATCTCAATATTGCACTGTTAGACATAGGAGGGTATGACACGATTGCACATATACAACCACACAAATCAATTGGATGCATACACACACACACTCACCAGTTCACACACATACAACCCACCTACACATACACACAGGTAAGTTCCTAACTTGGATGGTACAGTGTGTATGTGTGTGCTTAGGGTACCTGGGGGAAGGTTCAGGGGAGAAAGAGTTAAAGCATAGGGAATGAAAGTTGCCAGAACCAGGATTAGAACTGGTGGACTACAGCGAAGCTGGCTGAGGAACTGAGGCTTGGGTTTACTTAAGGTAGACTGGGTCTGGAAACTGAGGCAGACAGATGAGATACTGGGGTGGGGGGAAGGGGAGGGTGCAGCTAAGTGGTGGCAAGGAGGAGACAGCCAGGAAAGAAACTGAGGCAGAAACCTGGTTGCTCAGGGGAAAAGGAAAAGGCAGTGGGGATAAGACAGTGGCAAAGAAACAGGGGGTTTGGAGGCAGAGAGGAGCTCAGGACAAGTGTTGGAGGTGGCACCCCTGGTTAGACAATGGATTTGTAAAGGGCTGTTTGGATAGGGGTGATCCTGCTTCGTGCAGGCGGTTGATCTCGATGGCCTCTGGATGCCCCTTCTAGCCCTGCTTTTATATTATTTCACGATTCTATTATAAACCTCATATTTCAGGGCAAGCACCAGTTGTCTGAGGTTAGGAAGAATCTTCTGCTAAAAGAAGCAGGAGAGCGGAAGGAGAAATGAGACAGAGGTTAGAGGGGCAAGGAGCAGAGATTGGAGCAGGGCAAACCATAGTAAAGCAAAACCTAACTTAGGGGTCCAAATAACAGTTTAATTAAACAGACAACACACTACACAGCCCCATGAAGTTATTGGTTCACACACACACACAAGCACTCACAATGGCAGCAGGAGAAAGAGACTCAGTGGAAGGGTTGGAGTCCAGGTAGGGAAGAGAAGCAGAGTCCAAGTCCTTGGTTGAAGAGGGGGTGGGGGGGTGATAGCTGCCTATCCAGGCTGGAAAGGGGACCTTGTCCAGTAGGTGTTGTCCAGAGGGGGGTTGCTGGCAGGGCCTCTGGGTGGATAGGTGGTGTGGCATGGTGCTGGTCCAGATGGAGAGGGCATCCCAAGAAGTCAGTCTTCACTACCCCTTTTATGGGGCAGACAACCTCTGATCTCCTATAGGGAGAGCCTGTCCAGGCAATTTCAGTCCTGTTCCAGAGGGCTCCAGGTGTTCTTATTGAGCGTGTGCAGCCTGGCACAATGGTAGGTTGCCTCATCTTTTGTTTCTTGAATGCTGAGTGTAGTTCCAAAGTCTGGGCTGTTGGTCCAGGTATTGGTGTTGATGGTTTGGTCATTCAGAGGGAGCTATTTTTAGACCTACTGCCATTGTTTCTCAAGCACCCTCATTCATCCCCATTCATTCAGAAACCAAGTTACATAGGAGGGGTAGGTGTGAGTCACACAACTGGGGCTGGGAACAGGATGGAGACTTGACAAACAAAATGGAAACTTGACATGACTAACTTACATATGTAGGCCTAAATCATATAGTACCAGTAAAACAGTAATATAGAACAGTAAAAATCAATATAAACATAATAATTATACAATATAAAGAAGGAGAAAAAACAAAACAAATACAACTTGCTACCAAAATAAAATGCTGAAGCTTATCCTATGTCCTAGCTCACTTATACTTATCTATTGGGAATAGAGAGGGAGAGACAAAGTCAGAAATGGTTGGGGAAGGGGAGGGAATGCATTTTTAAAAAAGAAAAAGAAAAACTGGGGGTTTTGTTACAAGCTCTTCTCCAGAAAAATCACAGGGTGCATAAATTATATTTCCAGGCAAGAACTTTCATTAAGATGCAGTGAATTCCACATGCAGATACCAATATCAACCCATAGAGGAGCACTGGAATTATTAAAAAAAACAAGTAAAAGTCAGAAGCCTCATAGTTAAGGTTTGAGCAGAGTTAGTGATAGAAGAGCAGGAAGAATTAATGAAAGAACTTACACTTCAGAGAACAGTGTGCTTCCTTGACATACACATTTTAGGAACAGAGTTTTTGCATTGATTTTTAACTATAGAAACTAGCTGAGATGAATCAGTGCTATCCCATTGTGTGGACTCTGAAACCAGTTTGAATGCTGAAGTCAATTTATAACCAACCTTAGAAAAACTGATACAGCACACTCTTAAACCAAAGGTGTGCAGATAAAGACTCACACTGAAATAATCAAAGGTGAGAATTAAAACCAATTTAGGTCCAAGTCTATAAGCAGGCCAGCTCTTCCTTGTGTTCTGTGCATCTTGGGCGAAGCAGAATAGAAGACAGATGCTGGAGCCCCTGCATTCCAGATGAGGTTTAGTCTATATGCTCTGATATTTGTCACACCCCAGTGAAGCCGTATGATGTGATACATTTGCTGAAAGAAGTGGTGCACTTGAAAAAGTGAATAATTTAAGCACTTACTATCAGGGCAGCTGGAGACTTCTGTTTCTAGGCTACTGGTTCAAATCCCTCCTAGATCAGAAGTAAGGAGGAAGTCATCACAATCCAGTAGTTGATTAGCAATCTGTGAAAGTGAGTGGTGCCTCCAGTCCAGTTTCTAGGGGCTGACTGGTCTTACAACTTTTAGCAGAGGCATTCTTTTCAAACAGGATGGGTCATGGGACCTGGGGCTATTCTGTCCCCTTTAAAGACTGTCCTTCCAAAGCAGGATCATGACAGTAGTTCAGCAGTTCTGGGAAACTCACCCTTCTTCAGTCTATGCTTTGGCTACTGCCTTGTCCTTAAACTGAAACTTTACTCTCAAGAGTGATGGGCATTTCTTACATAAAGGCTCTCTCCTACATTTACAGTCAGACTTGAATCTGCTTATTTTGGTGTGTGTGTGTGTGTTCCTAAGGTCCTGTAACATCAATGCAATTGTTGAATTCCTATTGCCAAGGCTTCTATACAGCCCTGCTGCCTTCAGATTCTACCCTCCATTATTCATGCTTCTATTTGCAGCCTCAGACACAGAAAACCTAAAAGTCATGTACAGTGGGCTGAAGAAAGCTCTAGGTCCTACTGTCAACAAGGCTGTCCCTCTCAAATTTCACAGCCATGAAGCCCTTACAGATAGAAACAAGCAGATGTCTCTCTGGGTTGATCACTACTCCTATACAAGAAAGAAACATCACCAGTGAATCATTGGACCAACTACCAATTCTACAGGTCATGCCAGAGTTAGACATGCAGACCACTGTAGAAGAGCTGAGCAGGGCCATTGATTCATTATCAAGTGGCAAGGCTCCTGGAAAAGATGACATCCCAGTGGAAATTCTCAAATGAGGGAAAGAAAACCTACTACCGTATCTCCATCAACTGCTACTCAAATGCTGAAAAGAGGTTGAGCTACCACAAGACATGCCAGAGGCAAAGGTCGTTACTTTGTATAAAAATAAAGGAGATTATTTCGCTACTAAGTATAGCAAGAAAAGCATGGGGAAAGGTCATCTTGGTGTACCTACAACAGCTGGCAAGTTGTGTCAACCCTGAATCTCAGTGTGGAGTCAGGGTCAGAAGATAAACCATAGACAAGATTTTTTCGCTGTGTCTACATCAAGAAAAGTGCAGACAGCAAAATCAACCCTTGTACATTACCTTCATGGATCTAACCAAAGCATTTGACACTGTCAGCAAAGTAGGCCTATTTGTAGCCTTAGAAGATAGGATGCCCACCAATCCTGTTAAGTCTTACACATTCCTTCCATGACAACATGAAAATAACTGTTCAGTTTGATGGCTCCACTTCGGACAGCTTCAAGATGAAAAGTGGAGTGAGGCAAGGATGTGTTCTTGTCCCTATACTCTTTGAAATCTTCTTCTCAGCATTCCTGAACCGCGAGTGCAGCTGTCACCCTGCTGTGCCTTAACACATGCAGTGTCACCCATGACATGAGTTTTGCTTGTCCAGAACTTGAGGGGCAGTTCCCCTCAAACCACTGCACCGATCTTCTTGAAACTTGGAAGACTTTGTGGCCTCAGTAAGAGCTACTAGCCCTGCAGTTTTTAGTCCCCTGTGGTGCAACACATACACGACATGAGTTTTGCTTTCAAGAATTTGGGGTACAGTTCCCCACAAAGCCCTTTACTGTTCTTCTTGAAACTTGGCAGGCTTCATTCACTCTGCAGAGTCTACAATCCCTGAAAATTTCATCCAAATCAGACAAAAAATAATAAAGTTATAGATATTTTATTGTTTCCCCATTTTACCCTATGGCCAGATCTCGGAGGCAGCTCTGAGGCAGCTGCAAAGTGCTTGGGAAGCTCCAAACCGCTTCAGGAAGCTGAATGAGGCCAGTGCTTCAACCCGGACATGCTGCTTTGGACCCCAAGGTGTCCGAAGCTTCTCTGGATCTGAAGCTCTGTCTGAAGCCTCGCACAGCCCTACTAACCATGAGACATACAGGCATACCTTGGAGATATTGCGGGTTCGGTTCCAGACCACCGCAATAAAGCGAATATCGCAATAAAGCAAGTCACACAAATTTTTTGATTTCCCAGTGCATATAAAAGTTATGTTCACACTATACTGTAGTCTATTAAGCGTGCAATAGCATTATGTCTAAAAAAACAATGTACCTACCTTAATTAAAAAATACTTTATTGCTAAAAAATGCAAAGTGAGCAAATGCTGTTGGAAAAATGGCGCTGATAGACTTGCTAGATGCAGGGTTGCCACAAACCTTCAATTTGTAAAAAACGCAATATCTGCGAAGCGCAATAAAGCGAAGCACAATAAAACGAGGTATGCCTGTACATTTGCAACCACTTCCACAGATCATGCAAATCTCAGATTGGACTATTCAGTCACATGAGCCACTGCAAACAATCTAAATCATAGGCAGCAATCTCCACTGTCTCTTGCAGATGAAAGGATGCCATAAACATATTTGCAAGTACGTTTGTCTTGGATATCAAAGCTTAGAGCCCATGATAGCATCTCAAGAGTTGGCTTTCAGGGCAGGTGTTTCTGCTACTTTAGAGTATGGACTGATCAATGAAATATCTCTAACTTTGTTGTTTTTTTGTCCAACGTTTTGAAGCGCGTCCAATGTGCCTGCACTTAAAAAAAGGAATGGTTCAGCCACAGATAGATGTATAGCTCCTGCCTTGTCCCTTGCTGGAGCACTTCAAGACTGCAGCAGTGTATTCTCCACCCAGGAAGTGCAATGGGGCTGCTGCAATCTGTGACTCTCCAGGGGAGCTGAGGGGAATGATTAAAAATCACCGCCACTAAATTTGCCTTATTCACCACCACTCCCTCCCTGAGTGCTTTCTTTGAATCAAGGTATAAAAGGCAGCACAGAAGCATGTTATGGGTGTGCTTCCTGTGTTTGGTTGTCACGGTGCCATGATACTGGCACCGTATTAAGCCTTATTCTCTATTAAAAAGCTTTGCCAGCATAGTCTTTGGCTAGGGTTATGAAAAATCACACCCCTGGAGGAAGCACTTCCAAAATCATTTTGTAACTTCTTGGAAGCACTTTATCAGGAAATGCTTCCTGTTATGTCTGTAAGCTCTATAGAACATGATATAGACTTGCTTGGGTCCTTCAACATCCCACAATGCTCTCCTCTCCCACTTCCCCTATGGGATGGGGAAGGGGAAAGGACAGACTGTCAGTAAGTGTTCTCCTGTGTGATGCACCTGTGCTGTCCTGGAGCACTTCCCTGCCAGAGCCAAATCCCAGAACTAGGAGATGAGAGAGCAGAGATGAAGCACACAGGAGAGTTCTCATGGACAGCTAGCTCCACTCTATGTCCCCATCCCCCCTGCAGAGCCACAGGATGCAGCAGCCCCTTGTTGCAAGGGGCAGTACATCTGTATGTTTCTGAAGCACTCCTTTTTTTTTTGAAGCACTTGAAACTGCAGGCACATTTGAAGCACTTCAAACGTTACATCAGGTGGCTCCTGAAGAGGTGATGGTTGGCTTACAGGTCGCAGCAGGACTAAGCCCAGTTTCTGCCCACAGTTCCTGCTGCAGGCCGATGCAAGTGGTGGTCTCCAAACCTGGTGCTCAGTGCAATCGGCTGGGGAGAGGTTCCTCACTTCTCCCAGGGTCTCACTAACATCAGGGAGTATCCATAGCGCATACCCATTTTTTCCACCAGCCTCAGTTGCCAGCCATAACTGCTAGCACCTGGTATAGGTGTGGCATATGCTCATAGCAAACAGTGTAGCGTATTGCATTCAAAATAAGGGTGCCACTTGTAGGTACCCTCTTCCCTCTGGGTGAGTAACAACCACTAGCCATGTGGTATAGTGTTGGCAAACCCTAATCAGAGTTAGGATTGGCTGGCAGGGACAGTCTGTCAAGCTCCCCCTGAACTGGAGGTTGTTCCGACTGCTCTCATATGGTGATAAGCATTGATGGTCATTTGGAGTAATGATGGTCAAAGCCCCTAGGTCTCCATGGTCATTCCTTAAGGCTTTCAATCTGAAACGGATATGATGGATCCCTGAGCCAAGGGTGGTGCCATCCAGTTCATTTATGGCATCAAGCACTATAGTCATTTGAGGGGGGTATGCTTCCTTCTTATGGCATCCATGTAGTGTGCCCCTGTACCTGAGCCTCAGCTCATTGAATGGGATCAGCACATTGGCCATTTAAAGGATTCATAGTCTTCATAGACCATCATCCCACTCTTAAGGCCCACAGAAGGCTAATTTCCAATGGAAACCAAGCTAGGGGTTGTGCTGACTAGCTTGATGGACCACAAATTATGAAGCACCCCACCTGCCTTTCTTGGCATCAGGTTTCACATCCAAGTTCAACTATCCCCTGCTGTGTTGTGTTTCTCTCTCCTGTTGTTTCATGTCCAAGTTTCCCCCTCCTGCTGCACTACTTTTCTCTACAGTTGGTCAATCTTGTAATGATTAAAACAACCCTGCAGTTGGCAAATGGCTGCAAAGGGATTCATGGTAATGGTAATGGACTTCTCTTAAGTTGGACAGGCCATCTGGGTCCAATAACCTGAAATAGCCCTGAACAGCTGAAAACAGGTCCCCCTCAGGGTTCGTCTTTAAATAGCAGAAACACCCTTTCAGCGGCAATATGCCATATCTTCATGGTACGGCCCTATAGCCCTTCTTCTATCAGCAAAACTGATTGTTTTACAATGGTGGCAACCCCATAATGTAGATAGTCTCTGATCTGTGTTTGTTTATTACCTGAACCTGTATTTGAAAGTTTAAACTGCCACTTCCCTCCACAATGGCTGCCTGTCTTTCTGTACATACCTGTTCCTCTCTCAGCTAACCTCACATAACTCTAGACAAGAGAGACCCCTTCAAAATAATTAGCATTCAAAGGTTTTAGATTTCTCCTCATAAGGGACCTTTAAACTGAGCAAGGGACACAAGGCTTTGCAAAAGGCAACTACAATTCCTGCAGGAATTGGCTATTTCTGGAGACCATTATATTGCACCCTGTGTATATACACCTTTAAATGAGGCAAATATATTCCTGCCTCACAGTGAGACTCACACTATCTGCAGTGTTTGAAATAATGCTAAATAAGCTCTGACAGTATTTGGCCTAACATGTATCCTTGAATAAGGCAGAATCAGTGGAGGGGCTTTTTTTTTTTATCATTGCCCAACTCTTCTGTGCCCTCCGTACCACCCGTTGCAAACCGGTTGTTATTCAGGACAGTCACTTCACATTAGTGCAGGGCAGGAAAGATGGACAGAGATCCAGCCCTTGATCTCCCTATATCTTGAGCTGCTCTACGCCACCTAAAGATGTGACTGAGCTTGCTGCAGACACAGGGTAAGGAATTGCAGATATTCACTGTGGAAGATGTCACCTGCTCTAGCCTTCAACCAGCATAGGTCTGTTTCCTCCAGTATATTCTCCAGACCTTTGTCCTAGCATGATTTCACTGATAATTTTCATCTTGCTGGCACCTTGCATATGAGGATTCACAAACATAAATTTCACAATGCCTGCGCAGGGTGTACATGAGTGTCTCCATTTCACAGGTGGGAAAACCGAGGCACAAGGGAACAGAGGGATTGTCTATGCTGCAGTGGCAGCATGGCCTAGCTGGGACAGCCCCAAGCAGGGCCTGCCCACTTGCTCTTCCTTGTACACTCCAAACACTGAAAGTGTCAGTGAACACAGTCCAGGGACATTCCCAAGAGCCACTCTCAAGAATACAAGAGATTGAGGTCTCAAGAGGGGCCTCAGAGGGATACCAAGTGTAGACATGCTCAGAATTACCAGGAGGCTTGAGAACTGAAACCCAGGCATCCCGACAGTCAGCTTCCTCATTGTGGCTGTAGCAGGGCACTGTTTGTACCTGCCACTTCAAGGGCCTGAAGCCAGCAGCTGCCAGGTGCCTGATGAGGGCAGCCATTCAGGGCTGCCCATATAAACAGGGCATTTTACATTGCCTGGCTGCTGGTATCACCTGGAGGAAGGGGATGGTTTAAGAGACTCCTGGTCCTGGGCATGACTTAAAACTGCACTCTGCCAGGAGTGGGTGGCCTGGTGGGGCTCTCAGTGGTGCGGGAGCCCCCCCGGGAATGCCAGGCCAGTTACCACCCTGGTGAAAGGTCAGCTCCCACCTTTCCTCCCAGTGGAGGTAGAGGGGGCTAGGCACAGCTGCAGCCATCTGAGGAGGGAAGCCCTGAGTAGAAGGGGGAGAAGAACCAGGGGGTTGAGGGCCCAGTATGCATACAGACACTGAATGTTACCCTGAGAGGGGCCTGAGTGTGCTTAGACCTGTTTGGGTGATTGGCTGGCCACTACCCCAGTGAGGGTTGTGAGACAGCCCAACAGATGATATGTCTGCCACCCAAGGAACGGACTAGCTAAGCCTATGGCTAGAAGGGTGCCTGCTCAAAGAGGGAGCAAGGTGGCGTAAGTTGTTGATGTGAGAGGGAGACCCTGTGAGGGTGGAGTGAGTGACAGGTGGGCAGTATGAACGTGTGTGACTGAGGCCTGATGGTGTGGCCTAAAGATGCTCTGGCTGTAGGCTGGGGGCATGGTAACATCTGGATGCCATCTGTGAGGCTTGAGCTGTGGTGTAGGGGAGGTATGGAGCCATGGACACCCCCAAATATAGGGGTGCAGTAATGGGCAGCCTCCCACCTTGTTTAACAGCGTATTATTAATCCAACAAGGTGAGATGGGTGGGGGGCAAGCTGCAGCTGGAGGGGATGCCCACTTTGCCACATATGGTGCATTGGCTGGGAATGCACTAGCCTGATGGCTGTGCAAAGTAGAAACATTCCCTCCCCGCCCCCGTCCCCCCGGTAGCAGAATGCAGCAGCCCCAGTGAGGGGGGGGGGGGGGGTGATAAGGAACCCAGCGGGGGTGTGGAGCCCCAGTGAGGCGGGGGTAGGGCACTGTTTGTGCCTGCCGCTTTAAGGGCCTGAAGCCCAGCAGGTGCCTGATGAAGAAAGCCGTTTTGGATTCAGAGCTGCCTATATAAATTAACTGGGTATTTTTCTGCTGGAAGGTCAGGCATCAATATCTCCTGGCTGTAAGGCTGCTGGTATTGCCTGGAAGGTAAGGGAGGAGCTGTAGGGGATGGTTTAGGAGGCTCCTGGTTCTGACCATGACCTAAAACTCCACCCTGCTGGGAGTGGGTGACTTGGTCAGGCTCTCAGTGGGGCAGGAGTCCTTGGGAAATGCCAGGCCAGTTACCACCCTGGTGAAAGGTGGGTCAGGGCATCTTAACCCCAGTTCCTTCAACTGGGTGGGTAACCCTGAGTAGGGGCCAGAAGGCAGACCCCAGGAGTGAGAGTGGAGCTAGTGGCTCAGAGGCCTGATGGAGAGTACCCTCAACTGGCCTGGACTGGGGTCAGGACCAGAACGGTCAAAGGGGGCAGGGGCCCCTGGTAAGGGACACCCAAGCATGGAGGGCCTGGGGTTCCCAACTGGCCTTGGAGGTGAGGCCAGGGCCTGTGTGCCCAAAGGTCCTGGGAGAGGACCATGTCTGAGAAGGGAAAGCATTTCAGGAAGTGAGACAGCCCTGAATGAAGTCGGGGTAGGCTGCCTCGCTTCCTGAATGGAGGGGTCCTGATAGGAGGATTCTGGGGGCCAGTGACAGTGGTAACATCTGGATGCCATCTGCAAGCCTTGGGCTGCATTGTAGGTGAAGCAGGAGCCGTGGACACCCCCCCAAATATGGGGGTACAGTAATGGGCAGCCTCCTGCCTTATTTAACAGCATATTATTATTCCAACAAGGTGTGGCAGGTGAGATGGGCAGGTGGCATGAGCAGAGGCAGGTGGGGGGCTAGCTGCAGCTAGCGGGGATACCCACTTTGCTCCAGTGGCAAAAGACTGAACTGAGTAAAGAGGCTTTTTTTTCCTTTGCGAGAATACTGCAATGCCCCCAGTAGCTACATGTACGAGAAATATTTCTTAATATTCCTGTTGAGTTCTTTCTCTCCCCGTTTCCATCTTGTTACCTCTTAGATCAGTGTTTCTTAACCCATGGGTCATGACCCAAAAGTGGGAATACTCAAAGGGTTGTGAGCTTTGGCAAGGCAGAGGGGTGGCAGGAAGGCACCTGCCTCTTCCACTGGGGGAAGGGGGCAGGGGGGAGCTGTGTGGCCAAGCTAGCAGCACCAGGGCTAGTACCGGGGGTGGGGTGACCAGGAGACACTGCTTGTGGGGGGGAGAGGGGGGAGGGTCCATGCCCAACCCCACCAAGCATTAGGATCTGGACATGACCAGGCTGCCTGGTGCAATACAGCAGCCCCAGCCCAGGGCAGAGGGGGTGCCACAGGCCTCTCTCCTCCTCCCTCCATCCTGTTCTGGGGCCAGACTTGCTCCGCTACCACCTGCATGAGCTGGAGCCACTGCAGCCACCATGCTCTGGCCCAAGTGGGATGGGGGCAGCTGGAGGCCCCTCCAGCAGGCTGGGAGGTGGGGTGGGCAAGGAGCTGTGGGTCAGGAGTGAGGGACGCCATCATGGCCCAGGGGAGCAGGGAACTGGGGGTCAGATACCAGCAGGGGCATGGGGCTGTGGGTCAGGACAGGCCATGGATCTCTGCAGATGACTCCTGGTAGGAAAAAGGTTGAGAACCACTGCCTTAGATAATTGCTTTCCCTTCTGTGTGCTTCTGCTCTTCCAGTCAGGGAGACAGGCAGTTGGCACTGGGGAGAGCAGGGGAAGGTTGTAGCCTGAGGTTGGTGAGTCTATATTGACTGCTTGCAAAGAAAATGTGGGAGGATCCAGTCGGACTCCCAGCAGGTACCTACCCTCTGCTCTAGCAAGTAAGTTGAGGTCACAAGTGTTGAATGTAATAGGTGCAATTTACCCTACACATGGATAACTGCATGGAAGTAAAAATGTGAAACAGTATAGGTTTTTTTCTTTTTAGTGCAAACAAACCCGCACTGAATTAGCTCCAAGACTGTTGTCACTAATAAGAATTCCTTCCAGACTGAAATTTGAGCAATCTGCTGAGTTGCATCCTGTTGCTTGTTTCTCCCATGCTGAAATCTGAAAGGAAAGTGTATGTCAGGGAGGGGGGGGAGAGACCATGCCCTTCTTAATGGTGGGCTCCATCAGGAGCTGCTTTCCCCCCCACAAAGGGGAGATGAGGCTTCCTACACCCTTCTTGTCTCCAGTGTAGATTACCTGCATAGTCTATGCACAGAAGGAGAGCAGAGCTGTGATGGGGTCTTTGGCCACCTTTCTCACATATGAGTAAACGTGAAGAAATTGCCTATTACACCAAACCGAGGGCTAACAGTAACCCCCACCAAAATCTGACCCAGTGAAACCTTACCTTTTGGGATGTTCTACCCTTGAAGGGTCAAGGTACGTGGGTCAGCCAGCTCAGTTTGATTACCATACGCAGGTGGGAACAAGTCGGGCAGTTCCTATAATGGGATGAGAGAGGGTAGGTAGAGAGGAAGTGGCTGTAGTGATGCATAAAGCATGTAAGACTGCTGTTATCTGTCTGGTCATGGGATTGTTTCTGTGTTTGGAGGACAACGCTGTCCTGAACAAGCATAGGATGTGGTACTAATCCCACCTGGCTTGGGGGGGAAATGGGTCAGGTGACTCCCTGCTTTGACTTTCAGCCCTAATGCATTCTTGGCCCAGTAAGTGAAACTTCCCTTATTACCAATTCTTAATCATCCCTCTGGTACCAGGAGCTATGGTGTGAGTAAGTTTTCATGCTAGTTTCTGTCTAAATGGAAGCCCTGTTTGTTCCCCTTAGGTGTGAACAGAACAAAGGTAATGGTAGGCTGTGCTTCAGGGCAGTATTTTACTGGTTGGGGTTAATAGACTTGGGGATGGCTGAAAGGGAAAGGTGGGGGTTGCCTTATGGTGGCAAATACAGGAATACTCAAGGCCTGGTGGGGGGGGAAACAGTATTCTCTTTTTTAAATGTGCTGAGCTTTAAATAAATCTCACCCTGCAATTGCTAATGTCACTTGCATGCCATCAATGGAAGACAAAGAGGATAATTGAAAAGACTGGACTCCTAAAATTAAAGGTAAGGAAAGCTGGGCCAATTGAATAGAGCTAAGAAAATAAAACTGAGGAAGCAGGAAAGCATGTATTTGTAGGCCCTTCCAACTGCCAGAGACAATGCTGCCTTTGAAAAGGGATTATGTCTGTGTACTTCTCTAGTCCTACATAAGAAGGCAATGCTGGGGGTGGGTAGACTTTGGGGGAGTTTGTCCTGTAGATGTCCCAGCTAACGGGGACTAGAGCATTTAGCACAATGCCATAGAAAACAGGGCGCTACTGAGAGGAAGCTCACATTGCCGTGTCACCTGCTCAAAGTGGGTTTTCAGTACAATGCTGTCTTCTGATCATGCATAATGTAGGGAGTTTTAGAACACCACAGTGAAAGACCAAATGGTTTTTCTGTTGCACAAAGGAATCGGTGGGCAGTCTGGATACCCAAGACTAGAGGGACCCCCTGGAGCACTGGTAAGTTTTTTGCATACATGTGTGGAACAAGTGTTGATTTTACTTGAGCTGCCATAAGGGAAAGCAGGAGACATTCTGTTCAAGGGGGAGTTTTGTACCCTCCAGTTCCTGACAAAAGCCTGTCATAATAGTTGTTTGAGTATAAATTGCCTTTTTTTTTTTGGTGTTGTGAATTTGTCTGTGTGTTTCCATAAACTCAATGTCTATATATTTTTTTTTTCAGTCTCTTCTTGTATATTTCAAGTGAGCATCTCAAAGCCTAAAATGATGCCCAGTATGTGCTGAGCACTGGAAAAATCAGTAGTAAGAAACTACACTGGGCCAAAGCACTCGCAATGAGGAAGACAGCTAAGAAGGATTATGTGACCTTTTTCCAGCTCCAAAGATTACATGGGGAGTTGTTGACAGATCACGTATTGACCTCAGGTCTCTTCAATCCCAGCCTAGTGCCAGAATCTAGTGCCAGTTTCTTTCTGTTCCTTTGTTGCTTTGTTTTCCAGTGTCTTGTGAACTGTTCCTGGTGACCCTGCACCTATTTAATACTAAAGCTCTGAGTTGTCAGAGTAGCCAGCCTCGGGGTGTTTACTCTGGGTATAAGGGCCTCCAAAAAGATGAGGTTGAATAGTGTGTGTGTGATGTTGGAAATTACCAGTCGGAAACCTGGGCTGTATTAATTGGTCCCAGCCTATGAGCTGTAACCTCCAAAGCATTTGTTAGCTCCTGTCTGGGGATGGGGGAGGGAGATGGAAGCTGCTGCCTCCATCTTCATTTGTCTGATGGTTTCATCTGGCTCTTCACTTATGCCAGGAGAACCGCATGAACTACTCACTATTCCTGCTGTCCCTCCACTGAGGCTCCATGGTAACCATGCAAAGGAATCTGGGATGTGCCTGAAGGGGACAAGATTTGAGTGACTGAATGTGAGGTCTCTGTATGATTAAGGCTGAGACCCTCTGGCGCATGGCATTGCAATGTCTGCCATACATTGTACTTCACAAACATTTGTTGGAGTGTTGGAAGAAAAAGTAAATGTGTGCAGCAAAGGAGGCTGATCCTCTCTTTCTTAGTGAAACTGTCTGACTGGCTGCAGGCCCTGATCCAAAGGCCATTTGAAGAGAATGGGAGTTTCACTATGGACCGCGGTGGGCTTTGTATTAGGCTCTTCACATAGAAGAGGCCAGAATAATAATTTCTAACTGGGAGCCAGCCCATGTTCTATTTAGGGATGTTAAGGGTGTCCTGGACCAAAGATAGGTGGTATTGCCTATTGAAGTAGGGATCTTGCTCTCTCACGTCTATGAAACATGAGATATAAAAAGTTGCTAAGCATACCATTGGTGAGAGGGGACATGCTGGAGGGAGGAAGAAAAGGAATGGGTGAAAAGGAAGGAAGCAAGGAGCATGCAATTTTCCAGACCTTCACACACTGTGCAATGATTTTTTTCCTTCCTGGAGACATCATTTTCAATACCTTTTTATCTGATATGTATGTGTAGAAAAATAAGTGTATCTATGTGCAGCTAGGCAGTCCTTGTCCTTCTCGGTGGGCACATCTACACAAGACATTTATTGCCCAGCTGCCTAATTAACCTCTGCAGTAAAGTCTTAGTATCTACATGTATGGCCCCAACTGGCTACAGTAAGCTAATAAATGCCACTATAGGTTAGTACTTGTAAGCAAAGTACTGTACTATGCTGCAGCAGTGTAGATGCTGATGGGGGTGGCTGGGGCACAAGGGTGCTTCACTGCAGGGTCTACCTGCCAGCTAGCTCTTCTATTTCATGGAGCACCTATGTGCCCCAGCCAGCCTCTCTGCAGCACACTGAGCCAGGTTGGAGCAGCCCTGGGATGGCAGGCTGACCTTCCCTCACTCCCATCCTCCTCCCCCTGGGGCCATCTGCCAGCTGGGGCTAATCTGCCTCAGCTCAGCCTGGGACCACAGCATGTTCACATTCAAACAGTGTACCTGGGATCACAAACTGTGTCAAAGTTTATTTTGCCCAGCTAATTGCATGTGTAGATGAGCCCAATATGTATGTGAGCCCCTAACTAGAACATCTCCCTTGCATCTCCCTACCTCATTGAGCTGGCTTAGACATGGACCCCTTTCCAATATGTTTATTCCCTTCCCTGTGCCATCTTCAACTGTGCAAGGTGCCATCTTGTCACTGGGCTGCAGGACTCCAACACCTATGACTGAATACAGCCTCCAGAGTTTCCCCCTCCCCACTCCTAGGTGCTGTGACAAGAGAGATTGAACAAAGTGCAACATGTGCTGTGGTAGGGTGAACAGAAGAATGATTAGTCAGCACTGAACTTCCTCACCCAGAACTGGATTTTTTTTTTTCAGCCAGCCTCTTCCCCCTTTCATGGTTCTTGTCTCCAGTGCTATCATCTACACTGCTAGGGAACAACTCGCTTGTTCTAAGCTCTGCCATGTTCAGTTCATCCAGTCTGCTCTTGGAGCCTTCATTGCCTCACTTTCAGGCACATAAAAATACCTTACAAGAATGTGGGCTCTCTGAAGTGACTGAGGAAGCAGCTGGTGGTGATGGCTGGGTGCTCTATCAACCCTATAATCCAAGCAGTATGTGGGGGCTCCTTCTCTATGCCCCAGCAATGGTTTGTAGTTTTACTAACTTTCTGGCCTCCAATCATTCTTTTGTGCTGCAGGGATGGTGATATTGCCTGCCCCCTAGAGAGCTGTTAACCTGTCAATACAATTCCAAAGTGCACCCTATCAGCGGCCATGGTCAGAGGTCCCCCTAGCACAGCTAGGAGACATCGGTTTCTGTAGCCAACAGCACACAAGGAGGTCATGTGGCTAGCAGCTCTTCTGGGCACCCTTCAATCCCAAGCTTGAATGACCCATTTTCAGCTGGTCAGCCTTTGTCACAAGTCTGAAGCAGGCCTTTGATTTCCCACCTCTGGAGCCCTGCAATATACAACAAGCACTCAGCTGCCACCACCATCCCCCATCCAGCATAATCTGTATAAATGCGAAGGCTATACCCTTCCTAAATCAGGCTGTCAAATGAAGTAATATACAGACAATTTGGGAGTGAATGAACAGGGTGGATTAGACTATGTCCTCCCTTTCCTTGGAAGAAGGTGAGATTACTTGAATTCTGTGTTGGTCTTGTTCAGAGCTGATTTCCTTCTGGTACTCCAAGGTGATGTGCAAGGTACCTGCCTTCAGTTTTGGGAGAGAGTGAAACATGCATGTAGGCAGGCAGCTAGAGGGCTCAGTGGGTAACTTGTTCATTTCCTTGGGGCAGCAGTTTTATGGCAACTAGCAGGTTTTTAGTCCTTAATCAGGCCTCTTGGGATCAATGTCTGCTATTGATCTACACAGGCAACTCCCACTGCCTCCACTGGGAAACCCACACAAGGGACTTTGGCAGAAGTGGCTTCTTAACAAGTTGTAGGACTCTACATCCCTAACTATCTGCTTTTGTACTTATCAGTACACATGCATGGCTCATGTTGGCTTCACTGGGACATAGGAGGCCCAGCAAGCCAATTTCTAATGGCCTTACTACTTGTTAGCATTTTCCAGACAAGCCACAACAGGTTGGTGAGGATATGTATGCATTTCAGCTGCCAGGCTTTTCTCATGAAGACCACCAGACCACTTGCACATACCTTCATTTTATATGCTAGTAGTCTTTCCATTGATTCTAAAAGACTTTAGCTCAAATCCAGGACTGGGAAAAATGTAAGGCCCCCTCTGATTCTCGTCGTCCCTCCCAAGCCTGCTAGGCTCAAGCTGCTGTTTGGAACAAAGGAAGGTGTGCGTGTCAACTGAAGCACAATCAGGATTCTGGATTTGAACAAACAAGCCATCTGAACAGTTTAGAAATAAGCCTGTGTGCTGTCAGTGATTTTTTTTTTTTAACAGGAAAGCTATGCATAGAGCACAACAATACTGGCAATGCTCATGGACTGCAATGAGCACTTTGCCTTCTCAGCAGTGCAGCCATGCAAGGAAGGCATGACAGAACAAGGCTGATGGCTATGAAATTGGGTCTTTGCTGGTGTATCCACAAAGGGATACCCCATGCATGTTGACCGACTCATATGTGCCAAACCCATATATGGGGTGGTGAAGACACTCTTTGGGTATCCCCTAACAATCATTCTCTAGACCTTTCCCTCCAACATGCTTGGGAGTGACTGTGAGGAATGTGCTCAGAGTAGCTTCATAACCACACTTTGAGGTTCAGTGCATGGGACTATGAGTGGGTGGGCAGGGTGTACACAGAAGGTCTTCTTGTTGCATCTGCCAGGGATGCAATACAGACCTACCAACAGATCCATGAAATCCCTTCCTGTGCAGTGGAGGGTAGGATTCTCAGAAGTGTAAATTTTCTGCCTCCGTTAATGTCAGTGAGAGTCTCCTACTGATGAGAATCTTCCTATTGACTTTAAGAGAAGCTGAGCTTACATCAGTGCTAAGCATCTCTGAAATTCTCATCCTTCATTTGCTAATGAGATTTTTTTTTTTACACCTGAGCCTGCTTGAGAGGCAACAAGGCCACTAGGGAGGTCTGAAACAAAGGTAAATCGATCCCTACATCGGAAATTGCTTCAGCATACGTTGATTCTTTCAGACTTCTGCGCTAGTGGTGGCACCTGAATGTCTTATACTGGAAATAAGTGCTCTATTGTAGAAGAACATAAAATGCTGTGCCCTGGGAGGCTTTCCTTGGCTCTCACGGATTCCACAGTCTTAGAGTAGTGAGCTCTTATTTGTAATATGCTAGTGCCTGAGATCAGGGCTAGGTGCCACATGAATACTTCTTGAAAGTCAGCTGCTGCTCCAAAGAACTTATCATGTAGACAAAGGGTGGGAAGGGAAGCAGATAGGCATGGAGAGTGTGAACAGATGTCACACTTGAAATGCTTCTGAGTGTACCAGGTTTGGAAAAACTTATAAAATATAGCATTCAGCCTCCACACAGATGTACAGTCCCCCTGTTACAAGCCCCTGGTTGGAGTGCTTCAAAATCACTGCAGCTGAATGCAGTAGCACACTCTCCGGCCAGGAGGTGCAACCAGGGACTCTGGCAACCTGCAGCTCAGCTCTCCCCACAGAGTGAGGGGCATGGTGCTGATGTCAGGGAGTGCTTTCCTGCTGCTCTGCCTCTGCTCTCCCAGGAGAGCTAGAACTAGGAGACTAGAGACCTGCACTCCCTCCTCCTCCCCTCCAGAATCAGAAAACTAGATGCAGAGAGATGCACAGGGGTTTCCTGGCTCTAGTGAAAGGGAGGAGCTCAGGGATGTCCTGTCTCTAACAGGTGGAGGGAGGAGGGTACAGGGTCTTTAAACTCCTGGCTTAGGTTGGGAGGAGACACTCCAGGAGAGCAAAGGCAGAGTAGCAGGGCAGTGCTCCCTGGCAGTCTCTCCCTCCCCCTCCCCTTGGGTTTTGGGAGGTGGACTGGAGTGCTGTGTGATGCCGGGGGAACCATGGGTCCTGTCCTACTGCATACAGCATGTGTACATAACAAGTGAAGTGTTTCTCAGTAATCCCTCATTTCAACAGCTACCCTTTTGGAATGTTTCAGTTGTTTTTGGAGCGCTTTGGAAGGTGTGCTCATCCTTTTGAAGTACTTCAAAGGCATTCAATGTGTTTCCACTGCAATGTCTGTCCGCTGCCGGAAGGAAAGGGACTTGTCCTGGGACACACTGAAGCATAGTGGTAAAGCCTGGCATCCTCATGTTTCTTTGTTTTTAGATCAGTGTCACACCTACCAGACTACACTGCACATACTCAGTTGTCCCCTGTCCTATAACATATGGATTTGGGTTCAAACAAGTATCCCAACAAGAAATGACAGTCCAGTCCAGTAAAGGAATGTTTTAGGCTTTGTTTTATGAAGAAAAAGACTCTACTGACTAAATAGACTGACAACTGTGCATAGAGATCATTTATAAGCTAGAAGCTATTATCTATACCAAATTAACCTGAACTCTTCAAACTGGGGTATGTGAAGGTAGTGGATCCATCACCATTAGCTGGTGAAAGGGAATGAATGACCCTGTAGAAGGCACTGTAACCAGCTATTACAAGCTTTTCCCAGGGGACTGTTGATCAGCACCATCTTGTGGGCTCCGTACATATCTAACAGGAAAAAGGCTGGAAAGAATTGTGAAAACAGTCTTAAGACTGGAGTGGCTAACCTGCTGCACAAGTGCCACACTGGTACAAGCAGCCTCCATGTGTGGCATGTGGCAGATCAGGGAAGGGAAAGGTAGCAGATATGACAGGAAACAGAAAACAAAGCAGCAGATCAGGCAGGGGAATAGGATCAGAGTGGCATTCGGGGAAGGTGCCTGTGATGTCTGTAGAGCGTCAGTGAAATGGAAGTAATCCCTGTGGGTTGGAGTGGGCAGAGGGAATATGCACACTTGGTTACAGGTTCTCTGAGTCAGACGGTGACTCTGGTGTCATCCTATGGGTGGTTGGTATAATGGTTGAATAAACTTACACTGAAACCTGAAATAGCGGGCTTCTGCCAGAATTCTGCATGACTTCCCCAGGGCGTGGCAATGGAAAGACTTTAATATGAAAAGGATTTTGCAGATATGTCCAAGAACATGCACTCTCTAGCTTCTCAGAGGCAGATCACTAGAGATGGCTGTACAGATATGAAGAACAGACCTAGCACCAAGCAGAGGGTGGTGTATAAGGGATCTATGTGGGATCCAACCCACTTGGAACAGCTCCACAGAAATAAGTAGGAAACAAGGGTTTTTATAAATCGGTGTAGCTCCATTGAGTTCAGTGGAAATGTGCCAGTTTACAGCAGCTGAGAATCTAGTGCACAAAATTTTTTAAAAGAACATACAGATGCTGTTTAATAAGCAACCCTACAGAGCTTTACAGTGAATAACCAAGAGGAAAATGATTTGGAAATATGTCATGAAAGTGTCAGCTGTGCCTTCAGTTTATTTGTAGTCCACATGATGCTAATGAGTAGCTCAGCAGCATTTGCCCCTTCTCACCTGTGGGTCCTCTTGGGACCACATGGCTCTGAAAGACCAGGAGAAAACCATGGATGGAAGGTCAGAAGAAGCCTTCTTTTGTCTAAGCTTGTCCTCTTCCTCACTGTGCTTTACATCCTCTCCTATCTACAACCTGTATGTTATGAAACAATGGCAACATCCCACTTTCCAGCCTTCCTCCTCGTGCTGAGTTGGGTAGTCATACGCATCAGTTGACTGTTTTTGGTCCCCAGCTAGCTACGCAGAAGTTCTGCAGAAAAGGACCTGGAAGTTGCAATAGACAAGAAACTGGATATGAATCAAAAGTCTGCCCTTGTTACCAAGATGGCTAACAGCATACTGGGCTGGATTAGTAGAAGCATTGCCAGCAGATTGGGGGAAGTAATTATTCTACTCTGTTCAGCACTGGTGAGGCCACATCTTGAGTACTATGTCTAGTTTTGCCCCCCCCCCCCGAAAGGCTGTGGACAAGTTGGAGAGTCCAGCAGAGAGCAATGAAAATAGTTAGGGGATTGGGGCTCACAATTTATAAGGACAGGTTGAGGGAACTGGACTTATTCAGTCTGCAGAAGACTGAGGGGGGATTTGATAGCAGCCTTCAACTACCTGAGCGTGGTTCCAAGGAGGAGGGAGCTAGACTGTTCTTAGTGGTGACAGAACAAGGAGCAATGGTTTCAAGTTGTAGCAAGGGACGTTTAGGTTAGATATTAGGAAGAATTTTCTCACTAGGAGGGTAGTATAACATTAGAGCAGGATACCCAGAGAGGTGGTGGAATCTTCATCCTTGGGGGTTTTTAAGACTTGGCTAGACAAATCCCTGTCTGGAATGACCTAGTTGGGGATGGTCTTGCTTTGAGCAGGGGGTTGGACTGGATAACTTCCTGAGGTCCCTTCCAACCCTAATATTCTATGATTTTATGTGTAGGTTTCAAGCAGTGATGCCTCCTGGTAGCTACAACCCAGACCCAGATTCTGACTCAGGGCTGGATTGGATTTGCAGGTTTTCTTTGCCAAGCATGCTCAAGTCAAGCACTCTTCTGCACCCTGTGCATCTGCTTCAGGTTGCTTTTGGATGGGATGTGCTTCTGGTACAAATTCAGCTGTGACCAAATGTGCAAGTGGACCCAAAAATAAAGGAACGAGCAAAACAGAATGGAAAGGGAACTGGACAGAAGAAAGCAGTAAGGACTGTGAACCTAGAAGGAAGGGGTGGGCAAAGAGGGCAGGGGGAGGGGGGACTGATTCTACTGAATCACATGCCAAAGGGAAAAGGAAACCAACAGTTTAGATATAAAATGAAAGGAGGGGGTACTGACCAGTGGTTACTTGCACTTGGATAGGAAGGAAAGGTGGAGGAGTAGCACTCTACATCAAGGAGGAATATACTTCCTCGTTAATTAGCATGGGGGTAGAGGGGGGGCACTCTGAGGTGCTCTGGGTTAGAGTAAAAGGCAGTCCAGGGGAGAGAGACTTAACGGTGGGAGTCTACTATAGACCTCCCAACCAGGGAGAAGAGCTCGACCTGGAATTCTTAGGTCAGCTTACAGAGGCAGTGAGGGCTAAGGATGTGGTCATCATGGGGGACCTAAACTTCCCAGACATCTGCTGGGAGGAGCAGTCAGCCAAGTCTGATCGCTCACGTCGGTTCTTAGCCAGACTGCAGGACCTCCATCTAACCCAGGAGGTGCACAGCCCCACCAGGGGAGACGCCTTGTTGGACCTAGTGCTGGCCACGGGTGATGACCTGGTGAGGGGGCTGCGGGTGATGGGCCACCTGGGAGACAGTGATCATCGCTTGCTGGAATTCACCATCCAGCGTAAGGTGGCAAAGGGCTGCAGCAAGGCAACAGCCCTAGACTTTAGGAGGGCTGACTTCAACAAGCTAAGGAGGATAGTTGGGGAAGCGCTGAGGACCCAGAGGGGAAGGGAATCAGATGTCGAAGGTGAGTGGTTGCTCCTTAAGGAGACGATCCTCCATGCCCAAAGGGAGGTAATCCCAACAAGGGTCAAAGGGAGCAGGAGGGCACATAAACCCCCATGGCTCACTAAGAGCATCCGGGAATGTCTCCTTGCTAAAAGGGAGGCATATACCCAATGGAGAGATGGGGTCATCGCCAAGAAGGACTATGTTATAGTCGCCCGAGGATGTAGGGGGGCAGTCAGGAGGGCCAAGGCAGAGTTGGAGATAGGACTAGCTTCCCGGATTAAGGACAATAAGAAGTCCTTCTTCAAATACATAGGGGGTAAAAAGAGGGTCCCGGGTAATGTGGGGCCCCTGCAGGACACGATGGGCAACTTAGTCATCACGCCAGATGACAAAGCTAACATATTTAACGATTTCTTTGCCTCTGTCTTCCTAAGTAGGGACCAGTTCAGCCACCTCCCTGCTGGGCCCCCCTCGGGCCCCGAGAGAGACACGCCTGGGCCAAGGGTTAGCGAGGAGTTAGTTAGGGTACTTCTGGAGAAGCTGGACGTGTTCAAGTCCGCTGGTCCGGACGATCTTCACCCTAGGGTTCTACAGGAACTGGCTGAGGTCATTGCGGGACCCCTGGCACGGCTCTATGAGCACTCGTGGTGCTCTGGCGAGGTGCCGGAGGACTGGAAGAGGGCCAATGTGGTCCCTATCTTCAAAAAGGGAAAAAAAGAGGACCCGGGAAATTACAGGCCAGTTAGTCTGACCTCAATCCCGGGTAAGCTCTTTGAAAAAATTATCCTGGCACACATCCAGGAGGGCCTTGCGGGGGAATGCATGCTCAGGGGCAACCAACATGGGTTTATCAGTGGCAGGTCTTGTCAGACCAACCTGGTGGCCTTTTACGATCAGGTCACCAAATCATTAGACGCAGGGGTTGCTGTGGATGTAGTCTTTTTGGACTTCCGGAAGGCTTTCGACACTGTCTCTCACCCTGTCCTCATCAAAAAGCTGAGAGACTGTGGTGTCGATGCCCACACGGTCAAATGGGTCGCCAACTGGTTGGAGGGCCGCACCCAGAGGGTGGTAGTGGATGGGTTCTTCTCGACCTGGAAGGATGTGGGCAGTGGGGTTCCGCAGGGCTCGGTCCTCGGGCCTGCACTGTTCAACATCTTCATCAGTGACTTGGATGAGGGGGTAGAAAGCACCCTGTTCAAGTTTGCTGATGACACTAAGATGTGGGGGGATGTGGGTGCACTAGAAGGGTGCAATAGGCTACAAGCTGACCTTGACAGGTTGCAACGGTGGGCGGATGAGAATAGGATGGGGTTTAACACTGATAAGTGCAAGGTGTTGCACATGGGGAGGAAGAACCGGCACCACACTTACAGGTTGGGGAACTCTCCTCTTGCCAGCACGGAGACGGAAAAGGATCTTGGAGTCGTCATTGACTCCACGATGAACATGGGCCGGCAGTGTGGGGAGGCAGTCAAGAAGGCCAATCGTACCCTATCATGCATCCACAGATGCATCTCGAGCAGGTCCAGGGAGGTGATCCTCCCCCTCTATGCGGCACTGGTCAGGCCGCAGCTGGAGTACTGCGTCCAGTTCTGGGCGCCACACTTCAAGAGGGACGTGGACAATATGGAAAGAGTTCAGAGGAGGGCCACTCGTATGATCAGGGGTCAGCAGGGCAGGCCTTATGAGGATAGGCTACGGGACCTGAACCTGTTTAGCCTCCACAAGAGAAGGCTAAGGGGGGACCTTGTGGCCTGCTACAAACTGGTCAGGGGGGATCAGCAGGTATTGGGGGAGTCCCTGTTCCCCCGTGCGCTGCCAGGAGTGACCAGGAATAACGGTCACAAACTGGCGGAGGGTAAGTTTAGATTAGATATTAGGAGGCGCTACTTCACAGTCAGGGTGGCTAGGGCCTGGAACCAGCTTCCAGGGGAAGTGGTGCAGGCTCCGAGCCTGGGGATTTTTAAAAGGAAGTTAGATGAGCACCTTGCCGGGGTCATCTGACCCCGGTGCTCTTTCCTGCTAAGGCAGGGGGTCGGACTAGATGATCTACCTAGGTCCCTTCCGACTCTAGCTACTATGAAACTATGAAACTATGAAGTGAGTTTATAGTCATTTTGTCTCCTTGGTAGCATTTGAAAAATGACTTCCATGCATCCAAGCAATTTTATAAATTTGCACTGAAGTAGTTAATTCAGTAACATCTTGAGATCAGGACCCCATGGGGCTCAGTGCTGTATAAACATATAGGAAGAGGCAGGCACTGCCCCAAAAACCTGGAAGTGTAAGGACAGGGAAGACAAATGCTGTTCTCCTAATTTGGCAGATGCTCGAGACCTGAGGTGCAGAAACCCAGTGACTCGTTCAAAGTCCCACGCAGAGCCTGAACTAGTCTGGAATAGAACCCAAATCTCCCCAAAATTGGTCAGGTGCCTTAATGCAGGAACACTCTTATGTAGCAGTTTTAGGGGTTTGGGGGGAACTACCCCAAATTCTTGAAAGAAAACTCCTGTCACGTCTACGTGTTACAACACAGGGGGCCACCATCCCTGCAGCTGTCATCCCACTGCGTCTTAACACACACAGTGTCACCCATGGCTTGAGTTTGCTTGTCCACAGCTTGAGGGGCAGTTCCCCCCCACAAAGGCCAGCACCGATCTTCTTGAAACTTGGAAGGCTTTGTGGCCTCAGCAAGAGCTACCAGCCCTACAGTTTTGACCCCCCTGTGTTGTAAAACATAGACATGACAGGAGTTTTGCTTTCAAGAATTTGGGGTGCAGTTCCCCCCAAACCCCTGCACTGATCTTCTTGAAACTTGGCAGACTTTATGCTCTCTGCAGAGTCTACCAATCCTGAAAATTTCATCCAAATCAGATAAAAAAAGTTATAGATATTTTATTGTTTCACCATTATTCCCTATGACCGGATCTCCAAGGTACTTCCGAAGTTCCGAACCGCTTTGGGAAGCCTAACAAGGCCAGCGCTTTGTCCCGGACGTGCTGCTTTGGACCCCGAAGTGTCTGAAGCTTCTCCAGATCTGAAGCTCTGTCCGAAGCCTTGCTCAGCCCTACTGCCTGTGGGACCAAATGTCTCTCTTCATCCTTATTTTCCTACTGTAGACTTTGGCATTGCTAGCCCATTACAGACAACAGTTGTGAAGTGGCTAGCTAATACAGCTGGTCCTTCTGGGTACAGCTACAGTATCTTCTTCCTTCCAGCATATTGCTGGCTCCTTGCAGAAGACTGCCAATGGTTTGCATGGTATTACATGGTGTTCTCTGCCCCATAGAGAGGGAGATCTACAATATCTGAAAGTCATCTAGATAACCAGACACTAGCTAAAGTAAAATGTTCTGCACTGTCTTCCACACCATGTAACTCCAGTGAATCTGCAATTCCATAGGGACCAAAAGTCTTAACAGAATTTGGTCCCATAGAAAAATGTCTCGTATCCCAGGTCTAATCTTGGTAAAAAAAACAAAACAAAACGCACTGCATCCCAAAAAGAGGGGAGCATTTTTAATGATCAGAGAAGACTTTTTTTGGTTTCAGGGAAGGCCTGAACCTCCTGCCACATGAAAAAGCCCAGCACTCCAGATAAGAGATGTGCTGCTATTGATGAATCCCTGCAACAACAGGGTCAGATAATAGCCCCCAGAGACTATGTGTGTAGAAACTCAGCAGCTAGTGCTAGGTAACCCCAGGTCATTCCTGCAGGTCTAGGGAAAAAGTCTTGACAAGCCAATCTGGCTTGGCTCATGTAGTGTGTTGCCTCTGGCCCTAACATTTTAGCAGTCATCTCCACACTCTCTTGACAGCCACTGTCTGGCTGTTGGTTGCTGTCTGTCTTGCTCTCATCACCCTCCGGTCCTGCACTTGGGTTAATTTGTTTTAGTAATGAGTTTCCGTGTTCCTAGTACCAGGTAAGGGGAACCAGTGGTTCCTTCAAGAGGAGAAATTGCAGTTGAAGGGTTTTGGGGGGAGAGGAGAATTCACTGTTAGGTTTTACTTATCAGGGCCAAAGGGCCGTCCAGGAAAGGATTGTTCTTATATGCAGTTGTACCCTGGCTGTTCCGATCCAAACTGAACCCCCTGGGCATCCAAGAGTTTCCAACTGAAAGTATTCAGCATTGCTCAGGTCAGAGAGGTGAGGATAAATGTGCATGCTCTGGTGTCCATGCTCTCATCTTCCTGAGAGGTTCCCAAAGCAGGCAGGGAGAAAGTACCAAGAGGCTTCCTTTCTTAATAGCCCTTCTCAAGCCACAGCATTTTTGCAGGGCAAGAGAGACATCTGGTGGCTGAGAAGGTTAAAGCTGGGCATGTATTTCCTCTAGCACCCATCCTCAACCCCAGCTGTGCTTCTTGTCATTGAGAATAACTGATACACCTAATCCCAGGTGTGTCCTCTTCAAAAGTATCTCAGGGAGGCCATCCTAGATCTGCCTCCTGGGTGAAAGACAATTAGGCATCAATGATTTTTTTGCCACAAGATCCCGAACCAAGTTTAGCTCAGCTGGACCAAACTGAGTGGGGGACAAAAGTGGCAGAAGGACAGCAGTGTGTTCCCCTGATTCTGGGGCTACTACAACTAACAACAGCTGCCCACAGACTAAATGGGCCACATGTACTGCTGGGGATTGCAGACAGCAATGGTGCTGCAGCCATGTCCCCTTTTCTCTGGGCATATCTTTATGCTGGTCCCCAGAAACAGTGCTACATGGGGTCCCCATACCAGCCCTAGTCAGAAGGAATCCTTGGGGATCTGGATCTTTTCTGGGTTTTCAGTTGCAGTGTGCCACTGGAGCAGGCTGAGTGTCAGGACAGGGTTATTTACCTTCTCTAATTGCTGGAATATACAGCATAGAAATTGATGCCTACCCCACAATCTGGGAACAGATTGGGGTCGGGGGTGAGTGTCTGGATGGGGGAAAGCAGATGCACCTAACAAGGAGGTGGTAGCCATCAAGGTGCACATAGAAAAAAAAAACCAAGGCAAAGAAGGATTTTCATTCACACCAAATCTTGTAGGAAGTTCCCAGCTTCTAGTAGAATATATCCCATATTCTGAAATGGTTGCACTTACAGAGAAGCAAGAAACTTCTTGAATTGAATCATTCCATTCATGTATTGTTTAAGTGGTACCTGGCCAGAACTGTGGTTTTCTTTGGCATGTACAGACATTTGCTCTCTCAGGAGAAATTCTCCTGAGAGTGATTTACCTCTGGTTGTTGCCAAGTAATTTTTCTTCTGAAGCAGCCAGTTTTACTGTGGGAGAAAAGCATGAACATCTGTTCACTCATGGTTTCTCCTGGGAGAGCAGCAAGTCTCCCTGAAGTAACTGAATGTCTGTACGTGACTTTAGCCAGCACCCCCAGTGTCATAGTGGGTATATCCACATCTGCATTAGATCCAGGAGCAGTAAACTACTCATGAGTAAATGCTCCTGAGCAGGCATACACATGCAGGGAAGAGGGAGGGGGATTTGCTACTAATGGCATCTGCTTCTGCTTCCTGGCTCCCTGCAATGGGCCCCTGCAGCCATCGGAAGTAATTCTAGGCTCCCTGTGGTTGCTAGCCTAGGGAGCTCCTGGCCCTGACCACCCCCCCCCCCAATTGGGGGCAGGGGCTTGAAAAGAGCTGCAGGAGTGGGGCAGGTCCTAACCCCCTGTCCTGATCTGCTGGTGGGGCAGCTAGCAGTAAGCCCCTGGCTGGGTGGGAATCCTTTAAAATACCTACTCATCCAGGGGCTCACTACTACCTGCTCTACTGGCCAGATGACTGGGTGCAGATTTGCTCCCGGTCAGGCATCTACATGAGGGCTACTTCACAGTAATTTATCACAAGTAAATTTGCTACTTGAATTTGTAGGTAGCAAATTTACTTGCAATTAGAGCACTTTACTGTGCAGTAAGCGTGTGTATGTGTAGGCATGCATGCTTACTGTGCAATAAACTGCTCTACTGCCCAGTAAACTGTTTCATGTAGATGTAGGTTATGCCTCCTACCACCATTCGGAGGTAGTGCTTCAGCATAGTCTCTGAGATGGTATTCCCCTCCTTCAGTTTCTTTGCTGGCCCATAGAACTCTTTCCTCAAAATACCAGGAGGTTTCTAGCCTGGTACAGCTGGTGCTAGCATTCACAACCATGGCTGTTCCTTGCTTATTTTCAAATTCTGACCATTAACTTTGGCCGTTCTTGACTGCTAATTTTGATTCAGAAAGTTCTGACTCCAAGAACTGTGTTTTGGGGTGTAATAGGAGATGGAGCACTTAATTCTGCTTCACAGTTTATATCCCCTTGCCATCTTACCAGTGTCTGAATGACTGTTATGTGGCTGACACAAAAAGAATTAAGGGTTTGAAAGACTGGAAACAAATTTCTGTTACAATTGGTCCTCAGTGGTAACACCATTGGCAGTCTCATCAAGGATGTCAAGGACTGAATGGGTTTGAAGATGAAACCTCCTTTTTGATTTTAGAGATGTTCCTCCCAGAAGAGGGATGTTGTACGTTGGTAGGACAGCAAGATAGGGAAAGCTTGTGTTGCCATCTATTGCCCTGCACCTGTACTTCTCTTCAGCATAAATCGTCAACAGTCCCAACAGCTGTAAATTCTCCATATTTGTGAAAGCAACTTGGTAGCCTCTAGCAGATGGTGATGGGAAGAGGCAAAAAAATGTGAATTTGGGTGAGCTATGCCCTATCTAAGGCAATGTGCACTGAATACTATGAATGTGAAAGATCTCATGTAAGCTCTGCTCACCTGCCCCTTTACTACATGGTAGGGTCAGAGTGTCTCCTGTTATGATGAAGGCTGACTAGCATGCTGGGGAAGTAAAACCACTACTGCACTCACTAGGAGAAGCATTGCATCACTGAGAATTAATTCATAGCATTGTGAGTAAACTAGGTGGTTTTGGCATTGATCGAACACTGCTGATCCCCTTTTCATGTGCCTTCTGGGGACAACTGTTCAAATGGGACCAAAGGGCACTTGAGGCTGTGAAGGTCCCCCTGTTAGCGCTGTCATCTCATAGGGAGAAGCTTTGATGGAGGTGTTGCAAACATAACAACAGCATTGCACTTGTGTAGCACTTTTCATGCTGAAATTGCTGTGTGGGGCTCACTTCACTTGCTAACCTTGTGTGGCACTTAACATTCTTGGTGCTTTCAAACACATTGGAGCTATGGCATTTCTTTTGTGTGCTTTGCCGATTGCAGGAAGTGAGAAATTTCCATTCTCCACACTCTCAAGGCTGAGGATCATTACTACTGAGAAAATTCTTTTCTCTGTTTTGTGGCTTTTAGTGCCTGCTGAAGCTGAGTCGTTACCATTCTCTGTACAGAAAGTCGATTAGTCCTGAAATGCTGTCAGTTTCCTTATGGTGAATCCTTGGGTCCCTTAGAGAGCTGATAAATTTCTGTCTGTCACAAATCCAAGTTCAGGTTTCTCCAACTTGAGGCATTAATATTCCTCACCTTTTACTCATCTTGTCTTGGAGCTAAGCCATCCAATTCCCATACTATTCTTGGGGCTGCTTGTTGCTGTGAAATACCACACCTGTTCTTAGATCAGTCTTCTGTGTGTGTGTCTGTTTGCACTATAGCTACCACACAGAATTTGACCAATAATCAAATATCTGCGTTCCTTCTCAGCAGAGCAGGGGATCTCCAGGACATTAGTTCCCTTTGAGTCTAAAAGGAAGGCCGTGGGGGAGAGGATAGAAGTGCATGAATTCTACCCACAGAAACTTTAGGAAAAGCTACATCTTATACTTCTTGAGTGGTAGTCATAAAATTGACACTGCCCTGGCACATTCATTTTTTTTTTTTAATACACCCATCCCCAGCCCACCCATGCTGAACAAATCCACGCCAAAGAAATCCAATCCTTGCATCTAGCTAATACCCTGCCTACACACTGAACTCTCACCTCAACACCTACCCAGCAGACTCAGGCATCTTCTACTAGTACACTTGACCCATCCAATCTCCCAATCTAACCTATCTTTGCAAGGTAGTGATAAAGAGTACTTAAATCATCAACTATTGTCTTGTCAGCCAGACATAGTCTCCTCTCAAGTGTTTTCCTGCAGCTTTTCTTTTCTATGTTTGAAAGGAAAATATGCAGCAAGAAGCTCTGAGATAGAATATAATGAACATGGTTATGGGTGAATGGTAGAGCAAAAGCATGGGCTTGCAATGATGTGTTAAAAGAGGTACTAACCACTATCAAACAGTCCAAGTACACTCTTCGGGGTGAGTTTTTGCTCTTTTATTTCCTTTTCTTTATGGCCTTTACCACACGCCTAACTTTAAGGAGGTATTAGTAGGAATGGCAAAATATCTTTGGTCAAAACAGTCTTCAATTGAAAAAATGGGTTTTCCACTCAATTACATTTTTCACAGAAAGTGTCTTTTGTATTTTTTCACTAAAAAAAATGGATCCCAAGACTGAAATTTTGTTCCCAAATGAAAACATCTGATTATGAAATGTTGCTGTGGTACCTTCTAGGAGGAGTTTGCATACCTCATGTTCCCATTATTCTCAATAGATAAGGTTTCCCATCATGCTCCATAGCCATGTGACCCTTCACCAAGATTGAAAAGTGTGGTGCATCATGGAAGATACAGTGATGGGAACTTGTGCTCTCTGAAATGCTTGATTGGCATTTCAGGGTCAGATATTGGGAGGTTTCATTTTTCAATAGGAAAAGCACTCAGTTGCTCCAAGGAGAAATCATAAATAGTCCTGTCAGGAATCAGTGAGCCTACTCACTGGCTTCGAATAAGGTGCATACTTAAGTACCTTGCTGAATTGGGAAGTGCTTATGTAAATGCTCCTATCTATTTTTCCTTGGAGCATTATTAGCACACATTTCCTAGCCAACAACAGTTCCAAGTTTTAACCAGTCTTATCATGTGAAGGCCATGGATTTATGGTTGAGGTTTGCCAGAGACCTTCCAGCCTTTGACAGTCTGCCCTGCAGGAGTTTGTTCTCCAGCATTCTGACATCCCAATGGAGAACGTGGGATAAATGACTCAGTATCCAGGAACAGTATTGAACCTATATCAGAATATTTTTTTTATAATTTGTATTCCATGAAGCTAGGAAAACAATTAAGACCTGGTAAAATTTTCTGAGGAGTATTCACTCCCTCTGAGAACTAATTACAAGCTAATAGGAGAGAGAACGTCTAATTGCATCCATTCTTCTATTTCCTTGAGGACGTAATAATTTGCTTGGAGTCCAAGGGAATTCCACATTCCCTGGGGTCCAGGTATCTCTCTTATTGTTCTTCATTAAGCACAATAGGCTACATTTATCTTGGTAATGCTACAGACTGCAGGAGATTGGGCCAAATGCATCCCTACCAGAGTTCAATAGTTTGCAATGTGTATTACTTGAAACAACAGCGGACAAGTATATCCTTGTTAATGATAAAAGAAGAGATTTAGAAAGGATATAAAACATCATGCTTCAATACTTAAGTCCATGTCTATTGGACATGAAAACAAAATCTTTTTGAGTCAAATTATCCCACACTAACCTACCAGAACAGGCAAGAGCAGTTGAGTACCACCTGGGCCTGCCCTGAACTGGGGAGGTGAGAACCAGGGCCAGGAGCAACCATCTGTTGTCATAGTTTCATTATGAGCATGAATAAGTGGATAGCTAGCAAGGAATAGAAAAAAATGCTTCATTAGTAAAGAAAACTACATCTCAGTGGCCAGGAGGTATGGGATAGAGAGAGAAATGGCAGAGTCAATCTGGGTTATAGCTTGCAAATTAAATTGAAACAAATAGCAATTAGTTTTTCCTTATATAAATAAAACTAGAAAAAGGAAGATGAAGTGTGAGGCTGTAATACAATGCAATTTCTGCCTGTTTGGGGGTAGAAATTAAGGATAATCTGATTGTGGTCCATAACTAAATGAATACTTCATCTCAGTTTTCAATAAAGAGGATGATGTTGAACATAGGAATGAAGGGAGGATAGCTAACAGGAATTAAATCATAGAAATGGATGTTGTTACAATTCAAATTGCTCAGTGAGCTCAAATGGGCTGGGCATAGGGGAAGATAATCTTCATCTGAGATTTCTGAAAAATTAGCCCATGCAATCACAGGACTGGTAGCAAGGTCTCTCGATTTGATGCCTGTGTTTAGAGATCAGAAGACCTAGTATGCAAGGCTTTAAAACAGATTATGAACGAAAGGACAATTAAAGACATTGAGGTAAATGGAAAAGGGAACAAAATGCAATGTAGCTTTGTCAAAGGAAGACTATGAAAGTATACCTTGGTGTCTTTGATAAGGAAAGTGGTTTTCTAAACAGTGGAAATGTGGCAGATCTCATCTCTCTTAATTTCAGTAAAGCATCTGATATGGTCACAAACAAGAAGCTATTAATTAACCTAGACAAGATAGGGATTAGTAAAGGAACTGAAAGATGGGTAAAGATCTGGCTAACGGGAAGACGACAGTGCATGTGTTGGAAGACAAAGTCCTGGGCTTCAGGGAAATTGCTAGTGGAGTTCTTCAAAGACCGTTTTGGGTACTAGTCTGGTTTTAATATTTTGATTGATGACTTGGCTCAAAGAGTGGATGTATAGCAATGAAACTTGCAGATGAGACAAAGTTGGGAGGTGCTATCACCTCCAAAGGATCAGAATACTCTACAGAAAGACCTGAAATATCTTGAGTATTGGAGTAATAGAAATGGGGCCAACATATAGTACAAAAAAAGCTAGGCCATACACTGGGGACTAATCAGATCTTCCATATGTAGGAAGTTATCATTTGGAAACAAATTACGAGGAAAGGACCTCACTATATTAATCCATGGGTGGCCAACCTGCAGCACAGGTGCCCCAAATGGCACAGGCAGCCCTTGTATGTGGTATGTGGCAGACTGGGGAGGGAACATGTAGCACCATGGTAGATAGGGCAGGGAGCAGAAAACAGAGCAGCAGATTAGACAGGGAGCACAGGACTAGGAAGAAGAAAGCTGAGCAGCAGCATGATCAGGAAGCACAGGTCAGGGAGCAGAAATCTGAGCAGCAGAATGGATAAGAGAAAAGGGATCAAAGTGGCCTTTGGGCAGGATGCAGGGCTTATGTGTGGCATGCCTGCCAAAAAGATTGGCCCCACTGAACTAATCAAACAGTGACTATAAGCTGTCAGTGTGCTGCAACTTTAAAAAATGCAAATGTGATCCTCAGCTGTGTCAGGTGAGGTGTTTCTAGTACAGCTGGGGAAGTGTTGCTACCATCACAGAGGATCCTGGTGACATCTGATTAAGAATGCTGTGTGTAATTCTGGTCACCCTTGTAAGGGAGATGGAGCCTGCTGAATTCAGAAGGTAAAATTTCAAATCCTAGTGCTGGCACAGTGGTCCTACAGCACTCAGGCTGGCAGTAGATAACTGCATTTATGCTAGGAGTGAATCCTGGCTCTTGGGGACTCAGGAAGTAAACTTGAGCTCCAAGCTGGGGGTGAGAATCCTGGCACTGGGTTATTGGCAGGTGAAGCCAACTTCATTCAGAAGCTGGGAAGTTATTTCAGGTGTTACTTCTCACTTTAAGGTGTGGATTTGGATTTGTTTTCCAGTGTGCTGTTGACAGAGGGAGGTTAGCTGAGCTTCTTACACTTTTGCTCTCAGCATACAGCCAACACCCAACGAAAGAGAGGCAGCACTGGTCTTGTTGACTCCCAGGAAGATCCATTTCTGCCAGACCAGAGCCATCAATATTGAATGGTCTTGAAATGTTAAGGAGCAGATGGCATAGGTGGATATAATTGGAAAATTATTTGTTTTTTCTCAGTGTATGTTATTATTACTTTTACTGAAAAACTCCCTTGACAGGAAGTAAGGAGCTGAGGGGCAGTCCCTAAATAATAAAGCACCTGGAAAGTATTTGGGAGTATTCCTTAGCCAGTTGGTTGTTCAAGTCAGGGAAGCTGTTTAAGTATTATACTCCTTACTTTCATAAATAGGAAGCTAAGGTTTTATCTGACTGAGCCTTCAGGCTCCTACCTAAGGCTCTGGGTTCTCAGCTAGCAGTGGACAGTTGCCTGGGGTGTTAGGTTTCTTTACACAGCTGGCTGAGCCCCTGGCCTTAGTGTTCATTTAGTAGAAGCAATTGAAGGCAACACAGGGGGACTGGCATGAAGTTTTTCAGCAGAGGAAAGGGCTGAAGAGGCCCAGATTTTAACAGGATGACATTTCATTCTCAGTAATCTTTGAAAGCTTCCTGTTTACAGCTAGTTTAAGGTTTGTGTTTTTGTTTTATGGGCTGCAATATGAATATTTTAAGAAGAGAATTCAATGCCAGATTGGCCTCTTCTTTTTATCAACAGAACAGCAGATTAAAGCATGATAAGAGCCCTGGCTTGAAGGAGCACTAAGCAGTATGAAGTATTTATTAATTACATCCCTTGAGTATCATCCTCTGTATTCTGCAATCCTAGGCCCTTCTGGAGAAGTGTTCTGGCTTGGTTAGGGAAGGTGATAAATCCCAAGGAACGTGCAGGATATTGAGTCTGAAAACGTATAACTTGGAATACTCCAGGCCCTTGTTATCTGCTTAAGCAGTGTAGAAGAGCCTTAAAGTGAATGTATGTAAGAAAGCCTTAATATTAGCAAGACTCAAGGCCTCTGGGTCAAATAAAGCAATGGTTCTCAACCATTTTATAATTGAGGTTTCTTTCAAAAATGTTAGCTCTTAGTTTTCACTCTCTTTTTTTCCCACTACAGAAAGATAATACAGCAATCCTGTTGCAAAGAAGTCAGAAAGATGACAACTAGTTAGACTATTTCTGAGTTTATCTTGAAATCTCTGGGTTTTCCTTGTGAATAAACACCTAACAATGCCAACATTGTGTGCCCCCCCCAGTGGCACCCTTAAAGGGCCTCAAGGCACCCAAGGGTGCTATGGTACCTGGGTTGAGAATCACTGCACTAGAGGTATCTTGTGCTAGCTGAGATATCCCACTTCCTGTTTAAAATGGGCACACTAACAAACAGGTATAAATACTGTAGTATCCTCATTCTGCCCAGGGGTCAAGAGGGTTAGATGGGGTCCTTGTAGGGCAGGGGACTGCCTGCTACTCAATAAGATTCTTTACTTTCTCTCCTTTCATTTTCATATAGAAATTAAAGACTTGATAAAAGCATGGTTTGCTTCCTCTTGGATGAGGTGATTCCATATGAAACAGCTTTCAAGTACGTTTCTGCAGGTGTTCCAAGAGGCATGAGATCTCCCTAGAGATGGCTGAACTTGAGCAACCAGGGGCTTTTCATGCTTGGTGTTCCCATGATCCAGTTCCTTCCAAGCCCTTTGAAAATAAATGGTACTTTTTTTGCATACCAGGCTCCTAGTTCTTTATTTGCCTGTAAGATGCATCAGTGGAAGTATGGCCTAAATCAGGGGTTCCCACACTGTTTCACAGCCCAGAGCATGTTTTAGGAGAAACGCTTTCTTCTTCATCACTTCCCTTCCAGCAGACCAATTCACTTCCCATACATAATGGGGCATCTATCTCTCACAGGGGCAGGTACTGCTTTCTTTCATGATTCATAATCATGAATCACCAAAGTGGCAACTGCTGCACCTGCTTACATGGAGGCAGAACATCAGGAAAGGATTTCATGTATCCCATCTTCTTCTCAGGAAACTTAGCAGCTAGAAACAAGATGGAAACCAATACCAATGGAGCCAGCCATGGCTCTATGGGCCATCAACATAGACCACTGTCTTCAGGACTTCTATAGGTAGTGCTCTGCAGCTTGCTAAAAAAGGACTGGTTTTCTGGGGATAATTCAACATTGATTTTTTTTTAATTAATTTTATTTTTTTTTTAGTGGAAATTTCCCATGAAATGTCTTGATTGATGGCCAGAAAGCAAAATATTTTCAGTTTTCATTTTTTTTCCCCAGTGAAAGCTTAGTTTTGGAATGGAAAGAAACAAATCATTACCTAACATTAAATTTCTGGCTCTCTCAAATAACTGTTTTACATTAAAATAGAGACATTTTGAGGAGAATATTCACCTTTATTACTGTAGAGCCTAAAGGGGCTAGAGCCCTTTGTTTGCAGCTGTATAGGTTCACACCTGAAATACGTGGGAGATAAGTCTAACAACACTCACTGACTGTGAAGTCATCATCAGCCTGGAAAAAGCAAAGAGAAATGCACATCACCTGGAGCCCCAAGAAAAGAAACTAATTCTGTCTCTTTCATGACTGCCTTAACTGGAGAACTGGACCTGACCCATACCCTACTGACATCCATGTGAAGCTTTCCACTGAATGCAGTGCATTTTGGATCAGGAATGTTTTTCATTGTCTGATTCAGTCTTGAAAATGCTTCAGAATTTACTGAATGGATACTGAAATCCAGGATTTAAAGGTGAATTACAGCAGATATTGTAAGGCCACAAAGGGTTGCTGTATTGTCAATAGCAGTTAATCTACAGCTGCATAAAGGACAACTACATGATTATTTTTTTTGGAGTGTGTTTAAAGAGTAATAAAGGGATAAAGATACTTGGGATCATAGGAAAGTAGGACTGAGAGGTACCCTCATAAGGTCATCTACTCCAGCCTCCTGCTCAAGGCAGGATTATCTGCAACTAAACCATCCCAGCCGAGCGTCTGTCTAACCTTGTATGAAGGGAAGAGTTTCTCAGTGGTACCCTGTTGAAGCTAATGTTCAGTATTACAGTTTTTCACAGCCACTTTGCTATAATTACAATGTTTGGTTACTCTGTCCGAAACTATGGCTAATTACACTGATTCATTATAATGTTCCCAATTATCTCATGAAAGCCTAATGAGTACATGACATCATGCCTCTTGTTAATATATTATAGAGCAGTGCTTCTCAACCTTTTTTGTACCAGAACCCATTTGTAAACATTGATGGCCAGTCTTAACCCAGTGCCTCTCACTCCTGACCTGCTGCCCTTTGCCTCCAGGCCCCAGCCTCCCAGTGTGTGGGGCAGGGAGGGGCTCAAGCAACTCCTTGCATGCTGGAACGCTGCCAGCCTGCAAGAGAAAAAGCCCTGGCTTCCCATGTTTTTCTCCTTTAAAAGAGAATCCATTTTTAAAGTTTGTTTGCAACCCTTTCATATATTCTTGCAACACACTTTTGGGTCACAACCCACAGGTTGAGAAATGCCATTATAGAGGATTCATCAAGTCTCTCTTGTACAAAATGTTAGGGTAGTTCCCATGTTACTTTTGCAGTCTCCCGTAGCCTGTACTGCTTCCTGGACTAGGAGGAAAACAAATTTATATATTAAAGGAAGTTGTGTAGTAAACAGCCTACCATTTTATAATTGGAGACACGTGCAAGTGACTTTATAGAGCAGAGCTTAGAGACGGGACTGTTGCCAGCAGGCTTATGTTTGGAGGACTGCTACAGACCTACAAAATAAAAAGAGGTGCAGTTGGGCACCATTATACAAATCTCCATTATGGACTGGGGAATAGCATGGTCAAGCCATATGTTTTTTTCTGTAGCAGAGAGAGCAAAGATGAATTAATTTGTCTGGCAGGCAGATGTCAAGAAAAGCACTAGTAGCATATTTCTCCTCTAAAGTCATGGCCACTCACCCAGACCTTGGTCTTCTGCTGAATTTCAGCATCAGGCACTTCAAAAAGAGTTTACATGTGCAAGTAGATGGGCCACAATTTTAACCAGATTCCATTTTAACACCCTATTTTCATGCATGCACCTGATTCTTTGCCCAGAGAAATGGGCATGCCAAGCTAATGTTTGCACATAGAAATGCCTGTTTGCCCACACAAAATGAATGTACGTCTGGTTTAGCAGATGGGTGCACATGTAAAAATGAGCAAGAAAATACAGAGGCCTGAGCTAAAACTTTGGTCTATTTCTCTTGATTTATACAAGGGTGCAACTAGTAATTCTACAGCTAAAATTTCATTTGTATCCTTCAAGAAGGATTAGTACCCCTTTTCTTTTGTAAATGAAATGTTGCCTCTACGTTTTATACAGTAAAATTTCTGAAGGAAACGGAGCTTCCATAATATTTGCTTGGTAAGTTTTTTACTACTTTTTTTTTTTTTCAATGAAGCCATTGTATTAATGACTCCTTTTGTAACTTAGGGTAGATTTTTCCCCCCTCCAAAGCCTGTTGTTTAACATCCCCAAATCACCACAGTCTCCAAACTTCATGCATCCACATTTTTATAACTCCTCAGACAAGGGGCTATCTTTCAAGATCTTTTCCTTCATGCAGAAAAAAAATTACTTCCCTTATTCATCATATTTAAACCTAGCTCCTCAAAGAAAATCTCTAAGAACTGGCTGGGTCCACTAGTCACTCCTTTTTTTTTCCAAACAATGTCACCCTGCCCTATCTACATGTAATTTGAGTCATTTTATTATCTACCAGTGTCATTAAAATAGTATAAAGTAGAGTTACACTAGGGAGAAGTCATTCTGTTATAAAAAAAATCTTGTACATTTTATTTCCCTAGGAAAAGAAATGGGCTACACTGGTAAAAGGCACCTGTTAACTGTGTTTGAACTTGGGTTTATGGGGATATAGCTTTCTGTAAAAAAAAAGAAAAAAAGAAAAAAAATCATGCACATCCCAAGAGATACAATTATATTGCTACAAGAACTTGACTCCCTGGTTCCCAGCCACTACCCTTATAAGCCCTTTTCTTATTTAAATAAAAGGAGGATAGGTATAAAACTAAAATGCGGTGTTCGTGCAACTGTTCTGAAATCTTCTGTCCACAGAACAGGTACAGCATAGACTGCTGAAATGCAAGTTTTCCATCATCCTGCTTCCCTGGAGAGTACTGCCTCTTAGGATGAAGTAGTAACTTAACCCTCATTTTCCTTCAATCCATGGTGCCCCTTCTTAGACTATCTGGAACTGGCACCAATAAATACCAGTTTACTCAAGTGGTTAGGAACTACTGGGAGAAAATGGTTTCAGTGAAACACTTTATGGCCTCAGACCCAGGCTGGGTTGCAGCTGGCCACCAAATGATAAACTGTATTCTGTATCACTCTTCACCACACTTTCTTCATTACCAACTAGTTTCCCCTTTTTCCATTTTTCCCTCTAACTGAAGGTTTGCAGGAAGACAGATTATTGGCAGAGATTTGCTAGGGGATGATGCACAGATAACTAGATGCATCTTTCCTGTACGGAGTTTCACAAATACAGCTAATTCCCTGTGCTCCATGGCAAACTCTAGAGATTTTTCCAGAATAGATGATGATATTAACCATTGTGGCTCTGAAAGTCCTTGTACTAAATCCCTCAGCTGCTCAGTGATAAAACAGGCGGAGGAGGAAGCAGCATTTCCTCCTCTGGGAATGTGTGGGAATACCTTTTTAAGTGTTAATTTCTCATGTTCTTCAAAAAGTTACCCAAAGGCAGTGGTCCAGGAGAGGAGGAAAAGTTTGTGTATATTCAAATCAAGCTACCAATGGGGGTTTTTATTTGTCATGGGGAAAAAATCTGTTTGTTAGTGAAAAAAAACACATCTATTTCCCACACTTCAAAGTTCAAATTAGTCATGTCTACTGTTCTCTTCTCCCGTTTGCTATAATGGATTATTGTGGGGATGAGGGGGAGCAAACTTTTGGTTTGATAACCCAGAAGACCCATTGATGCCTGTGGCAGAAAGCCACCTTGTTTCTCCCCAAAATCTCTGCCCTGTGACACTGTGACTAAAATCTCTGAGCAGCAACCATTTGATTAGGGTGGGCCCAAAACAGGGGACCACACCCTGGTCGGTCTCTTTAGGTAACTTGAACTGGCAGCATTCCTGAGGGAGAGGGGAAACCTGCTCCCTCTGCCTACCTGACTTGCATCAATTACCTGGGTGGGGGGTTTCTACCTGGGGAGCTGGAATCTGCCTGGTAACAGGTGATGTATTTCGAATTGGTTGGCTGACAGCCAACTGGGGCTGACCTCCACTGGACCAGGTGAATGAGGTCACAGGGGCTATATAGGTTGGGAGGGGGAGGAGGCTCGCTCTTCTCTCTTCGGCCATGAGGTGAAGCAGCAGCAAAGCAGGGGAGACAGAGGAGCCTTGCCATCGGGACCTAGCTCTCTCTCACCCCAAGACTCCAGAGGGGAAACGGAAGAACTCTGGAAGATGCTTGTGAGTAAGCTACTCATTCGGATTAGATATCTAGCTGGCAGTAACACAGATGCGTAATCAAAAGGCTACCACAGCCACACTGTTTGCTCTTTAGGATTTCTAAGATATTACTCAACCCTGTACCCTAGTTTACCCTACCCCCTGTAATCAGTAAAGTTCTCCTTTTTGACCGGTGTGGGAGACTTATTGAGGGGTGGGTCTAAATTACGCCAGAGAGACCCCTTAGGTCTGCGGACTAAGGGAGACTTTACTTTTTGCCCCCTTGACTTGGGGAAGTGCCCCAAGTGCCTGTACTGGGTCAAGTACCCGTCGGACTATTAGGCCTGTGTTTCCCCGAGGACACAGGGCCGAGGCAGTCCCTTCTCGGGGTGGTGGCGGCACGTTACCCCCAGACTAGCGAGTGTGCTCCGGGAGAGGGGTCGGCCAAGCATAAGGCGCCCCAGGGAGGCATTCGGAGTCTGGAAGGTGGTCGGGCGCAGGGAGGTGGGCGGCTCAACGCAGGAGCGCCCCCTACTGGCCCGCCACAATGCCTACACAGTCAGATGGATCGCAGATTGGCTCAAGGGTTGTACTCAGAGGGTGGTGGTGGACAGGTCATATTCAACCTGGGGGGAAGTGGGCAGTGGAGTCCCCCAGGGCTTGGTCCTTGGGCCTGCGCTGTTCAATTTCTTCATCAGCGATTTGGACGACGGGGTGAAATGCAGCCTGTTTAAATTCGCTGATGATACCAAAATTTGGGGTGAGGTGAGCACACTAGTAGGGAGGGAAAGATTGCAGCAAGATCTGGATAGGTTACAGGAGTGGGCTGACATAAACAGGATGCGTTTCAATACTGACAAGTGCAGGGTGCTGCACTTAGGCAGGAGAAACCAGCAGCACACTTATAGAATGGGAAACTCCCTTCTTGAGATCACGGAGACAGAAAGGGATCTTGGAGTCATTATTGACTCCAGGATGAACATGGGCCGACAATGCGAGGTCACGGTTGGCAGGGCTAACCGCACCTTGTCGTGCATCCACAGGTGCATCTCAAGTAGAGCCAGGGAGGTGATCCTCCCCCTCTATGCAACCTGGTCAGGCCACAGCTGGGGTACTGCATCCAGTTCTGTGCGCCCCATTTCAGGAGGGATGTGGACAACATTGAAAGGGTCCAGAGGAGGGCCATCCGCATGATCTGGGGACTACAGGGCAGACCCTACATTGAAAGACTGCGGGACCTAAAGCTGTTCAGCCTTCACAAGAGAAGGCTGAGGGGGGACCTGGTGACCGTCTATAAACTCACTAGGGGGGACCAGAAGGGTTTGGGGGAGACACTGTTTCCCCTAGTGCCCCCGGCATGACAAGGAACAATGGACACAAATTATTAGAGAGTGGGTTTAGATTAGACATCCACAAGAAATGCTTCACAGTTAGGGCAGCTAGGAGCTGGAATCAACTTCCTAGGGAAGTGGTGCTGGCTCCTACCCTGGGGGTCTTTAAGAAGAGGCTTGATGACTACCTGGCTGGACTCATTTGAGTCCAGTCTTTTCTTCCGCCCAGGCCAGGGGTCGGACTTGAAGATCTACAACGTCCCTTCCGACCCTACTGCTATGCTTCTATGAAGACTGACATCCACTGTTTACTGTAATTGCTAGAGAGATACCACAGAGCCAGAAAGGTAATGGTAGGTTCCTTTAACATAACCTAACCCACAGGGATCATTCTGAGGTATAGTTTTTGGATCCATATTTTCTTTTTACTTCTGCTGTGTCTGCTGAAAGTGTCCCACTTAAGGGGGAAGTGTACACATGCACACACACGTGCATGTATGCACATGCATAGGAATCCAAAGCCACAACTGAGTTCACAAATATATTTTACATTTGTCCTCAAACAGCCAGTAGACAGTAATAACTGCCAGTCAGAGCTAATGTGGGCTGAAAATTCAAGAGGCTTCGCATCTGCATTTTGGCTTAGCATTTTAGGCAATTCAGGCCCTGATATAAAAAAATTCTCCATTAGTTCACGGCAGTATTATTCATAATAACATTATTGGAATGTTATCAGCATGGATTCACAAAGGGCAGGTCATGCCTGACCAACCTGATTGCCCTCTATGATGAAATAACTGGCTCTGGATGCAGGAAAACCAGTGGACATGGTACACCTTGACTTCAGCAAATTTTTTGATACGGTCTCCCACGGCATTTTTGGCAAGCAAGCTGAGGAAATACGGGTTGGATGAACAGACTGTAAGGTAGATAGAAAGCTGGCTGGATCATCAAGCTCAGTGGAGAGTGACTAATAGCATTGGTCATGGGGCTGGTTTTGTTCAATACCTTAATTAACAATCTGAAAGATGGGATGGCGTGTGCCCTAAACAAGTTTGCAAATGACAGTGGAGGATAGGGCTAGGATTCAGAGTGACCTAGACAAATTGAAGGAGAAGATTGGGCCAGAAGAAATCTTATAAGTTTCAACAAGGACAAGTGCAAAGCCCTGCACTTAGGATGGAAGAATCCCATACATCGCTACAGGCTTCGGACCAACTGGCAAAGCAGCAGTTCTGCAGAAAACGACCTGGAAGTTAGAATGGACAAGAAGCTGGATATGAGTCAACAGTGTGCCCTTGTTGCCAAGAAGGCTAACGGCATACTGGGCTGTGTTAGTAGGAGTGTTGCCAGCAGATTGAGGGAAGTAACTATTCTGCTCTATTCTGCACTGGTGAGCCCACATCTTGAGTACTCTGTTCAGTTTTGGGTCCTCCACTACAGAAAGGGTGTGGACAAATTGAAGAGAATCCAGCAGAGGGAAATGAAAATGGTTAGGGGGCTGGGGCGCATGACTTCTGAGGAGAGGCTGAGGGAACTGGGCTTGTTTAGTCTGGAGAAGAGAAGACTGAGGGGGGATTTGATAGCAGCCTTCAACTACCTGAGCATGGTTCTAGAGAGGATGAAGCTAGACTGTTCTCAGTGGCAGCAGATGACAGAACGAGGATTAATGGTCTCAAGTTGCAGCAAGAGAAGTTTAGTTTGGATATTAGGAAAAACTCTGTCACTAGGAGGCTGGTGAAGCATTGGAACAGGTTGTAGCAGGCCAGTAGGGGGCACTCTTTGCTGAGCCAGCCACCTCATTGCACCCAATCACCTACCAAGCTCCCAGTGCCTCCCTGGGGGTGCCTCACATTTGGCCAACCCCTTCCTGGAGCACATCCATAAGTCTGAGGGTACCACCACCACCACCCAGGGGTGTGGCCTGTTTTCTAGGCCCTGTACCCCCTGAGGTACACAGGCCTTGTAGTCCTTGAGGGTGCTTGACCCACTTCAAAACCTTGGGGTGCTTCCTCTAGCCTAAAGCACAAAAAGTAGCCTCCCCTAGTCAGCCAGACCAAGGGGGCACAAAGGCATGCCTCTCCCAACAAGTCCACCACGCTTGGTACAGTGAAAAACTTCATTTGTTACAGAGGGAAGGCTTGGGGAAGGTTGCAGGATAGAGAAGTATTACAGAATAACCCTAAAGCAAACAGTGTGGCTAGGTAGCCTTTGACCAAGCATCTGCATTACTGCAAGCTATATAGATAGGTACCCAGTAGTTTACTCACAATTATCATCCAGAGGATGGTTGAGCTTTCCTCTGGAGGCAGGCAGTTCATTGTGTGTCAGAGAGTTTCCAGAGAGATCCCCATCTCTCTGCCTGGTCAGTTGCTCACATGTTCTCCAAAATGGCTCTCTCCCCTGCTCCTGGGCAGTCTGGGCTTATATAGCCCTTTTGACATCACTGTCCTGAACCAATCCAGGCCAGATGTTGTTGGATGCTAGCCAATCAATTTGAAATGCTTCACTGGTTACCTGGAAGAGTGACAGGAGCTTCTGCCCCTGCACCCCAGTCATGAGGTTAGTGCTAACACAATAGAGAGGTAGAGTCCCATCCCCACACCACCCCCTTACCTGGAGCGTCTCATGTCCACAGGAGCAGGTTCCCCCTCCCTCAGGAATGTTTCCAGCTCAGGTTTCAGCTCAGGGATACATGGAACAGATGGGGGGGGGGGGGGGCGGGTGCCTGCCCACAAACCTGAGCAGAGTTTGGGAAGAGACTAAGATGGCATTTTGCCACACAGGTCACCTAGAGAGGTGGTGAAATCTCCATCCTTGGAAGTTTTTAGGCCTGGCTTGACAAAGCCCTGTCTGGAATGATCTAGTTGGGTTTGGCCCTGCTTTGAGTAGGGGGTTGGACTGGATGACCTTCTGAGGTCCCTTCCAACCCTTGTTTTCTATAAAATGATGACTTCAAGGATCTGTTATTTACTAAACTTTTACATTGCGGCTACCCAACCAGTCTCTTAAAATTTAGCTTAATACATCCAAAGTTTTTCATTCATAGCTGATTCTCATAAATATCATATATGTTTTTGATGAGGATTTACAATGAAAACCTAGTTGGTGCATGCTTTAGAAAATTGCTTGTTCTGAAAAAAACAAATTTGCCTGAGCTTTTTGAGATATTATTCATGTTTATTGAAGTTGTTCTTAGAGTCTGAATTTGAAAGCACTCTGAATCTGCTTTTGTAATTGTCAAAATGGCTTAACTGGTTGCTTTTTAAAGATTGAAAAAGGTATCTTGTACAATTTGGATCTCATATGCCAAATCTGATTTAAACAAACCCTTGAAAATAAAAATGTATAACAGATGTCCCAAGAAAATCTGTACTATACTTCCCAACCCGTATTGTACATAAAAATAAAACATGCATATTACAAGGGCTTGGACCGGTAATGGGATAGAGACCTTTGAGCCTGTAGGTAACCAGTCTATATCCAGAACTCTTACCATATTTTACATAGGTTCTTTTACTACCTTAAGCCGTGTAGTACCTGAGCACTCACCAATAGTGTGCCATAATGAGCATAAAATATTTACAGTGTAAAATTGATTGGGGTCCTCAGTCAATCCAGTAATTCAAATCCAGAATTCAGTGCAGTAAGCCTCATGGCATGTTCTAACTGCTAGACAACACTATTGAGTCTTTATTTTGGGGGGTGGAGGGGACAATGTATTGCTGAAGTTTGTCCTGAGCTGAAAATCATGTCCTTTTTATGTTTGTAACACTTGCTTTTTTGTATGGGAATGCCCACATTTCCCAGCATACTGTTCAATTCTCTCTACTCTCCCTTACTGTTCCTCACGCCTGAGGAAATACAAGGAGTGTGCATACAAAATTCAGCTTTGGAAGAGGCCTGTCTACTAATGACTCACTTCTCCCAGATCTAAGGTTTCCTTCTTTTTGTTTTCAAGATAAACTGGGTATCCAGGGCTCTTGGCTATTCATGGACCCTCAGGTTTGATAATACTGTACGTTTGTCACCGTTTAAAGGACTTATGATAGCCCCTCCCTAAAACAACATTAGAAAACTAATTAAATGTTAAGAATGGGGGTTTTTTTACTTAATAATAAGAAACCTGAAGTATTTGGGAAGAGGTGAGCTGTCTCCTCACCGGAATACAATCCTTCTTCTCAAAATATATGCACAGAGATAGACTAGACTCTCTTCAGCACAATGAACAGCACAGAGATTCAGAGAATGATAGATCTATTTCTTTAGCTTTGCTACACTCAGTTTTCAGAAGCCAATGGTCACTCCTGAGCTCTGAGCTGAGACCTAATTAAACAGTAATTAATTAGGATTTAGGAAGAACTTGGATATATAGCAATGCACATCTTGATATCTAAGCACTTAATACTTCAATATTTATGATAAGAAAAGGAAACCAAATGGAAACCTGGAAAGGCTCTTTACATTATACACTTATTTCCCTGCTGTGCCTCTCAGAACCTAATGCAATTTCAAAGCAAGATAGGGCCAGAGGTTCTTATGACTTGATATCTAATTTCTATGCCAGCTGGAGCTAAAATCATACTGTATGGTACCTCTATATTAAATCCCCTGAAAAAAGGAATAGTAACAATGAAACTGTAGAATGAAATCAGCATACTTAACCTTTCATTTTATATACTAATACAACAAATTCTCTCTCTGACAATATAATCTGCTTTGCCTAAGAAACAATGAGGTTTCCACCAGCAAAACATGAATCTTTCAGAGGAACTTGCACAAAAATGACAAGAGTGCAGTCCTCTACTTCTGGCTCAGGCAAGCTTCTCTTTGGGCTTTGTTGAAATTTTCTCTCCTGGAAAGAAGAAGAGCACAGGGTGATATACAAAAATGGTGACATTCTAAGAATAATGACAACTTCACTAAATTTGATTAAACTGGAGAAAACTTCTCAGTGGGAATTTTTCACAGCAAAAAAAACCTGGAAGCTTCATCCAGGTTTAGTCATAGCTTAAAAATAGCATTAGGAGGACTACTGGTGCCAGGATGATACCAAACAAAGTATATTATTAAATTAGATTATTTTAACTTGGTGTACTTATTTCTCATTTTCCTTTGGGGATCTTTTGGAGCAAAGGTATGAAGCCTGCCAAAACCATTCCAGCACTCAAATTAACAGTAAATGTTGTCTCTTACAGTAAAGGCTGACATATTGAAATATTTATGAAGGTAGAATATGCTTAAGTGTTTGCAATGTCTGGATTGCAGTTAGTAGGCTGGGGATGAAACTTAAGGTGGGCTGAAGAATCCAGCTATCTGCAATCATAAACCTGTTATTGTGCTGTTTCCACTGTCAAAACCAGTCTATCACTTCCAGAAACAACGACAACTATATATGATCTACGAAGCTGAGGCAGCTTTAGTATAATGATAACAGAAAAAAGTTGCTCCTCAGGATATTGTACTGTCTTACTATGTGTCCAAGGTGCACAACACAGCTGTCTTCTTGCCAGTTTATAGCTCTCTGCTCATTGTTGTCATGCTCACTGCCAATATCAACCATCTCTGTTGTCTCCAGGACCCTACAGGTATATCTATACCACACAGCTGGTGCAGCTAAGGAGGGTGCTCTTGAGGATCTCTCACCCATCTGCTCCCACATGCACACACCAGTCCTGGAATGGCTCCACCACCTCATTTCCAGGTGTGGTGCATATGAGTGGCCTTCCCTAAGGGCACTGGGGTGCAGCATGGGCATATCCTTAGTGCTACCACCATTGATTTCAGTATCTCAGTTTATTGAGCTTTGCCCTTTTATGTGAAGGTTTCTCCTTTAATAAATCTCTTTCCCCTCTACACTGGTTATGATAAAGTGAGGGTGTCAAAGATCTAGCCCATAGATCCCTATCATCTGGCTGCCTGCAGATTTTGGACTGGACTTGCATGCAGCATGCCCTGGACTGGCCCCAGATACTGCATGAGACCCTGACCTGGTCCCAGCCCCATGAGATACATGTGGAGCTGTCTGGTGCACTCTGCATACAGTGTTCAGAGTTGGAACTGGCACGTATGCTGCATGCAGTATGTCGAGCCAATCTGACGCCCACGCTACATGTACATCACAGGACTGATCCAGAGCTGAATTGGCCCTGTACACTGGATCCAGTGTATGAGGCTGTCTGTGGGCCTGATCCAGCCCACAGGTACTCTTCATGTGACCCACAAGGCCTGATGAGTTTAATACCCCTGTGACAGTGTCCTGTATTACTTGATACATGCCCTCTCAGCAGATTACAGCATGTCCTGCAGTAGAAGAGAAACTTGCTCCAATAGGTTGCTATCTGTGGCTTAATCTGGATCCCTGTTCTCCTCTTTCCCCTCTGCTTTATTTTTAGGGCTCCCATTAAATACCCTTGTTGTTAGTTCTTGCTTGCTTTCTCTTTTATCTTCAGTTGCACCCTCATTCCCTTCATCTTGACCCATCACTGTCACAGCTAAAGCTTTCCTTTTTATCTTCAGTTGCACCCTCATTCCCTTCATCTTGACCCATCACTGTCACAGCTAAAGTATCCTCTGGGGCTTTTAAAATGTATACTCTTCTTCAATTAGTCACCTGCACCTACTTTATCTTTACCATAATCATCAACAACATAAGATAGGTAATTACTTCATCTTCACCTCCAAAGTGCCGCTGATCATTGTGTTAATCTGCTCTACCTGTTCACCAGGAAAAGTATGCATGCCTTCTTCACTCATATCCCTCTTCTTCCTGACAGCTCCTCTGTTTTGCAGAAAGCCTTCTCATCCCAAGTTGCTTTTCACTCTGCACAGTGGGATGCATATTCTTTGCGTCCTGGTTCCCTTCTCCTCCCAGCAAACACAGACATTCAAATGAAATCATGGTCTTTGGCCAGCCACAAGACTCAAGGACTAGAGACAGGATTAGTCTCACACATAAAGGCCTGCAATTTCAAAATCATTTAGGCTAGGGACAGACATTACATATAAACTGGTTTAAGTGATCAGAAACTGGTGTAAACCTGTAACAGAACAGATGTTCAGTGCATATAAACCAGTTTGAAAATGGCTGAAAATGGTTGGAGATAAACCTGGTTGAACATAGTATCAGATTTAACTGATTTGGGTCAAACCAGTTTATGCAATGTCTGTCCCAGACCCCTTGCTTGTTTAAGATAAACCAGAGTCTTCCAACATTCCAGCATGCTCTCTGGGCTGGGCTGTCTGCTTCATAGAGCTGGCTCTGCCCCTCTGCTCCCTGGCTGGACTTCTGGCTGAGACCGCAGGTCTCTGCCAGGCTTCCTCTTGCTCCCCCCCTACCCCATTCCTGGCTCAAGCAGGGATTTCCCCCTCCCCTCTGTCATACACAGACACCTCTCAGCATTAGCTAGCAGACCACAGGCTGGTTATAGTCAGTGCTGTGGGAGACAGGCAGACAGGACAGTGTCAGCTTAGGGCTTTTTGGAGCTAATCAGCAGGTCAGCTGATAAAGTCCCTCCATTCCTTCCTTGGAAAAAGTTGTTTAAGAAGAGCTTGAACTAATAGAGAGAGGCTTTTGTTTTCTTGATGGACTGATAAACATTGAGTTAGGGGTGATAAACACTGTGTTATTAACTCCCTGTTTGGCTTGTGTGGGGTGGAGGGGGGGCTCCCTAATCAGAGCATCCTGCTGGGGTCTGGCCACGCCCCTCTCAGCTCAGCTCCATGCAGAAGGGAAGGGAGGGCTGCCCTAGCACCCTATGGCTTCTAGCCTGAGCCACTGTAGACATGTGCCTATATTTCCTCAGTCCAGAGGGGATGTCTGTGTGAGTACAAACTGGTTTAGCTTAGCCAAGTTAGACTAATCTGAAAAGACTGAATCAATTCAGGCTCAGGCTTTTGGAATGTCTGACCATAGCCTAAGTGTATAGATTTCATAGATTTCATAGACATTAGGACTGGAAGGGACCTCGGAAGATCATTGAGTCCAGCCCCCCGCCCAAAGGGCAGGAAGTCAGCTGGGGTCATAGGATCCCAGCAAGATAGGCATCCAATTTGCTCTTGAAGGTGTTCAATGTAGGTGCTTGAACCACCTCCGATGGCAGGCTGTTCCAGATCTTGGGGGCTCGGACAGTAAAGAAATTCTTCCTTATGTCTAGCCTGAAATGGTCTTGCAGCAGTTTATGACCGTTCGACCTTGTCATCCCTTGGGGCACTCTGGTGAACAAACGTTCCCCCAGATCCTGGAGGTCACCCCTAATAAACTTATAGGTGGCCATTAGATCACCCCTGAGCCTGCACTTTTCTAGGCTAAAGAGCCCCATGGCTTTCAGCCTGTCGTTGTAAGGTCTGTTTTCCTGACCTCTGATCATGTGCATGGATCTTCTCTGGACTGTCTCAAGCTTCTCCACATCCTTTTTGAATTGTGGAGCCCAAAACTGGACGCAGTACTCCAGCTGCAGCTTCACCAAGGCCGAGTACAAGGGGAGAATGTCCCAGAATTTGCTTGAGAAGCATCTATGGATGCAAGCCAGCAATTTGGTCGCTTTAGTAGCCGCAGCATCACATTGCAGGCTCATGTTCATCTTGTGGTCAATGACGACCCCCAAGTCTCTTTCTTCTGTAGTGCTAGCCAGCATAGCACTGCCGAGCCTATAAGGATGCTAAGTATCTCTGATCTAGGGATGCTGGGACCTCTAGTAAGTGTTTCACTGTCCTCTTAATCCTTCCTCTAGTGCAGGGATGCTCAACCCCTAGCCCACAGGCTAAATCTGGCCCATGGGGCCATGTTACCTGACCTGCAGAACTCCCCCTGGATCCAAAAATTTGGTAGAGGGGTACCACTGACAGCTAATCACCATCAAATTTACAGACCCAGTGGAAGGCCTGTGGGCTGGATATTATGGCCCTTCATGCTAGACTGAGCATGTGGGGCTAAGCAGGGCAGCATGGAACCAAGCTGGCCGGCATGGTGCAGGCAAATGGGTGGCATGGAGCCAAGCTGGGTGGCACAGGATGGCACAGGGATGAGCAGGGCAGCATGGAGCCTGATTTGGCCTGCAGACCAGTCCTACACCACTTATCCAGACTGCAGGGCCCACTGCTCTCATGCAGTGATTCTCAACCAGGGACCTGTGGCATCCTGTGGTACCAAGTGATCCTTTTAAGGGTGTCGCACAATATTAGCAGCGTTAGGTGTGCAAACACCTATACAAACATAGGTGACTGGTAGGGGGGGCAAAGGGGGGCATATGCCCCCCCTGACAGGGCTGTCTCTGCCACCAACACCACCGATGGAGTCTTCAGGTGCTTGCCAGCTCTGCTGCCACCACCACCAGTGGCATCTACAAGTGCTCACCAGCTCTGCCCCTACCACTGACACTGCCAATGGCATCTGTGGGTGTCCTCCTGGACTCAGGAGGCGCCAGTTGCCCATGTGTGCAAGATTCACAAGATAAACCCAGAGATTTCAAACAGGAATCCATAGTGTCAAAAACACTCTAACCTGCTGTGGTACTTACGAGCTCTTTGCAACAGAAGAATTGCTGTATTATTTTTCTGTATTCAAAAAATGAATGAAAGCTATGACCTTGCATTTTCCAAGGGGTGCCTTGGGTCTAAAAAAATTAAGAATGACTGCTCTAATGATTTTGTAGTCCAGAAGGTGAACAAGGTTAGCATGTCACAGTTATGCCAGTTAAAATAAGGTTAAAACTCTGTGTCAGCATCATCACAGATAAATGACTGTGGTTTACCTCTTGTTTTTTGCTGCCATTAGTGAGTAGGTCTGGTGACATCTTTCAACTCCACAATCTAAACCTTGATTAAATGACACTAATACATTACAGACCAGAAGAAAAAGAGTATTTCAGTGACTATACAGGCAACAAATATTTCCAAACCCTTTTTTTCCTCCTTCCTTTCATAAAATGACATTATAAGGGGTAGGATTTCTGTGGATGATATCTTTTATTGGACAAACTGCATGGCTGAATAATGTATGGCTGGGATTGTCACAAAACATTCAACTTAACACTTAATAAGTGCAGTTAAAACACAATCAGGTCCACATTATAGCATTTTAGTACATGTTAAGTACCCTCTTTGGATTGCAAACTTGTTCCCTTTTAGATGAGGGTTATCTCCTACATATACTAACTTCAGTAGGTCACTAAGAGGATATAGGTTGTAGCCATGTTGGTCTAAGGACATAGGCAGACAAAGTTCTTTAAATCTGATATCTTTTATTAGACCAACTCAAATAGTTGGAAAAATTTTTCTTTGCAAGCTGTCAGGTATAAATACCTTTCATCAGACTGAGGAAGCATCTGCAGTTGATGTGTGCTCTTCCTGGATGAAATGAATAGTAAAGATGCCAGAGGCTGGTATGCATGCAAGAAAGCCAGTCAGTGAAGATGTAAAGAAATGTAAAGATGCAAAGAAAGCCGGTCAGTGAAGATGTAGGTTACTATGGGCACTTGTACATGTGCTTTAGGGGTGGGGGAGAAGGCGTTTTAATTAGTGTAACTCCAAGAGTTGCTTTAATTAAAATGTTGCAGTGTCTTGTGTATCAGTACCCCATGTACTTCAAAATAGTGGCAGGGGTGCTTTAACTAAAGATCATCGAATGAGCTTTAGTTCAAGAGACCCTGCTGCAATTTTGAAGTGCAGGGACACTGAAGCACATATGCAGGAGGCTGCTGGAGCACAGCAGTTATCACAATTCAGTAGACTCGATTAATTGAGTCTGTTCTGATATGCTGCAATTATGTTGTTGCAAGTCAACTGTTGCAAGTGAATGTGTGACACCACCTTTAGACAAACTTTCAAATGTGATGCATTCCTCTCCAGGTCTGAGGAAAAAGCAGGAACTAGAACTAAAAACATTCTAAATATCAAGACCTTTCTAAAGGGAAAAAGGTCTTTATCACATGTTTTGAATAAAGATAAGCTAATATCAATGTTCAGCCCTTCGTTTTTGGTGTCCAGCCTGCTTGTGAATTTTTGTTGTCAGGCTTGCCTTTTGAAGGTGCTTACAAATTTCCTTTGCACACTAGGATAATAAGGTTAGAAAGTAAGTGATTGCTCAAAGAGAAGTGTTCTAGATGTGTTGCAGTGTTTCTGCCCTTAATATTTTTCCTGTGATGATTTATTTTGGTGCATAATCTAGTTTCACCCACATAATTTCCATAAGGGCATTCGGTGCACTGGATGAGACGTATGTATAGTGACAACCCCTTATCAAAATATGGTGCAAGAGACAAGAATGCATAGATTTGTTGCTGACAGAACAAAGAAGATTTGAGTAGAAGTGAAGTCCAGTGAATCTTGGGTATATCTCTAGTGCAACTAGAAGCAGAGATAAAGAAATAGCTTTACAAATAACTCATTTGGGATTTTGGTTTTGTTACTGAGAAGAGCCGAGACCATCACATAATACTCTGGACCTCATCTGACAATATCTACTTAAGTATGAATTATAGAAAGGTAGCTGAATTGGAGTCATCTGAGTTTTTGTGGATAGTAATCTATAGACATGAAATATGAAATGGTACGTAAAGGAGAAGGACTTGGTTCAAATTGTGTTGAAGCCATTGGGAGTCTTTTAATTTTTTAATTCAGTGGATAAGGTACTTTATTCTTGGGAATAATGTTTTTGATTAGAAATTCTGTAACAGTTGAGGGACATCTTGTAGGAAGGTGGGGAATAGTTAAGGAACAGCTGGAGAGAATGGCTTCAAGTGCCCTTTTCCCTATTTATACTTAATAGGGATGAAATTTAATTGCAGCATGTTTAAATATAAAGAATAGCTTATACAAGCAGCAAAACATAAGCGATGTGGGAAGGAACAGAACTGCAGGGACTATAAAAACAAGCATATGAAAGCTAGCAGGAGAATTAGAGCTGCAAAAACTAAGTGAATGTCAAATTACAAAAGACATTTCAACAACATGCAATTAAAACTGTTCACATTTGCAACAGACAGAAGGTAAAAAGAATTAGTGGGGTAATGGAAAGGGGAAGAAAAAAAGTGATTTCATTTATCCAAGGGAATTCATAAACAATGGGAAGTTTAAAAAATGATCTTACATTCAAAGCAGGATGCACTTTGCTAGCATTTGACAGCATAGGTTCTGATTTTATTTTTGGAAGGGTGGGCCCAAGATGATGGACATGTGACAGCCCTCTTCTAGGGTGACCTCCATTTCAAAATGTGAAGGTGGGACACAAGCCCACTTTTCTCTGCCCTGGTAGCATAGCTGGAGCAGAGCTGAGCAGAACTCATTGAGGGGTGGGGGCAGATGCAGGCTGCCTGTTGCAGGCTCAGTACCCCCAGCCCTGCTACCCTCCCCCTGTGCCACCATAGCGAGGTGCCCCCTGCCTGCCCAGCAACAGTGTGGGGCAAAACTCCATGCTGTTGCCCCTACTGCTGCTGGGTGGGCAGGGGGCATTTCACCAGGTGGTACAGCCAGTGCAGGGCTCCCGGGGGGGGGGGGGGGCATCAGGGTGGAGAGCCCTGAGGCTGCAGTGGGCAGCCCACATCCACCCCTGTCCCATGAACAAATCTGGGGGGCATGTGCCCCCACCATATCAACCTTCCCAGGAGTGCATGTAGTGGCAGGGAGCCACCCCCAACCCTACTCCCTGAATGAGCCACCTGTAGTTCTGTCCTACCCCAACCCTGGCCCCAGGCTGCATGCACTACCCTGCCTGGGCAGAGCCCCCAACCCAGCCCCTGCCCCCCTCCCTCTCTCACTGTGGGGGTCTCAATCTGCCCTCCACCCTGGCAGCTAGAGGAACTGCTCTCTACTGGTGCTTTGAGCTATATTTCTGGCCAAATGCATACGTGCATGTGCACATGGAACCTGTTACGTCCTGTTCCTCACAGCTTCTCGCAGGCTGGAACTTAGCCAGCCTTCAAGGGGAAACCTGCTGTTTCCAGTGTTTTTCCATGGTGAACAGAAAATCTGGATCCCTGTATGATACTGGGAATCTGGGACAAATATTGTCTTGGAGTCATGAAGCCCAGAACCGGGACTTGATGTTTCCATTTCAGGACTACCCTGCCCAATTAGGGATGGGTGGTCACCCTATCGCTTTCCCAAGGAGGGGCAGGGCCCTTAGGCTCCCAGGTACTCAGTGTCCATGTTTGGCAGGTCTTACTATTTGTGTTTATAGTAGGGTCTAGGTATTTCAGTGGGGATCCGGGCCTCTTCTATCGTGTATTTCAAAAACAGGTAGTATGAAATTGTTTCTGCCTCAAAGTGCTTGCAAGTAGTTGGAGTTTGCCATTTGTGCCTTGGCAGATCTCCTCCTAAAATATAAGGCCTGTAAATGGAGCGGGAGAGAGGGGAGGTATGGAGAATCTTGCTTTCCTTATTCCCCACCCAGAAGTGACAAAGAAGGGCCTTGATACACATTAATTTTAGGTGGCTCCTGGAGATCTTAACCCCTGGATAGCCTCCACGTTAACCTCCGAAATTAGTTTCAGGCACACTTTAGGAGGCTTAAAGTTATGCCACTCCAGGGCAGGTTTATCTCTCATCCATGTTACCCAGTTTGTGTTCCATTAGGCTAGGGACAGACATTCAAAAAGCCTGAATTGATTCAACCTTGGCAGGTTAGTTTAACCTGCCTAGGTTGAACCGGTTTGCAACTATAAAGACATTCCCTCTGGACTGAAGAAATGCAGGCACATGCCTGCAGTGACTTAGGCTAGAAGCTTGCAGGGTTGGGGGAGAGCGCTAGAGAAGCCCTCCATTCCCTTCCACCGAGCTGAGCTGAAAGGGGGCATGGCCAGGCTCTTGCAGGATGCTCTGATTAGGGAGGGGTCCCCCCTGCTCCTGACAAACCTGACAGGGAGTTGATAACACAGTGTTTATCACCCCTAACTCAGTGTTTATCAGCCCATCAAGAAAACATAAGCCTCTGTCCATTAGTTCAAGCTCTTCTTAAACAGCTTTTTCCAAGGACGAAACAGAAAGACATTACCAGCTGACCTGTTGATTAGCTCCAAAAAGCCCTAAGCAGACACTGTTCTGTCTGCTTGTCCCAGTGAAATTGGAGACACACACACAGATACTTCTTAGTATTAGCATACCACATGCCTAGGGTCTGTGGGGCTGGGGTCTGTGGCATGGGAGATGGGAGAGAGCAAGGGGGTTATCTCTGCTTGAACAGTGAGCAGCAAAAGCGGGGCGGGGGAGAGAGGGGCAGGCAGGGAGGCTGGTGGAAGCAAGGCAGACCCTGCTGTGCCTGCAGTCTCCATCGAAGCTCTGGCTAGAGAGCAGAGGGTTGGACCGAGTCCTACTCTGAAGCAGACAGCCCAGCCCAGCACAGCCCAGGGCTGCAAAGCATCTGGGATGCTGGAGGAATCTGGTTTAACTTAAACCAGGAAGGGGTCTGGGACAGACATTACATAAACCAGTTTGACCCAAATCAGTAAGTCATACTTTTCATAGTTTGCACAGTTTTTAGGTGCTAAAAGGGACCTTACAGATCATTGGGTCCAGCCCCCCTGCACTTAGGCAGGAAAGTCTTTTGGGGTCAGGTGACCCTGGTAAGATGGGCATCAAGACAAATTTTTGAAGATTGCCAGGGTGGATGACTGTACTATCTCTGGGGAGAGCCTGTTCAAAACCTTTGGTACTCAACTTGTAAAGAAGTTTTTTCGTATGTCCAGTCTGAAGCAATTTTCAATCAGCTTGAGCCCATTATTTCTAGTCCTCCCCTGGGGGGTCTTGGTGAATAGTTGCTCCTCCAGACCCTGATGTACTCCCCTGATATAATTATAGGCTCCCACCAAGTCCCCTCTGAGTCTTCTCTTCTCCAGGCTGGACAGTCCCAGTCTGATACTACATTCAGCCAGGTTTATCTTAAACCAGTTTCAGCCACTTTGAAACTGGTTTATGTGTACTGAACTTCTGTTCTGTTACAGGTTTAAATCAGTTACTGATCATTTAAACCGGTTTATGTGTAATGTCTGTACCTAGTCGGAATGTTTGGCCACTCCCCACAGATGAGCCGCCTAAGTTGCTGTCCTCCAGCATTCCAGAATGCAGTCCCCACCCCCACCTTCCTGTTCTTTGTGGAAAACGTTCCACCCCTTGAACTCCACTGCCCAGGGCATGGAACGAGGGGTTTTGGCACCAAACCAAATCCCCTTTCTGCCAGGGTGTGATGGGTGTGCATTTCCTATTTGGGGGGAACAAAGTAGGGGGTAAGATCAGGTCCCCATTAGTTGGAGTTTCCTTCCCAGGAAAGGGGCAGTAGCTCCCCCAAAAACTCCTTCCCTCATTGCTCCCACCTCCCAGCCACCCCAGGAAGCATTACCAGCACCTGCCACACTGCAATCCCAAACCTCAATTTATTAAAACATGAGAACTTCATTCATTTATTTCCTCTTCATTTATTTTTAAATTCTCTCTCTCTATGTCTTTTTATTTTATCCTTGAGGGGCTGCCTTCCTTCATTTCACCATCCTTCCCCCACCCCTTCCCATCCCATTAACCCCCAACTTCATATTCCCACCCCTGCCCCAACCTCTCTCTCACACTCCTCCTCCTAGAGCAGGGGTAGAAGCCTGTCCTGGTTCACCAGCCCTGTGGTAGCAACTCACAGCTGTATCTCCTAGTCAGCCCCCTGCTCACCAGCCCTCTAGCAGCAAATCACAGCTCTGCAGGGGGGGCACAATTAGGTTTTTCTGCTGATGGTGTGACTGCTTCAAACTCAAGCTAGCACTAACACTGATCAACATCTGAACAGTTCAAAGTGAAATGTGTAACAAGACCCAAATAGTATTAAGTGAAGATTGCACAGGAGGAACTGTCCCAGAACTGGGGAATGAATCCATCTCTCCTTCCAGCCCAGTGCCATAACTCAAGATAAGCTTGGGATATTCTTACTAAATAACCATGTCACGATACTGTGCAGGTAGCAGCAGAAAGTGTTTACATGGCAACAGCTGGCATGTTAGAGATCCAGTATTATATGTTCAATGCAGGATAAAGAAAGAAGAGAGCTTACTTTGTGTCACATTTCTGACCTAGTACATTTACTACTGAATCACTTCAATTCTAGGTGGTGTGCAGATGAGTAACACTGATTTAAATGTGAAGTAACAGCAATAAAACAGGACATACATATCTCCCAATGAGAGAGTTGAGACCAAATAGAATTTTAACATGTGTAAGAAAAAGTCAGAAGGTAAAAATAAAGGAAAAAGCTGTACTGTAGATTGCCAGGCTCTGTCTCAGCAAAACCATTTTAGTAATTGGCAAACATGGCAAGAAAAATAATGAATAACATTTGAACTGTAAAATGATTTACTGCACAATACGTTTAAATATGAAAATGTGATTTTTTTTTGTCCTTTCTGCTTTCTTTTTAAAGGAATCAGCTAAAGCAAAGATCAGATGTCATCATACAGAGAAGCCAATTAGTGCGTCCATAACAAAGGATGTCATCATGAAAAGTTAAGTCACAAAAGTGTTTCATTAGCAATAACTGGTGCTACAACTGGCAAAATTGTAGGGAAAAGATTCTTATTAAGTAGATGATACCTTAGGTAATTCCACAGCCCTTTGGTGCCTGACAGTGTAGTCTGTCCTGAAATCTGACCGTCCTTCTTCAGTTCCATTTAACATGCTCCCAGCAAGATAAATCAAGAATCAGATCCATGAATCTTAGTGATGATAAGAGTGAACAGACTGATGGATAACCACCCTCATCCTTTCCCCCCCAAAAAGTACAACAGGTTTTGCTGGCCTGTTGTAATAAATGTGAATTAGAAAGACCTATGAAGGAGTCCAGTAAGTTAGACACCATCTTGGAAAAATGCAACTTGATTTAAAATAGCTACCAGGGCCTTATAAAAGATAAAATAAAGTATTACGGCTAAAGTTGTCGGGCTGTGCGAAGCTTTGGTTCCTGATTCAATTTGGCGGAGATTTGTCCCGATTTGGTGGCTGAATCTCCAAATCCAAATCGAATCAGAGAACCCTTTAATCTCTCTGAATTGAATCGGAAACCTCCAAATCAATTCAGAGAGATTTGGAAAGATTCAGCGATTTGGACATACACACAGCTTTAAATGTTTTTTCTACATACCTCTAGGTAGCAGGGGCTCATGAATGCTGCAACGCTGAGGTGCATGGAATGTCCCACAGAAACATGGGGTCTTCCCAGCGTGCTCAGCAACAGACCCAGAAGTAGACCAGAAGGACTTCCAGTCCACTTCCGGGTCTGCTGGGGTGCACACAGGCTCCTCCCCCAACCCTGCACCTCCCCAGCTCAGTGACAGGCACCTCCTGGGCCTCATGGGGCACCCAGGGTCCCCCTGTGGCCAATCACTGAGCCGGGGAGGCATGGGGGGTGTCCTCAGTGCATTCCCCAGCAGACCCAGAAGTGGATCGGAAGTACTTCCGGTTCATTTCTGGGTTTGCCACCAAGCATATGGAGGCCCACCCCCACCCTCCTGTGGGATGCTCCATGCGCCCCAGCATCACAGCAATCACGAGCCACCCACTACCTCAAGGTACGTACAAAAAACTCTTAAAGCTGTGTCTGTGTCCGAATCGCTGATTCTCTGAATCAGCATTGAATCTTCAGATTTGGATTCAGCTGAATCGAATCAGGGACAGTGATCCGAATCAACGATTCAGGCCGAATCCAAATTGAATAGGGCCTGCTTCGCACACCCCTACTATGTTGTATGACACTTTTGGTGGAGCTCTTGCTTAACATTTTTAGAGAAGAAAGGAATTATGTGGGTGGTGTCTTTTATTGGACCAAATGCATAGTTGGGATAAACTTAGACAAGAATTTGAATATAGTGCATTCTTCTCAAGGTCACCTGCACTGCAACTGAAAGCTTGTCTAAATCTATCCCAACCACGCAGTTGGTCCAATAAAACATATTACTCACAAAAATCCATTCCTGTTTAAAAAATATTAAATAAGTGCTCTTGCCAAAGTGTTGTATAGCATAACATCATTGTCTTAATATTTCATCTCTCATAAAGGCCTGAGCTATTTTAAATCAAGCTGAATTTTTCCAAGATGGCCCTCAACTTACTGGACTCCTTCATAGGTCTTCCAAATTTATATTCATTAAAATAGGCCAGCAGTTACCTTGCCTTTCACATATTTCCTGGACCATCACAGCCACAGCATCACTCCAACACTACTTTAAAATATTTATTTTATTTTTAATCACTGGTTGAGTTGATGCTGAGTTGAAATATATTCAGTAGCCTTCCAATGGAACATTGCTGGCTAACAAAAAGGAGGATTTTTAATATAATAGTGAAAACACACCAGCCGGCTACTCAAACATAAATACGTTCAATGAGATTGTGGTCTGGAAGCATGGAGGTCGCATATTTTGGAAACCTACACTTCTTCTAACAACCAGTTACTGAGTGGCTCTTTTTTACTATGGAGCCACTTGTAGGACAATTCTGTTGGCCTGTAACAGGTATTGGGATTAATCTAGCAGTGGCCATGTAGGGTTCCCTAGAAAGGAAAGTGATCTTTCCTTTGCTTTGCCATGCATTATTTCAGAGTGTCCTTTTGGGTTTATTTCTGTGGTTTTCTATGTGAATGATGAGAATATGAACTTTAAAAATGTATAGTACAGTATGTATGGTATCAGTGCTGAAGGTGTGGAAAATGAGGAAAATCAATATGACCAGCATTAATGAGATAAGGATTATTTTATGTGCCTGAGCCAGAAACTAGAGATTGCAGAGATGGGAGAGTCATTCAACATGTTAGATAAGAAAAGTAATATACGTTGGCCACAAAAATGCTTGAAGCCATAAAAAGGACATCATTATACAAAAGACTATTTGATTACTGGAGAGCATCAACTAATAATTAAGTATAAATAAAATTATAACACTTGACTATGCTGGAAAGGAGTTCATACTAGGGAGGGTCTGTTAAAATGAGGAAATGCTGAAAAGGCTGGGGACAGATCTCTTCCACTCACAAGTAAGCGTGTGGATAAAGCTGTCCAGATGAGGTCAAAGTAAATTATATACATCAATGTGAAACAGCTCAATAAACAGCTAAAAAAAGTAGTTACAATGCATCTTTTAATGCTATTGGGTGTTCTTGTCAAAAGGCTTTGAAAAGTAGCTCAAAGATGTGGGTTAGAATGTAGGCAACCACAGTTATTTAGCCATAAAACATGCAAAATGAAGAATGAAAAAAAAAGTATCTGTTCCATATTTCACCTTCCCATGTGGTTCTTTAAGCAGCCATTCTTAAATTGCTGTTCTTGTTATTTTTAGGCTTCTGGTAATGCTGTATGTTTTATTTTGCTAGTTTATTCTGCAGGCTATTTGTAGCAAGGATTGTCTCTTACTATGTGTCTGCATATTTATGACAGTGCCTTCAAAGCTATATATATGATAGAGCCTGCTGAGGTAGGAGAAACAGATTTACTAATATATATTTATGATTAAATATTTTAAACTTCTTTGCCTGGTAATAGCCATGCTATTTGTAAATCATGGATGGCTGCTAGGTGTTTATCTAATATATGAGAATCCTGTATGTGTTTGTAGGTCATTTACTGTATTATAGGTATACTGTATTACTGTATAATGTCCTTTAGTCTGCAGTTTGAAAGTTATCCAGTTGGGTACATGACATAGCAGAGAATTGAACTCTGATATGGGCAATCATTGCCTAAACCGAGATACCAAATGTCCGCTTGGGATACCTTTTACAACTAATCCTTAAGTTGTTACTTGTGCACTGTACTTTTTTGCTGAATGTTTTTGAATAGTTTTGTCAAAACCCTGACTGATTTGCAAAAGCCATTCATCCTTCCCAGAGTCACCATATTTTATATTTAGCAAGAGATATCTTGTTCTACTAGCAATATTTATTCCATTAAATGGTGAATTGACTATGAAAGGTAATAATTTTTATGGAGATGCGCTATCTCAGCACAAAATTTTGGATGAAAATCCATTCAGACAATGAGTAGGTACTTTAGCTGCACAAAAATAATTGTTTTACTGCAGCTTTCCTGATTTTCTCAGCTGCCCTCCAGCACTTCATTTTATCTGCTCAGTTGATAGCCAGATTCACTATCCTGAGTTTTGTTTCAGAAAATGTAATAACTAGGAATATAGAGAATTATTAAGATTTAGTCTCCAGAAGTTGATCATTCTGTGTTTTTATAGCACTTGTAAAGTTACTTCCAGGTTCCAGCCCAAAACAATGTGCATTTGTTTGACAGCATAGTTCACGCTGGGTAAATTTAGGCAGATTATGAGCTCTAGATTTGTTTGTAATTTGAATAATTACTTGGTAGTAAAAGGAAATAGTCTCAGAGGCACTGACTGAAACTATATGCCACTACTGTGTCCTGAGTTGAGCAATATTGTTGTAATCAATCACCATCAGGCACCCTCCTGACTTGTTTTCAATTAATAGGTGTCTCCAGGTAAACTCCATCATTATCTCTGTTTAGTTTCTGTTGTTTAGGAACATAGGACTAGAAGGGTTATGCTGGGCTATCAAATCCAGTCTGTTCCATTCACAGACAAACAGTAGTGGATCCAAGACGATGAAAACAAAGGGTGCGGCAGTGGCAGAAAGGCCATGGCACACATTTCTGGTAACCCAGACTAGAGTACTTGGCAGAGAAGGAGGAGTGGGGGTGCAACCACCCCACCACGCCAGCCCTGGATCTGCCTTGGCAGGCAACTGTTCCTCCAAAAAGGCCCTGCACAACATTTACTCTGACTCCTTTCACCCCTTTGCTTACTTATTCACCATTTCATTCTCAAGCGCCCTGCAGGAAGTTTTAAATGTTAAGTTATATTCTAGGATCAGCTTTTGTGCTGAGGTGTAGAAAAGAAACTGCACATCTCTGAAAGGCTAAGCACTGCCTACCCCAAAGTTGCTCTTGCCCTGCTGAAGAAATCAGGCAAGCTGACCACAGAACAGAATTTTGTTATATACTTGTAGATAATAATACTTTTATAATGATGCTTTTATAGTACTTGTAGATGCTGACTGCACAAGTACTAAACAAGTACTAAATGACTGCTCAGTAACCTGAGTTACTGCACAGTAGCACCACTGAACGGCTTTTAGGTGACACTGACACTGCTGTGCAGTAGAGTTGTGTCACGCTTCCTGCCATGCAATGCTGCTGAACAGTAGTAACAAGCTACTGCTCAGTCAGCATCTCATGTAGACGTGCCCAAGTGAAACCCCTCTGAAGCCAAAGGAGTTGCAGCAGTGTAACTGAGAATTTGTCTTGCATACTACAAGTAGTTGGGAAGATTGAAAAAGCGTAGGGATTGCATCAATAATGCTAGCTCACACAAGAAATGTCTAGTTCAGCGGTTCCCAACCTTTTTTATATTGTGGACTGGCAAACTCACTCAAAGAATTTTGGCAGACCGGGTATAGAAACAATCTAATCTACATATTTACATTTAATTTTTACATGGGGAGGGGCGCTGCGAGGATCAGAGGCAGTGTATGATACAAAACAAACTCAGTAGGCAGACACATGGTGCAAAACAGATCTGTACATATAATGCACAGTGCTCTTGGAGCCTGTGAATCACCCAATGGGATAAACCCATACTTTATGTACAAGCAGTCATACTTGGGATTGAAAGTTGCTTATTTTTCATTTTTTAGCATTTTCTTGGCATTGTACATCCTCTGCACAGTCCTCCTCTTGTCGTTCAGAACTTCATTGCCCCTTTTTGCAAAAGCACTCTTTCCAAAATAATTCCATTGAAGTTTGCTTGATTATCTCTTAGCTGTTGTGTTTGATGCAGAACTGACTAGCCACACTTACTGCTGTCCAGTTGCAAAAGCTAAAGTCACAGTCATTGGACAAGTGAGGACATTCTCACGCAGCCAGTCAGCACAGTGTGAGCATGGCCTGGGCATAGAACTGTTACTAGCAGTGGTTAAAGCTCATACCACGACGCAGCAGCCAACCCTTCACTGGCCTGGTACCAGGCCCCTGTGGTTGGGAACCTCTGGTCTAGTTAACCAAGCAGTAAAGCAAAACAGGGCGAGCCAAGCATTTGGCCATTGGACTAGGGCTCAAGAGATTCGTTTTTTTTTCTCAGTGCTGTCACCGACTTGGACATACCATCAGCTTGGACATGTCATTTCAATGTTTCACCTCCCATGCATTATTGGTCATTTCTATTTAGGCTGTAAACTCTTTGCAGAAAGATTTCCCCTTTTTTTTTCTTGTTTTGGAACGTAGTATAATGGGGTTTAAAAGCTACGGTAGTAAAAATAATAAACTGAGAAAACCAGAGATCTAAAATCATTCTTTCCATTATTAGGCATGCAGTTCACAGTGCCTTCCATGCAGTGCTATCAGCATGCACCTGATAAAACCTATAGTGAGACCACCTCCTGCCGTCAGGGCAGCAGAGATTCAGCTGGTGTGTGTGTGTCTGTGTGTCTGTGTGTACTAGCATGTGTGTGTGTGTGTACTAGCATAAAGAACTAGTAGGGTGGATCTTTAAGAAGAAAAAATGGCTTTTTTACTTTTCTAAGGAGGCCTCATAGCAGAGGAGAGGTTAGGCTTCCAAAGTCAGATGTGTGTAACCTCTCTTGGCATTAACACTGCAGATAGAAAGAACCTGGCATCTTTTTGTTCCCTACCCTTAGGGGCTGAAGCCTTGTACAGCTGTGCATATGGTTGCTAGGGAAACCGTTACTAAGTTGCTGAACTATATCAGGAGCAGCCTCCTGCTGTTTCTGGTCCCTTCCCCTAGCCAGTGAAGTCCAACTGCTAAGTCTTGCTGTTCTGCAGTGTAACACCAGCCCGGGTACTCCCTGTGGTATTTCCAAGTTGCCCGTCACCCTAAGTAAGGTGCTGTGTTTGCTTTTAGTTTCATTCCTATGGGAGACTGGAGTCCTGTGGACCAGATTAAAGGACAGGCTGGTAAAAGTTGACTTTTCTAAACTAGATAGCTACATGTCAGCAAGGGTTTTTTTCCATACCTGACTGTATTCAAGGATTATCCCAAGAAAAGTTAAAAGGGTGGAAATGGATGAAGTGTGTAGATGAAGACCCAAAATCTTGGACTTTATTCAGAAAAAAGAAAACATGAGTTAAGGAAGCTCAAGGTTACCTTTTCCTCCTATTTTTTATACCGACCTGTTACTTCCCATTTGCTGCTTCTTTTTTCCACCACGACTATTTGCTTGAGATGGAGAGAAAGCATGAAAAGGAAAAGAAATATAGAGTTTATATATATAAGACTGAACAAGGATAGGCCCCTGCGACAAAGAGCTCCTTACCAGTTGATTGACCGTAATATACTAGGCACCATGTCTACTGTATTACAGATGCATGACTCATGCCTAGAAAAATTCCCCATATTATTAGGCCTTGATCTTGAAAACTTTGTGACCATAGGCTTGAAAGTTGCTGTAGGTATCAGGGATACTTAATCAGGCATAAGGGATAAGGTATAAGAGATCACCTGCATTGATCTAATTGATTATAGGCTCAGTGCCAATCTAAACAAAAATTAATGGAAGGGGAACTTTTTATAAGCATTTCCTAATTAACCAATTTAGCCCTTTTTTTAAAAAAAAGAGAAAAATCATGTCTGTCCAAGTTCAGTTAAGAAATGGGATCAAGAGTTAAGGGCAGCAGAGGTCTTTCTGTCTAGTCAGCTGACTGGACTACCAGTTTTCTTCTTCTTCCATGTAATCTTTCCAAAATAATTCTTCCTTTCAGAGTTATATTTTTAGTCACTAATATGTAATTCTGGAAATAGTTATTTTGAATTATGGACTAACAACTTTATAAGAAAGATTTAGCTTTTAAATAATCTGTTTACACAAAATACCTAAGGATTCACTACAGTATTAATCATGATGTTATAAAAAAACCCAACATCTCATTCAACTGGTATATTAGTTTAAAGCTGGCTTGTTCAACATATGGCCCGTGGGCCGCCATGCGGTGCGCCAAGCCGTTTTCTGAGGCCCGAGGTGCTGCAACAGGAAACGGAAGTAAACACTGTTTACTTTCGTTTCCACCCCTTGTCCTTCGCCCAGGCCCTCAGCAGCTTCCTAATGGCAGGTTCCCACACGCAGCCCACAGCAAGCAATGCCCCACAGCAGGGCCCGAGCACACACGTGCTCCCTGGCACCCAGACGATTTACCGGGCATCCTTGAAAGCAGGAGGAGGTGGTGGTGCGGGGCCGGGGCTGGGTGGCGGAGCCACGCAGAGCCAAAATGGGAGTGGGGGGCGGCATGGCCACATGCAGCCACCGGGGGAGTGAGGCGGGCGGCAGTGGGGTGGAGGGTGCCTTTCTCTCACGTCGCAGGGAGGCTGCGGCCAGGAGGACGAGGAGGACCCCAGACTGGGGCTCCTGTGCGTGGCAGTGGCTCTCACCGTCCCGCTCCGCTCTGCTGCCCGGCTGTAGCGTCTGGGCTGGGACAGAAGGCTGCTGCCGGCTCTTGTCTCCTGATTCCCAGGATGAGCAACCACTGCTCAATAAGGAAGTGATGGTAGCAGCAGGCAGGTGTTTCCTTTCCCCGCCAGCTCTGCCATACCTGATTCCTCACCTGCACCTCACTTTCCCCCATCTCACCTTCCCAAGCCACCTGCTAGGGAGCTCCCTGCCGCCTGATTTACCTACTGGCACATGCCCCTGTATCCTCCGGGTGGGCTTGAGAGAGCGGTGAGGGGAAGAGGGGGAGATTCACATCCCAAACCTTCCCTGCTCGTTCTCAGGAGGAATAAAACAAAATAGCCACGGCAGCACTGGAAGTGCTTTGCATCATCAGCCCAACTGGTGCTGCTGCTGTCTGCTCCCTGCTGTTCCCAAGAAGCAGGGCAAGGGCATGTGGGAGGGAGGCAGCTACACTTCTCTCCCCTCAGCAGCAGGTAAATATCTTTGTAAAAATACTGTCCAGTGTTTGGATTGTTTTTGCTTCTGTTTCTCTTTGTGGGTGATTGGGGGTTCAATTTGTTACTACTTGTTAAAGATGTGTTACTACCAAGTTATTAATGCAATAAACAAAAATCTTCTTGAAGATTATTCTCACAAGTGCCCATATTTTGTTGCTTTGATTAGTTTCCACTCTGCCTGGTATCTTTTCCACATTTGATCTGTCGCCTTGCATTATGCTTCTTTCATTCATTGAGAAGTGAGTAGAAGCGAAAGTGTTTATTTTCATCGAGTGTTTGGTATTCTTTCATTGTTGCTTTTATATTGTTTTTATTTTGGATTTTTGCACTTCTGGCTAAGGACTAATTAAGGAGGAGAAAGAGAAGGCGTATTTACTGCAGCTGTCACAACGAAGATCTCCTCTGAGATGAAAAGGGCTTGGACTTTCCTGGCCAGGATCTCTCGTTCAAGGCAGCTGCCCTGCCGTGCCAGCCCAAGCTGTCAGCTCCGCTCACACCGCACAGCTCCAGCCCCCAGGATCAGCCCCCAGAGAGGGGAAGTGTCACACAGGGCCCCAGGGAACACGCCTGGCACGCCTGGCCCTGCCTTCTCTTGCCCCTCACCATGTGCACACTCCTTTCCAGGCTGCTCTAGGCAGTGCTGGGGCTCAGCGGGACTCCCCCCTTGCCACATTTGCTGCAGGTTGTTTCTGCTTTCGTCTCCCAGGACGGAGGACAAGGTTGTATCATCCCCCAAATGAAACTTGAGTGCTCTGGAGCCGAAACGCCCCAAACTCTTCCCTCACTGCGGGCCAGTGTCCTGGCCCTGCAGGCTTTCCCTGGCGCCACAGATACGGTAGAGAGCTCCGGGCAGCTGGGCAGGCTCCCACCACCTCTGGGCTGCTCTTCTCCCTGGTCCCTAGCAGGTGCCAGCACTGAGCTCCCTCCTGTCCAGGCCTTCCAGCCCCACGCGACTGATTGCACACCTTCTCCTGCAGCCACAACCGTGTCCCCCAGCAAGGCAAACCCCAATATAACACCGCGTGTTCAGCTCTATCCCACCAACGCTGCGTGTCCCCGGCGGCTGGGGGGACACGGCTGTGCTGCCAGCGGGGGCGGCGGTGAGCAGGGGCGGGGCGGGGCGGCGAGCGCCGAAGGGGTCTCAGTGGGGACATTCTTCCTTGTTAGCAAAACTCTCCAACGAGGGGGAGAAAGAGAGCCGGTTGGCAAGACTTGGCAGCCTAAAGCATCAGCAGTGAAAATGAGCGCCCAGGAAGCGATGTACTTGCACTGTCACCTTCCCGCCCTATTCCTTGCTTTACCATGCTTAGGAATGAAGGCGATTCCTAAAACTAGGGGCTGCTAATTACTAAACATGACGAGAACTCGTGATGCTCACACCTGTCCTCACAGGGGCCATCTCCGGCTGCTTTAGCCCATTCCCGGCTGTCCCGCCCCGAGGGGCCTTTCAGGAGCTGTGTGGCAGAGGCAGACTGCCACTTAGACACACAGGGGGAAGGACTACTCCACCCCGCCCCCTTGCAGGCCAGCCCCTGTCCCCTGGGTGGGTCGCTGCTCGGGTTGGTGGTCCAAAGCCGGACCGCGTTCATTGCAGGATCTGGCACTTGGGCGTCTAATTTTAATCCTACTCCAAGCTGCAGCCACTAAGACATCGATATTGCCTATCCTTGCCCTCCAAATAAGGGGCACTGAAGCATCGGAGAGGAGGAGGAAGTGCCCCTCTGCATTGCTAGGGGTTCAGCATAGAATAGGATGCCCCGAGACACCTCAACACCACGGCAGTGTCTGGTAGTGCATTGGGTGGTGGACCTGGCCCAGTGTCCCTGCCCTGCTACGCTTCAACAAGGCCTGGCCTCGCCTGCTTTGTGATGCGTGTCTGCCTTGCCATCACATTGCCGTGACAATGGTGCTGGGGCAGAGATAAAAGCAGAGCAAGGGATTTTTCCTGCTCACTCTGTGGTTGACACAGATGACGGTAGTGAAGTTAGAGGCTTGTTGCATTTCTTTGTAGTTGTGTTTTGTCCCTTTTGTTCCATTATCTGTAGTCTTAGGAATTAGCATTGGTAGAGTAGCATTAGTCATTAGTCACATTAGTCTTTAAAATTAGTTTAGTTAGCAGGTAGGTAGTTAGCGCCGTTAGTTATTAGCTTTAGTTACCCATTATGATAATCACCCCCTTAGTCCCTAAGCGTCCTGGCCACAGGGTCACGGAGGAGAGGAGAAGTTCGCAGACTGTGCAGGTAAGCGACTTGCTGGGCGTTTTCTCACATCTGCTCCTCCTGGTTGCCAAATCTTGGGGAGCAGTGATGCCGCTCGTGCCTGCCTGCTGCTCGGTGAAGCAGGACATGGGAACTTGAGTGCTGGGCCCTGGGGCAGCGCGGAGCTGGAGGAGCCCCTGCAGCTTCCCCACGTACGGCTGGGGAGCCGTTTCTAGCCTGGGAGAGAGGCTGGGCCCCAGGTTGGTTTCTGCTAAGTATCTGCTGTCTTTCTTCAGCTGCCCCCGCTGGAAGAAAAGCAAGCGGGGGAGAATCCCCAGCCGCCGCCGGACAACGTCAAGGGCCTGATGACAGCCCGCATGTTTTGGGACCCCGCGGAGGAGGAGATGCTCCGCTGCCAGGAGCCCTGGGACAAGAACCCAGTGAGTGGCTGTGAGGCATCTGCACAGCTGGATCTGCTGACAACTTGTCTGTATGCGGGCAGGTTACAGTTGTCTTCCAGCCTCCCCTGTGCCCTGGCATGGCTGCACGGCCTGCAATCCTTGCACCCAAGGGCAGAGGAGTCACTGGGATCCCCACAGGGCAGGGCAGAGCCTGAGCTGCCTGCCAGGGCCTTGAGCTGGCAGGTCGCTGCTGCAGATGCCGCGGGGGGTGGCAGGGGTCTGCCAGCGCCTGGGCATCCTCTGAGTGGGAGCCCGAGTCCTTCGCCGGTGGTGGCCCCGTGCTCAGGGCAGTGTCCCATGTTCCCTGGCAGACCATCAGTGACCTGGGCCACTACCAGAGGCTCCGCCAGAGCACCCAAGCGGCCCTGAGGGCAGGCAAACGGCTAGAAAAAAAGCTGAAGAGGGAGGAACGGCTGCTGCCTCTTCTCGAGCCGAATCCTGCAGTCCTGGGCCAGATCCAGGAAGTGAGGAGACAGGTAGGCTGTGGGCCTGGTGAGGGCTGGGTTTTGGCACACAAGTGCACTGGAGGACCGGACTCCTCGTGTCCCTGCATCGGGGCAACAAGACCCAGCCAGTGCATCTGTGGGGCCTTGTTGCACGTGGTCGCTCGCTGCTCCGTGCCCTCATGCCCGCTTTGTTCCCTCCTCCGTCCCACAGCTCTTCCGGCTGGACAGACAGCAGCGCCAGCAGAATATCGTACTGCAGCAAACGCAGCTGATCATTAATAAAAAAGAGCAGTGCGAAAAAAAATGTCACCGGGACGAGGGGCAGCTGCGAATCAGGTCGGTGTGGCTGTGGGGAGGACCCTGACCCAAATTCCCCGGAGAAGGGAAGGGCTCAGCACAGCTGCCTCCGCGGGCAGGGACCTGAGTGGTTTTGGATCTTGCCCTCTCTAGCGCCTCTGGCGGCTTCTCTCCCTGCGCTCCCAATTCCTACAGCCCCCTGGCTTGCCCCGCTCCCCGCCCCCACAGGGGGACTCCCCCCACCCCGAGGGGATCTTCTCCTCAAAGCCCCATCCACCCCCCGCCCCCTCCGAGGCATATGACGCTTTGCAGACAGCCCCGGGAGGCCCTGGGCTGCGAATGGGGCTTTGCACCCACCCGGCTGCAGCGACAGGCCTGCAGCCCAAGGGCGTCAGCTTCCAGGGCCTGCCAGCGGGGTGGGGAGAAGCCCCCGCTGGGCAGGGAAGGGGGCACTGTGCTCTGTGCAGGGACAGCAGAGCCTTCCCGCGCTGTCTGAAAGGCCCCGAGTGGCCGTGGGACGTGGGAGCGTCCCCGCACTGGCAGGAAGGGACGGCTCCGCTCAGGTAGCGCCTGCTCAGCCTGGACGACCTCAGTCAACAGCCAGCATGGCCACAACATGGACCACGAGCTGGAGCTGCTTGTGCCCTGGGACAGGGGTGAGCTTTAGCCTCTTCCTAACATGACTCCTCTTCGTCCTTTGTCTTGCAGGGGAAGCAGTCAGAAGATCAGCTCCTCCAAGCCTGAGCCCGCGGTATCCCTTAAGAAAACCCGACTCCCTCCAATTAACAAATAAACCGTTAGTTACAAATTGACCCGCCTCTGGACATCATTGCGGACAATGGGTGGGTACCACCTGGCAGGGAGTGCGTGGTTGTCACCACACCGGGCCTCAGGGCCCGGAGGTGACAAGAGGGGAATGGCAAGTCAAAGGAAGTTCCACAAAGATGGTCAAGGGAACGGAGACTTTCTGGTTTGAAACAGGATGCCCCTTACTCGGAAAGTAAGTTAATAATCATCTGAAAAGGGGGCAACATGGCCATATTCCGGCATGAAGAGTAGAGTAACGCACAGCTACACACTGGGCTGATGCGAAGTGGCTCGTCTTTGCTTCGGACTTGGATTCAGCCGAGTTGGGGGACAGTGATTCGAATCACAGTCCCGCTTTGAGTCCGCCGAATCTGATTCGGAGATTCGGCGGCAGCCATATCTCGGAATCAGCAGGCCAGGCCCATCCCCCACCCCTCTCCCAGCCCAGCAACGGCTGCCCCCGTTCCTGGCACTTGTCAAAAAAAAGTCCTGCTCACCAGGTGCTGCTGGGCAGGGGACGATCCCCACTGCCCCATGCTCCCCTAGCCCCCACATGGGTGCCACGTGCAGGCCAGCTCTGGCCCTTTAAGGGAAAAAAAAAAACCCCCAAACCCCTGGACTCACCACCCCTGCTAGTGAGGGAAATCCCCGCAGCTCCTGGCTGCCCTGTGCCATGTGGGGATCTCTGCATGAGCCCCCCGACACCCCAAGGCTGCTGCAGGAGCCGTGAGTCCCAGAGCTTTTCTCCATTTTTTTTCTTAAAGGGCCGGAGCTTGCCTGGGCAGGGCACCCGTGGGGAGGCTGGGGGAGTGGGAGCGTCAGGGGGCTGGCAGGGGTCCCCCCGTGCTCCCCCTCCTCTGCCCCTAGTAGTTACCAGCTCGGAGTGGCTGCAGCTCCCTGCTGACGCCACCGGGCACTGCCCGAATCAGCAACGCTCTCTGAATCTTTTCTGACGATTCGGAGAGTTTGGAATGCATTCGGACCTTTAAATTCATCCCCTGATTTGAATCGGATTCAAAGATTTGCCCACCAAATCAGGCTGAATCTCCTCCCAATTGAATCAGCGTCCGAAACTTCGCACAGGCCTACGGAAACCATTGCACTTCTGGCTAAGGACTAATTAAGGAGGAGAAAGAGAAGGCGTATTTACTGCAGCTGTCACAACGAAGATCTCCTCTGAGATGAAAAGGGCTTGGACTTTCCTGGCCAGGATCTCTCGTTCAAGGCAGCTGCCCTGCCGTGCCAGCCCAAGCTGTCAGCTCCGCTCACACCGCACAGCTCCAGCCCCCAGGATCAGCCCCCAGAGAGGGGAAGTGTCACACAGGGCCCCAGGGAACACGCCTGGCACGCCTGGCCCTGCCTTCTCTTGCCCCTCACCATGTGCACACTCCTTTCCAGGCTGCTCTAGGCAGTGCTGGGGCTCAGCGGGACTCCCCCCTTGCCACATTTGCTGCAGGTTGTTTCTGCTTTCGTCTCCCAGGACGGAGGACAAGGTTGTATCATCCCCCAAATGAAACTTGAGTGCTCTGGAGCCGAAACGCCCCAAACTCTTCCCTCACTGCGGGCCAGTGTCCTGGCCCTGCAGGCTTTCCCTGGCGCCACAGATACGGTAGAGAGCTCCGGGCAGCTGGGCAGGCTCCCACCACCTCTGGGCTGCTCTTCTCCCTGGTCCCTAGCAGGTGCCAGCACTGAGCTCCCTCCTGTCCAGGCCTTCCAGCCCCACGCGACTGATTGCACACCTTCTCCTGCAGCCACAACCGTGTCCCCCAGCAAGGCAAACCCCAATATAACACCGCGTGTTCAGCTCTATCCCACCAACGCTGCGTGTCCCCGGCGGCTGGGGGGACACGGCTGTGCTGCCAGCGGGGGCGGCGGTGAGCAGGGGCGGGGCGGGGCGGCGAGCGCCGAAGGGGTCTCAGTGGGGACATTCTTCCTTGTTAGCAAAACTCTCCAACGAGGGGGAGAAAGAGAGCCGGTTGGCAAGACTTGGCAGCCTAAAGCATCAGCAGTGAAAATGAGCGCCCAGGAAGCGATGTACTTGCACTGTCACCTTCCCGCCCTATTCCTTGCTTTACCATGCTTAGGAATGAAGGCGATTCCTAAAACTAGGGGCTGCTAATTACTAAACATGACGAGAACTCGTGATGCTCACACCTGTCCTCACAGGGGCCATCTCCGGCTGCTTTAGCCCATTCCCGGCTGTCCCGCCCCGAGGGGCCTTTCAGGAGCTGTGTGGCAGAGGCAGACTGCCACTTAGACACACAGGGGGAAGGACTACTCCACCCCGCCCCCTTGCAGGCCAGCCCCTGTCCCCTGGGTGGGTCGCTGCTCGGGTTGGTGGTCCAAAGCCGGACCGCGTTCATTGCAGGATCTGGCACTTGGGCGTCTAATTTTAATCCTACTCCAAGCTGCAGCCACTAAGACATCGATATTGCCTATCCTTGCCCTCCAAATAAGGGGCACTGAAGCATCGGAGAGGAGGAGGAAGTGCCCCTCTGCATTGCTAGGGGTTCAGCATAGAATAGGATGCCCCGAGACACCTCAACACCACGGCAGTGTCTGGTAGTGCATTGGGTGGTGGACCTGGCCCAGTGTCCCTGCCCTGCTACGCTTCAACAAGGCCTGGCCTCGCCTGCTTTGTGATGCGTGTCTGCCTTGCCATCACATTGCCGTGACAATGGTGCTGGGGCAGAGATAAAAGCAGAGCAAGGGATTTTTCCTGCTCACTCTGTGGTTGACACAGATGACGGTAGTGAAGTTAGAGGCTTGTTGCATTTCTTTGTAGTTGTGTTTTGTCCCTTTTGTTCCATTATCTGTAGTCTTAGGAATTAGCATTGGTAGAGTAGCATTAGTCATTAGTCACATTAGTCTTTAAAATTAGTTTAGTTAGCAGGTAGGTAGTTAGCGCCGTTAGTTATTAGCTTTAGTTACCCATTATGATAATCACCCCCTTAGTCCCTAAGCGTCCTGGCCACAGGGTCACGGAGGAGAGGAGAAGTTCGCAGACTGTGCAGGTAAGCGACTTGCTGGGCGTTTTCTCACATCTGCTCCTCCTGGTTGCCAAATCTTGGGGAGCAGTGATGCCGCTCGTGCCTGCCTGCTGCTCGGTGAAGCAGGACATGGGAACTTGAGTGCTGGGCCCTGGGGCAGCGCGGAGCTGGAGGAGCCCCTGCAGCTTCCCCACGTACGGCTGGGGAGCCGTTTCTAGCCTGGGAGAGAGGCTGGGCCCCAGGTTGGTTTCTGCTAAGTATCTGCTGTCTTTCTTCAGCTGCCCCCGCTGGAAGAAAAGCAAGCGGGGGAGAATCCCCAGCCGCCGCCGGACAACGTCAAGGGCCTGATGACAGCCCGCATGTTTTGGGACCCCGCGGAGGAGGAGATGCTCCGCTGCCAGGAGCCCTGGGACAAGAACCCAGTGAGTGGCTGTGAGGCATCTGCACAGCTGGATCTGCTGACAACTTGTCTGTATGCGGGCAGGTTACAGTTGTCTTCCAGCCTCCCCTGTGCCCTGGCATGGCTGCACGGCCTGCAATCCTTGCACCCAAGGGCAGAGGAGTCACTGGGATCCCCACAGGGCAGGGCAGAGCCTGAGCTGCCTGCCAGGGCCTTGAGCTGGCAGGTCGCTGCTGCAGATGCCGCGGGGGGTGGCAGGGGTCTGCCAGCGCCTGGGCATCCTCTGAGTGGGAGCCCGAGTCCTTCGCCGGTGGTGGCCCCGTGCTCAGGGCAGTGTCCCATGTTCCCTGGCAGACCATCAGTGACCTGGGCCACTACCAGAGGCTCCGCCAGAGCACCCAAGCGGCCCTGAGGGCAGGCAAACGGCTAGAAAAAAAGCTGAAGAGGGAGGAACGGCTGCTGCCTCTTCTCGAGCCGAATCCTGCAGTCCTGGGCCAGATCCAGGAAGTGAGGAGACAGGTAGGCTGTGGGCCTGGTGAGGGCTGGGTTTTGGCACACAAGTGCACTGGAGGACCGGACTCCTCGTGTCCCTGCATCGGGGCAACAAGACCCAGCCAGTGCATCTGTGGGGCCTTGTTGCACGTGGTCGCTCGCTGCTCCGTGCCCTCATGCCCGCTTTGTTCCCTCCTCCGTCCCACAGCTCTTCCGGCTGGACAGACAGCAGCGCCAGCAGAATATCGTACTGCAGCAAACGCAGCTGATCATTAATAAAAAAGAGCAGTGCGAAAAAAAATGTCACCGGGACGAGGGGCAGCTGCGAATCAGGTCGGTGTGGCTGTGGGGAGGACCCTGACCCAAATTCCCCGGAGAAGGGAAGGGCTCAGCACAGCTGCCTCCGCGGGCAGGGACCTGAGTGGTTTTCGATCTTGCCCTCTCTAGCGCCTCTGGCGGCTTCTCTCCCTGCGCTCCCAATTCCTACAGCCCCCTGGCTTGCCCCGCTCCCCGCCCCCACAGGGGGACTCCCCCCACCCCGAGGGGATCTTCTCCTCAAAGCCCCATCCACCCCCCGCCCCCTCCGAGGCATATGACGCTTTGCAGACAGCCCCGGGAGGCCCTGGGCTGCGAATGGGGCTTTGCACCCACCCGGCTGCAGCGACAGGCCTGCAGCCCAAGGGCGTCAGCTTCCAGGGCCTGCCAGCGGGGTGGGGAGAAGCCCCCGCTGGGCAGGGAAGGGGGCACTGTGCTCTGTGCAGGGACAGCAGAGCCTTCCCGCGCTGTCTGAAAGGCCCCGAGTGGCCGTGGGACGTGGGAGCGTCCCCGCACTGGCAGGAAGGGACGGCTCCGCTCAGGTAGCGCCTGCTCAGCCTGGACGACCTCAGTCAACAGCCAGCATGGCCACAACATGGACCACGAGCTGGAGCTGCTTGTGCCCTGGGACAGGGGTGAGCTTTAGCCTCTTCCTAACATGACTCCTCTTCGTCCTTTGTCTTGCAGGGGAAGCAGTCAGAAGATCAGCTCCTCCAAGCCTGAGCCCGCGGTATCCCTTAAGAAAACCCGACTCCCTCCAATTAACAAATAAACCGTTAGTTACAAATTGACCCGCCTCTGGACATCATTGCGGACAATGGGTGGGTACCACCTGGCAGGGAGTGCGTGGTTGTCACCACACCGGGCCTCAGGGCCCGGAGGTGACAAGAGGGGAATGGCAAGTCAAAGGAAGTTCCACAAAGATGGTCAAGGGAACGGAGACTTTCTGGTTTGAAACAGGATGCCCCTTACTCGGAAAGTAAGTTAATAATCATCTGAAAAGGGGGCAACATGGCCATATTCCGGCATGAAGAGTAGAGTAACGCACAGCTACACACTGGGCTCATGCGAAGTGGCTCGTCTTTGCTTCGGACTTGGATTCAGCCGAGTTGGGGGACAGTGATTCGAATCACAGTCCCGCTTTGAGTCCGCCGAATCTGATTCGGAGATTCGGCGGCAGCCATATCTCGGAATCAGCAGGCCAGGCCCATCCCCCACCCCTCTCCCAGCCCAGCAACGGCTGCCCCCGTTCCTGGCACTTGTCAAAAAAAAGTCCTGCTCACCAGGTGCTGCTGGGCAGGGGACGATCCCCACTGCCCCATGCTCCCCTAGCCCCCACATGGGTGCCACGTGCAGGCCAGCTCTGGCCCTTTAAGCAAAAAAAAAAAACCCCCAAACCCCTGGACTCACCACCCCTGCTAGTGAGGGAAATCCCCGCAGCTCCTGGCTGCCCTGTGCCATGTGGGGATCTCTGCATGAGCCCCCCGACACCCCAAGGCTGCTGCAGGAGCCGTGAGTCCCAGAGCTTTTCTCCATTTTTTTTCTTAAAGGGCCGGAGCTTGCCTGGGCAGGGCACCCGTGGGGAGGCTGGGGGAGTGGGAGCGTCAGGGGGCTGGCAGGGGTCCCCCCGTGCTCCCCCTCCTCTGCCCCTAGTAGTTACCAGCTCGGAGTGGCTGCAGCTCCCTGCTGACGCCACCGGGCACTGCCCGAATCAGCAACGCTCTCTGAATCTTTTCTGACGATTCGGAGAGTTTGGAATGCATTCGGACCTTTAAATTCATCCCCTGATTTGAATCGGATTCAAAGATTTGCCCACCAAATCAGGCTGAATCTCCTCCCAATTGAATCAGCGTCCGAAACTTCGCACAGGCCTACGGAAACCATTGCACTTCTGGCTAAGGACTAATTAAGGAGGAGAAAGAGAAGGCGTATTTACTGCAGCTGTCACAACGAAGATCTCCTCTGAGATGAAAAGGGCTTGGACTTTCCTGGCCAGGATCTCTCGTTCAAGGCAGCTGCCCTGCCGTGCCAGCCCAAGCTGTCAGCTCCGCTCACACCGCACAGCTCCAGCCCCCAGGATCAGCCCCCAGAGAGGGGAAGTGTCACACAGGGCCCCAGGGAACACGCCTGGCACGCCTGGCCCTGCCTTCTCTTGCCCCTCACCATGTGCACACTCCTTTCCAGGCTGCTCTAGGCAGTGCTGGGGCTCAGCGGGACTCCCCCCTTGCCACATTTGCTGCAGGTTGTTTCTGCTTTCGTCTCCCAGGACGGAGGACAAGGTTGTATCATCCCCCAAATGAAACTTGAGTGCTCTGGAGCCGAAACGCCCCAAACTCTTCCCTCACTGCGGGCCAGTGTCCTGGCCCTGCAGGCTTTCCCTGGCGCCACAGATACGGTAGAGAGCTCCGGGCAGCTGGGCAGGCTCCCACCACCTCTGGGCTGCTCTTCTCCCTGGTCCCTAGCAGGTGCCAGCACTGAGCTCCCTCCTGTCCAGGCCTTCCAGCCCCACGCGACTGATTGCACACCTTCTCCTGCAGCCACAACCGTGTCCCCCAGCAAGGCAAACCCCAATATAACACCGCGTGTTCAGCTCTATCCCACCAACGCTGCGTGTCCCCGGCGGCTGGGGGGACACGGCTGTGCTGCCAGCGGGGGCGGCGGTGAGCAGGGGCGGGGCGGGGCGGCGAGCGCCGAAGGGGTCTCAGTGGGGACATTCTTCCTTGTTAGCAAAACTCTCCAACGAGGGGGAGAAAGAGAGCCGGTTGGCAAGACTTGGCAGCCTAAAGCATCAGCAGTGAAAATGAGCGCCCAGGAAGCGATGTACTTGCACTGTCACCTTCCCGCCCTATTCCTTGCTTTACCATGCTTAGGAATGAAGGCGATTCCTAAAACTAGGGGCTGCTAATTACTAAACATGACGAGAACTCGTGATGCTCACACCTGTCCTCACAGGGGCCATCTCCGGCTGCTTTAGCCCATTCCCGGCTGTCCCGCCCCGAGGGGCCTTTCAGGAGCTGTGTGGCAGAGGCAGACTGCCACTTAGACACACAGGGGGAAGGACTACTCCACCCCGCCCCCTTGCAGGCCAGCCCCTGTCCCCTGGGTGGGTCGCTGCTCGGGTTGGTGGTCCAAAGCCGGACCGCGTTCATTGCAGGATCTGGCACTTGGGCGTCTAATTTTAATCCTACTCCAAGCTGCAGCCACTAAGACATCGATATTGCCTATCCTTGCCCTCCAAATAAGGGGCACTGAAGCATCGGAGAGGAGGAGGAAGTGCCCCTCTGCATTGCTAGGGGTTCAGCATAGAATAGGATGCCCCGAGACACCTCAACACCACGGCAGTGTCTGGTAGTGCATTGGGTGGTGGACCTGGCCCAGTGTCCCTGCCCTGCTACGCTTCAACAAGGCCTGGCCTCGCCTGCTTTGTGATGCGTGTCTGCCTTGCCATCACATTGCCGTGACAATGGTGCTGGGGCAGAGATAAAAGCAGAGCAAGGGATTTTTCCTGCTCACTCTGTGGTTGACACAGATGACGGTAGTGAAGTTAGAGGCTTGTTGCATTTCTTTGTAGTTGTGTTTTGTCCCTTTTGTTCCATTATCTGTAGTCTTAGGAATTAGCATTGGTAGAGTAGCATTAGTCATTAGTCACATTAGTCTTTAAAATTAGTTTAGTTAGCAGGTAGGTAGTTAGCGCCGTTAGTTATTAGCTTTAGTTACCCATTATGATAATCACCCCCTTAGTCCCTAAGCGTCCTGGCCACAGGGTCACGGAGGAGAGGAGAAGTTCGCAGACTGTGCAGGTAAGCGACTTGCTGGGCGTTTTCTCACATCTGCTCCTCCTGGTTGCCAAATCTTGGGGAGCAGTGATGCCGCTCGTGCCTGCCTGCTGCTCGGTGAAGCAGGACATGGGAACTTGAGTGCTGGGCCCTGGGGCAGCGCGGAGCTGGAGGAGCCCCTGCAGCTTCCCCACGTACGGCTGGGGAGCCGTTTCTAGCCTGGGAGAGAGGCTGGGCCCCAGGTTGGTTTCTGCTAAGTATCTGCTGTCTTTCTTCAGCTGCCCCCGCTGGAAGAAAAGCAAGCGGGGGAGAATCCCCAGCCGCCGCCGGACAACGTCAAGGGCCTGATGACAGCCCGCATGTTTTGGGACCCCGCGGAGGAGGAGATGCTCCGCTGCCAGGAGCCCTGGGACAAGAACCCAGTGAGTGGCTGTGAGGCATCTGCACAGCTGGATCTGCTGACAACTTGTCTGTATGCGGGCAGGTTACAGTTGTCTTCCAGCCTCCCCTGTGCCCTGGCATGGCTGCACGGCCTGCAATCCTTGCACCCAAGGGCAGAGGAGTCACTGGGATCCCCACAGGGCAGGGCAGAGCCTGAGCTGCCTGCCAGGGCCTTGAGCTGGCAGGTCGCTGCTGCAGATGCCGCGGGGGGTGGCAGGGGTCTGCCAGCGCCTGGGCATCCTCTGAGTGGGAGCCCGAGTCCTTCGCCGGTGGTGGCCCCGTGCTCAGGGCAGTGTCCCATGTTCCCTGGCAGACCATCAGTGACCTGGGCCACTACCAGAGGCTCCGCCAGAGCACCCAAGCGGCCCTGAGGGCAGGCAAACGGCTAGAAAAAAAGCTGAAGAGGGAGGAACGGCTGCTGCCTCTTCTCGAGCCGAATCCTGCAGTCCTGGGCCAGATCCAGGAAGTGAGGAGACAGGTAGGCTGTGGGCCTGGTGAGGGCTGGGTTTTGGCACACAAGTGCACTGGAGGACCGGACTCCTCGTGTCCCTGCATCGGGGCAACAAGACCCAGCCAGTGCATCTGTGGGGCCTTGTTGCACGTGGTCGCTCGCTGCTCCGTGCCCTCATGCCCGCTTTGTTCCCTCCTCCGTCCCACAGCTCTTCCGGCTGGACAGACAGCAGCGCCAGCAGAATATCGTACTGCAGCAAACGCAGCTGATCATTAATAAAAAAGAGCAGTGCGAAAAAAAATGTCACCGGGACGAGGGGCAGCTGCGAATCAGGTCGGTGTGGCTGTGGGGAGGACCCTGACCCAAATTCCCCGGAGAAGGGAAGGGCTCAGCACAGCTGCCTCCGCGGGCAGGGACCTGAGTGGTTTTCGATCTTGCCCTCTCTAGCGCCTCTGGCGGCTTCTCTCCCTGCGCTCCCAATTCCTACAGCCCCCTGGCTTGCCCCGCTCCCCGCCCCCACAGGGGGACTCCCCCCACCCCGAGGGGATCTTCTCCTCAAAGCCCCATCCACCCCCCGCCCCCTCCGAGGCATATGACGCTTTGCAGACAGCCCCGGGAGGCCCTGGGCTGCGAATGGGGCTTTGCACCCACCCGGCTGCAGCGACAGGCCTGCAGCCCAAGGGCGTCAGCTTCCAGGGCCTGCCAGCGGGGTGGGGAGAAGCCCCCGCTGGGCAGGGAAGGGGGCACTGTGCTCTGTGCAGGGACAGCAGAGCCTTCCCGCGCTGTCTGAAAGGCCCCGAGTGGCCGTGGGACGTGGGAGCGTCCCCGCACTGGCAGGAAGGGACGGCTCCGCTCAGGTAGCGCCTGCTCAGCCTGGACGACCTCAGTCAACAGCCAGCATGGCCACAACATGGACCACGAGCTGGAGCTGCTTGTGCCCTGGGACAGGGGTGAGCTTTAGCCTCTTCCTAACATGACTCCTCTTCGTCCTTTGTCTTGCAGGGGAAGCAGTCAGAAGATCAGCTCCTCCAAGCCTGAGCCCGCGGTATCCCTTAAGAAAACCCGACTCCCTCCAATTAACAAATAAACCGTTAGTTACAAATTGACCCGCCTCTGGACATCATTGCGGACAATGGGTGGGTACCACCTGGCAGGGAGTGCGTGGTTGTCACCACACCGGGCCTCAGGGCCCGGAGGTGACAAGAGGGGAATGGCAAGTCAAAGGAAGTTCCACAAAGATGGTCAAGGGAACGGAGACTTTCTGGTTTGAAACAGGATGCCCCTTACTCGGAAAGTAAGTTAATAATCATCTGAAAAGGGGGCAACATGGCCATATTCCGGCATGAAGAGTAGAGTAACGCACAGCTACACACTGGGCTCATGCGAAGTGGCTCGTCTTTGCTTCGGACTTGGATTCAGCCGAGTTGGGGGACAGTGATTCGAATCACAGTCCCGCTTTGAGTCCGCCGAATCTGATTCGGAGATTCGGCGGCAGCCATATCTCGGAATCAGCAGGCCAGGCCCATCCCCCACCCCTCTCCCAGCCCAGCAACGGCTGCCCCCGTTCCTGGCACTTGTCAAAAAAAAGTCCTGCTCACCAGGTGCTGCTGGGCAGGGGACGATCCCCACTGCCCCATGCTCCCCTAGCCCCCACATGGGTGCCACGTGCAGGCCAGCTCTGGCCCTTTAAGCAAAAAAAAAAAACCCCCCAAACCCCTGGACTCACCACCCCTGCTAGTGAGGGAAATCCCCGCAGCTCCTGGCTGCCCTGTGCCATGTGGGGATCTCTGCATGAGCCCCCCGACACCCCAAGGCTGCTGCAGGAGCCGTGAGTCCCAGAGCTTTTCTCCATTTTTTTTCTTAAAGGGCCGGAGCTTGCCTGGGCAGGGCACCCGTGGGGAGGCTGGGGGAGTGGGAGCGTCAGGGGGCTGGCAGGGGTCCCCCCGTGCTCCCCCTCCTCTGCCCCTAGTAGTTACCAGCTCGGAGTGGCTGCAGCTCCCTGCTGACGCCACCGGGCACTGCCCGAATCAGCAACGCTCTCTGAATCTTTTCTGACGATTCGGAGAGTTTGGAATGCATTCGGACCTTTAAATTCATCCCCTGATTTGAATCGGATTCAAAGATTTGCCCACCAAATCAGGCTGAATCTCCTCCCAATTGAATCAGCGTCCGAAACTTCGCACAGGCCTACGGAAACCATTGCACTTCTGGCTAAGGACTAATTAAGGAGGAGAAAGAGAAGGCGTATTTACTGCAGCTGTCACAACGAAGATCTCCTCTGAGATGAAAAGGGCTTGGACTTTCCTGGCCAGGATCTCTCGTTCAAGGCAGCTGCCCTGCCGTGCCAGCCCAAGCTGTCAGCTCCGCTCACACCGCACAGCTCCAGCCCCCAGGATCAGCCCCCAGAGAGGGGAAGTGTCACACAGGGCCCCAGGGAACACGCCTGGCACGCCTGGCCCTGCCTTCTCTTGCCCCTCACCATGTGCACACTCCTTTCCAGGCTGCTCTAGGCAGTGCTGGGGCTCAGCGGGACTCCCCCCTTGCCACATTTGCTGCAGGTTGTTTCTGCTTTCGTCTCCCAGGACGGAGGACAAGGTTGTATCATCCCCCAAATGAAACTTGAGTGCTCTGGAGCCGAAACGCCCCAAACTCTTCCCTCACTGCGGGCCAGTGTCCTGGCCCTGCAGGCTTTCCCTGGCGCCACAGATACGGTAGAGAGCTCCGGGCAGCTGGGCAGGCTCCCACCACCTCTGGGCTGCTCTTCTCCCTGGTCCCTAGCAGGTGCCAGCACTGAGCTCCCTCCTGTCCAGGCCTTCCAGCCCCACGCGACTGATTGCACACCTTCTCCTGCAGCCACAACCGTGTCCCCCAGCAAGGCAAACCCCAATATAACACAGCGTGTTCAGCTCTATCCCACCAACGCTGCGTGTCCCCGGCGGCTGGGGGGACACGGCTGTGCTGCCAGCGGGGGCGGCGGTGAGCAGGGGCGGGGCGGGGCGGCGAGCGCCGAAGGGGTCTCAGTGGGGACATTCTTCCTTGTTAGCAAAACTCTCCAACGAGGGGGAGAAAGAGAGCCGGTTGGCAAGACTTGGCAGCCTAAAGCATCAGCAGTGAAAATGAGCGCCCAGGAAGCGATGTACTTGCACTGTCACCTTCCCGCCCTATTCCTTGCTTTACCATGCTTAGGAATGAAGGCGATTCCTAAAACTAGGGGCTGCTAATTACTAAACATGACGAGAACTCGTGATGCTCACACCTGTCCTCACAGGGGCCATCTCCGGCTGCTTTAGCCCATTCCCGGCTGTCCCGCCCCGAGGGGCCTTTCAGGAGCTGTGTGGCAGAGGCAGACTGCCACTTAGACACACAGGGGGAAGGACTACTCCACCCCGCCCCCTTGCAGGCCAGCCCCTGTCCCCTGGGTGGGTCGCTGCTCGGGTTGGTGGTCCAAAGCCGGACCGCGTTCATTGCAGGATCTGGCACTTGGGCGTCTAATTTTAATCCTACTCCAAGCTGCAGCCACTAAGACATCGATATTGCCTATCCTTGCCCTCCAAATAAGGGGCACTGAAGCATCGGAGAGGAGGAGGAAGTGCCCCTCTGCATTGCTAGGGGTTCAGCATAGAATAGGATGCCCCGAGACACCTCAACACCACGGCAGTGTCTGGTAGTGCATTGGGTGGTGGACCTGGCCCAGTGTCCCTGCCCTGCTACGCTTCAACAAGGCCTGGCCTCGCCTGCTTTGTGATGCGTGTCTGCCTTGCCATCACATTGCCGTGACAATGGTGCTGGGGCAGAGATAAAAGCAGAGCAAGGGATTTTTCCTGCTCACTCTGTGGTTGACACAGATGACGGTAGTGAAGTTAGAGGCTTGTTGCATTTCTTTGTAGTTGTGTTTTGTCCCTTTTGTTCCATTATCTGTAGTCTTAGGAATTAGCATTGGTAGAGTAGCATTAGTCATTAGTCACATTAGTCTTTAAAATTAGTTTAGTTAGCAGGTAGGTAGTTAGCGCCGTTAGTTATTAGCTTTAGTTACCCATTATGATAATCACCCCCTTAGTCCCTAAGCGTCCTGGCCACAGGGTCACGGAGGAGAGGAGAAGTTCGCAGACTGTGCAGGTAAGCGACTTGCTGGGCGTTTTCTCACATCTGCTCCTCCTGGTTGCCAAATCTTGGGGAGCAGTGATGCCGCTCGTGCCTGCCTGCTGCTCGGTGAAGCAGGACATGGGAACTTGAGTGCTGGGCCCTGGGGCAGCGCGGAGCTGGAGGAGCCCCTGCAGCTTCCCCACGTACGGCTGGGGAGCCGTTTCTAGCCTGGGAGAGAGGCTGGGCCCCAGGTTGGTTTCTGCTAAGTATCTGCTGTCTTTCTTCAGCTGCCCCCGCTGGAAGAAAAGCAAGCGGGGGAGAATCCCCAGCCGCCGCCGGACAACGTCAAGGGCCTGATGACAGCCCGCATGTTTTGGGACCCCGCGGAGGAGGAGATGCTCCGCTGCCAGGAGCCCTGGGACAAGAACCCAGTGAGTGGCTGTGAGGCATCTGCACAGCTGGATCTGCTGACAACTTGTCTGTATGCGGGCAGGTTACAGTTGTCTTCCAGCCTCCCCTGTGCCCTGGCATGGCTGCACGGCCTGCAATCCTTGCACCCAAGGGCAGAGGAGTCACTGGGATCCCCACAGGGCAGGGCAGAGCCTGAGCTGCCTGCCAGGGCCTTGAGCTGGCAGGTCGCTGCTGCAGATGCCGCGGGGGGTGGCAGGGGTCTGCCAGCGCCTGGGCATCCTCTGAGTGGGAGCCCGAGTCCTTCGCCGGTGGTGGCCCCGTGCTCAGGGCAGTGTCCCATGTTCCCTGGCAGACCATCAGTGACCTGGGCCACTACCAGAGGCTCCGCCAGAGCACCCAAGCGGCCCTGAGGGCAGGCAAACGGCTAGAAAAAAAGCTGAAGAGGGAGGAACGGCTGCTGCCTCTTCTCGAGCCGAATCCTGCAGTCCTGGGCCAGATCCAGGAAGTGAGGAGACAGGTAGGCTGTGGGCCTGGTGAGGGCTGGGTTTTGGCACACAAGTGCACTGGAGGACCGGACTCCTCGTGTCCCTGCATCGGGGCAACAAGACCCAGCCAGTGCATCTGTGGGGCCTTGTTGCACGTGGTCGCTCGCTGCTCCGTGCCCTCATGCCCGCTTTGTTCCCTCCTCCGTCCCACAGCTCTTCCGGCTGGACAGACAGCAGCGCCAGCAGAATATCGTACTGCAGCAAACGCAGCTGATCATTAATAAAAAAGAGCAGTGCGAAAAAAAATGTCACCGGGACGAGGGGCAGCTGCGAATCAGGTCGGTGTGGCTGTGGGGAGGACCCTGACCCAAATTCCCCGGAGAAGGGAAGGGCTCAGCACAGCTGCCTCCGCGGGCAGGGACCTGAGTGGTTTTCGATCTTGCCCTCTCTAGCGCCTCTGGCGGCTTCTCTCCCTGCGCTCCCAATTCCTACAGCCCCCTGGCTTGCCCCGCTCCCCGCCCCCACAGGGGGACTCCCCCCACCCCGAGGGGATCTTCTCCTCAAAGCCCCATCCACCCCCCGCCCCCTCCGAGGCATATGACGCTTTGCAGACAGCCCCGGGAGGCCCTGGGCTGCGAATGGGGCTTTGCACCCACCCGGCTGCAGCGACAGGCCTGCAGCCCAAGGGCGTCAGCTTCCAGGGCCTGCCAGCGGGGTGGGGAGAAGCCCCCGCTGGGCAGGGAAGGGGGCACTGTGCTCTGTGCAGGGACAGCAGAGCCTTCCCGCGCTGTCTGAAAGGCCCCGAGTGGCCGTGGGACGTGGGAGCGTCCCCGCACTGGCAGGAAGGGACGGCTCCGCTCAGGTAGCGCCTGCTCAGCCTGGACGACCTCAGTCAACAGCCAGCATGGCCACAACATGGACCACGAGCTGGAGCTGCTTGTGCCCTGGGACAGGGGTGAGCTTTAGCCTCTTCCTAACATGACTCCTCTTCGTCCTTTGTCTTGCAGGGGAAGCAGTCAGAAGATCAGCTCCTCCAAGCCTGAGCCCGCGGTATCCCTTAAGAAAACCCGACTCCCTCCAATTAACAAATAAACCGTTAGTTACAAATTGACCCGCCTCTGGACATCATTGCGGACAATGGGTGGGTACCACCTGGCAGGGAGTGCGTGGTTGTCACCACACCGGGCCTCAGGGCCCGGAGGTGACAAGAGGGGAATGGCAAGTCAAAGGAAGTTCCACAAAGATGGTCAAGGGAACGGAGACTTTCTGGTTTGAAACAGGATGCCCCTTACTCGGAAAGTAAGTTAATAATCATCTGAAAAGGGGGCAACATGGCCATATTCCGGCATGAAGAGTAGAGTAACGCACAGCTACACACTGGGCTGATGCGAAGTGGCTCGTCTTTGCTTCGGACTTGGATTCAGCCGAGTCTGGGGGACAGTGATTCGAATCACAGTCCCGCTTTGAGTCCGCCGAATCTGATTCGGAGATTCGGCGGCAGCCATATCTCGGAATCAGCAGGCCAGGCCCATCCCCCACCCCTCTCCCAGCCCAGCAACGGCTGCCCCCGTTCCTGGCACTTGTCAAAAAAAAGTCCTGCTCACCAGGTGCTGCTGGGCAGGGGACGATCCCCACTGCCCGCCACCAGAGCCTGCGGGCGGCCCCCACTCACTGATGCTTAGAGGGCGGACAGTGTCTGCAGGCAGTCCCTGCTCCCTGCCACCACTGACACTGCCGCGGCCACCTACAGGCAATCCTTGCTCAGCCTGCCCTCGCCGCCCCATCACTGCATTGTGCCCCCCCCAGCTTTTGGGGGCATGCATTGTTCATGCTCTAGGTGTTGCCAATGCATGTTTCTATAGTTGCCATTCTCATTACAATAGTGCCCTGCGCTTCTGTGTACTGTCTGCTGTTGGTGAGTACCAAACTGGTCTTGTAGAAGTGGTAGAAATCGGTTGGGGGGTCTGTACAGCCAAGGTCTTGGAACATATCCCTATTTCTTACGTTGTAAAGTGGGTTTCTTTTATGTGAATTCGAGTTATGCGTCATTTTCCAGAAACACATGTACAGCATAAAGCTAGGGAAACCTGTACTGATATTTTCTGGAGTGATGTTGTAGAAATTTACTAACAAAATCATAAATAATAGTGTAGCAGGCTCAGTGCTTCAAGGACAGGCTGATAAGACACAGGCCTTGTCGCCTTGAAGTCTGAAGCAGAGATACAGGCCCCCCCCCATTAGTTAACACGCAGCCAAAAACCAGTTTTGAAACAATTAAGAGTTTTCCCACACTGACCTAACATCTTGTTTTCCTTCACAGTGGAAAATTCCCACCTGCGCACGCATCTTGTCTGTAAACTATAAATCGCCTCTAAGAGTTTTATTCGGGGCCTCTGAGTTCACTCAGAGTGCCCAGCATGCTGAATAAATTTTGAGATTGACAGTGACTCTGTGTCTTTGGGAATAGCTCCGCAAGGGGTCACGAACTCCTCAACAATGTCACATGAATATTGCTTTGTCACACACCATGTCAAGTGTGACAGCAACAGCAACTGCAGCTGGCCTGGCAGCAGTGGTGGCTGCTGTTCTTGTGCCCTTTCTAAGTGGACACCCAGGGCTGGTGCCCTGGTCACCGACCCCTCGTTTTGCTACTGGCCTCCAGTTTGGCATCTTGCATGGCACGGTCTAGAGAAGAGCCTGAGTGTGGAAACTAGCTGCAATGTGATGCCTCTACACATGCCTGAGGAGAAGCTTCCCTCCCACTAAGGCTGCCTGCTACTGTTTAACATTGACCTGGCATGGGCTGAGACTGCTGGCCTGACAATAGTGATGCTTCATCAAAAACATGTTTTGTTGTGTTTAATAATATTCTGCTGAAGTTTCCAAATTCTTTCCTTGAGATCATGACCTAGATGAAGCAGGCAAATCCTCTGACTACTATTTGCAAAGGTGATGAAGACAGGGCAAGGCTGTGCATGTAACACGCACTTTCAGTCCCACAGTGTGCATATGAGCCTAACACTGACAATAAATCAGCATGCCATTACTTAGAATAATCAGTTTTATTTTTTTTAACTTACAATATAAAAGTATCTTTAAACATATTTAGAAAAGCAGAACAGACAGTGTAGGATTTTCTTTCATCTATTACCACAGAACAAAATTCAAAAATAATTTTTTTAAGACGTAGTCCATCATTTAGAATGGCTGCATTGCTCCTTTTAGATTTATTTCCATGTCTTAGCATTAATTTGTTCTCAAGCCATCTTTGTCCCTTTCATTGAAAAGTAGAATAGAAATGTCTCTGTCTTCTCCTTTCAGCTACCATTGTGATGCTAGAAAATAAGAATTCTCAATATTTTTATTTCCACAAGCAAAATATTGTGTTGTCATAATAAAAAACGTTGTTGTCACTGCATCTTCAGCACAAGTGTGAACAAGACGGCAGGGAAACATGAACACACTTTCACCATATTAATCAACAGTCAAATTCCTTCTTGAACAAATCAATGCAACCTGCAGCCTAGTTTCCTTTTTGGGGAGGGGACGTGGACATGAAACTCATGACTGGTTTTTTATGTTATTCCTCCACAGAATAAGAAGGAATAGAGAAAAAAAATGCCTGGACATTCTCTTTGCTAGTATATACCTCAGTAAACATTATAAATATTGCTTCAAAAATGACATAGTGAAGTTTGGTTATGCAAAGAATGGCAGATCCTCCCTTCTTGTCTTCAGTTTAGCACTGAAATAACAGTACGTTATATGGCAAGTGGCTGGAAAAGAGCACTGGCACATGGCTGGAAAAGAGCACTTTCCCCGCCAGCTCTGCCATACGTGATTCCTCACCTCCACCTCGCTTCCCCCTCTCTTGCCTTCCCCAGCCAGCGGCTCAGGAGCTCCCTGCCGCCTGATTTACCTGCTGGCACATGCACCTGTGTCCTCCGGGGGGGCTTGAGAGAGAGGTGAGGGGAACATCCCAAACCTCCCCTGCTCATTCTCAGGAGGAATAAAACAAAATAGCCACGGCAGCACTGGAAGTCCTTTGCATCATCAGCCCGGCTGGTGCTGCTGCTGTCTGCTCCCTGCTGTTCCCAAGAAGCAGGGCAAGGGCATGTGGGAGGGAGGCAGCTACACTTCTCTCCCCTCAGCAGCAGGTAAAAGTAATCTTTGTAAAAATACTGTCCAGTGTTTGGATTGTGTTTGCTTCTGTTTCTCTTTGTAGGCAATTGGGGGTTCAACTTGTTAAAGATGTGTTACTACCAAGTTATTAATGCAATAAACAAAAATCTTCTTGAAGATTATTCTCAAAAGTGCCCATATTTTGTTGCTTTGATTAGTTTCCACTCTGCCTGGTATCTTTTCCACATTTCATCTGTCACCTTGCATTATGCTTCTTTCATTCATTGAGAAGTGAGTAGAAGTGAAAGTGTTTATCTTAGTTGAGTGTTTGGTATTCTTTCATTGTTGCTTTTATATTGTTTTTATTTTGGATTTTACACCACATTTCCAGAGCCATTTTATTGTCACTTCCTGCAACTTCACTGGTGTCAAAGGTCATGTGACATCACTTCCTGATGTGATATCGCTTCCTGTGAGGTCTTTGAATATGGCTCGCTGGCCCACTGGGTGATAAAAAGTTCATGATCTGGCCCCACATTCAAAAAGGTTGGACAGCCCTGGTTTAAAGTTACCCTTCTTCAGAGACAGAACTGATAGAAAATGTGCTGGGGGTGACATCCCAAACTGGGCCTACCAGAGGCACCTGCAACAGGTGATGGAGCCCCTGACTGCCTGGTAGAATCTGAAGTGGCGGGTCATTTCAGGCTCAGTCAATTATATTGTGTTTCTGGAGCAAAGTACCATCAGTTGGCTGTAACTTTTATTCTTCTCATGCTTTGCTGTTGAGGGTATAGATGTTGCTTTCTTAGAAGGGGCATCAGAACTTATTTTTCTACATGGCTTTAGAGAGGGCATTTCAGTTCTGCAGTGCAGCTGTTATTGGGTGAGTTTTCCTTGCTTGCAGAACTGAAGCTGCAGGGCTTCTGTACAAGTTTCAGCCTTTTGATGAATTTGACTTTTAAGATCAGGCCCCAGACTTTGTTCCTATATAAAGGTTAGATTATGCTGTCAAATAATTTCAGTAGTAATTTTATTAGAGTATCTTATTTATCCACTGGCTTCTTTTATCCCACACAAGACCTGCAAGCATTTTTTTTCTTCTAGCACTACAAAGACAGTCTGCTATTCCTTAACCGAGTTCAGCTATATATAATTTAACCAGTTCTGACTCTACATTCTCCAAAATAACAATTTTATTGTATTGGATTTACAAAGCTTTTTTGGGGGAAGACTATTATTCTTATTTTTTTTCAAGGTTGATCCATAAAGTCCGTATGTTGCAGAATATTTCTATTAGGTGGAGATTACTTCAGACAGTATCTTATGTGGGAGACATTTATGACAGCTCATATGCATAACGCAGGCAGCATACCTCTGAGATGGTTTAGTACTGAGTCCTGGCTCTGCAGTCTGCTCTGTTAGCTTTGGTAGCTCACTGATCTGTATTCTGAGAAAGGTAACCCTGAAGTTAGTTTGTTTTACTAATTTTTTTTCCTAGAAAAAATTAATTGTTCTCCTTATATAATTCACATGCTTTAAACTGCTGCATTTAACTGGGGATCAAATAAAGGGAAAAGTGATATGTATTTTAGCTGGAATAAACTGTTTTTGCAGAACATAGGGGAGGGCAAGTCAGCTAGAAGAGACCAGAAATATCCAGAATTAGGCTGTGACTGTCACCAGGCTTGTATTTCTTAAGAGAAAATTGGCATAGTGGGTAAACTGGTCAGCAGGTCATACCCAGTCATCCTCCAGAAACTGAAGCAAACCAAACAAAGAGCAGAATTGGGCACCCCTCCTTTTAAATTTACTATTGTCATTTTCAGCAATCCATCAAGTTGAGAATGATCTCTACCATAGTTCGCTGATGGTGACTTAAGGGTCCAGTCTTCGAGCTACAGATCCATCTGCAGAAGTTATAGGTCTTTCTGCATGGGAAAGTAGGCTGCAGGCTTGGCTTCCTCTCCTTTTCCTTCCCCTACTCTCCTTTCTCTGCTTCAAGGATAAGATGCTTTACCTTGAAACAGGCTGCTGCTTGGTTGATGTTGTAACACCATTGTGGTCTGTTGGCAGCCAGCTCCTCCCAAGTCTTGATGTCAGCATCCATTGTCTTGAGGTATGCCTGCAATGTGTCCTTGTAGAATTTCCTCTGGCCATTGGGAGATTTCAGGCTGTTACTAAGATGGGAATAGGGCACTTGTTTTGGGAGCTGGGAGTCAGGCATCCATATACGTCTGGTCCAGCAAAGTTTGTGCTTGAGAATCACCAAGTCAATGCTGGTAACCTTGGCTTCGGCAAGAATTCTGGTGTTCGTGCAGTGATCTTCCCATCTGAGTATTTTCCAGAGGTATTGTTGGAGATTTACTATAACTTCTATGATAAAGGCAGCCACATGGACTACAAAACTGATTAATATAGGACTAAGAGACGTGTGGACTTGATCTCAAGGTCTGTATTTGGATACAGACTGCAAATTTGCTTCATCAGCAATTGAGGATTAGTTTGTTAAGAACCCAGTGTCTGAAATGTTACTGCTATGGAGACTTTGGGCTATAAGTTTCTAATAACTGTGAAGCAGTTGGAGAGATTGGAGACGCTGCTACTCTTCTCAAAATCTAGGATCTAGTTGAGACCAACTGCATATTATGGCCATACTCTAGAGCAAGACACCCCTTGGTAAACTCAAGGCACCTTTTGGAAAATGTTGGCTCTTCATTTTCACTTTTTTTCCCCTTTAGAAAAAAAATGATAGTAATTTTTCTCTTGCAAAGACTTCAGAAGAGCAACAGAGCTCAGAATGTTTTTAACACTATGGACTCCTGTTTGAAATCTCTGGCCGTGTCCAGATAAATGCGGCCGTGCAGTATGCGGCACAGCAGATACGTCTGCGGTGCCACATACTTCACATTCAGATGTTTTCCATGCTGCAAGGAAGTGCTGCCCATGCTTGCACTACTTTGCTTTTTGTCCCTGCAGGATATCCAGGGGTCAGAAAAACCCGCTGTGAAACCCTGGTTGAGAATCACTTTGCTAGAGACTGAGAAATAATTTTAGAAAAAAAATCACTGGGGTACTTATGTGCATGTGCTAAAGTATAGCAGTATAAATATTATGTTGAAATTTTACATTTGAAAAATGTAGCAGTAAGAGTAACAAAGTGGTGAAAGGAACACCAGCAGATTTATTGTTGGTAAGCTTTTGTTTAAAAATTACTCATAGTATGATGAATTTGGCTTTGAATATTCTATGTGTGTATTGAAAATTTGTTTTTCCTAAGGAACTGTATAGAGTATTCTGTCTTTGAAAGGTAACCGTGCTCTATTTAAACCTGCTTTTCTGGGTTTTATGTACAAATTGTTCTGAGGTTTTACTTCATTCTGTGCTTTTTAAAAATGCCTGAAAAACTTTGGATTGTTTTTTAACAAGGGGTTAAGCTGAGGTGCAGGGAAATAAGGCATATAATAGAATTATATGAAATATTCCTCAACATCTTTTATCCCATTGTGTATATATATCCTGTTTATTTTCACCTAGCGTTTGACAGACTTTACAGATTTAATTTGTTTTCCATTGGTTCTGCCTTACAGCAGTATCAAATGAAGTCTACTATGTCCTTTTGAGCCATTAATTTACTTTTAAGAATACAGGGCAGACAATACCTTATCTTCCTTGTGCGTGCTTGTGGAGGGGTAGAGAGATTGCTTGTTTTGATGTTTAATTAAATATAAAGATCTGATTGATTAATTTCTTAATTGCTTAAAACAGACAACTGATTTATTCAAGAATTTTATCCTGGGATGCTACAGGTGTATATGTTCATTTTCCCACTTTAAGTATCTGTGAAGTATCCAGATTAATACTTTGCCCTGAGACAATCAAAGCTACTTCAAGGTACATGCCATTCAAGCTGCACATGTAAATGATTGTCCCTGCCTGTTCTGCTGTGAGTTAAAACCCGGGACAGTCTGTTTTTAGTTTTAATAAAAAACAAATTTCTCTTACTGTCAGATACCTTACTGGGCAGGGTGCATGTGGCTGTGTTTGCCTCTGGTTCTGTCAGGTCATGGGTGAGGATCTGGTCTCAGCGTGTGAGGGCCTTGTACCTTATGCAGCGAGCTATACAAATGTTGATTGGTGTTGTGGTACCTTGGAGTTTGAAGCAGTCACACCCTTATCTTAGAAACCTTCTCTGCCTGTCCCTCACCTGCACATCTGTGACTTGCCACTAGATGCCTGGTGAGCAAGGCCAAGAATAGGAGCTGTAGCTGTGAGTTGCTACTAGGGCTAGGGACAGACATTCAAAAAGCTTGAGCCTGAACTGATTCAATCTTTGCAGGTTAGTCTCACTTGCAATGCTTGAACTGATTTGGAGGTGGATAAACATTCCCTTTTCATTCCAGAAATGCAGGCACATGCCTGCAGTGGCTCAGCCAGGGGATGCTATAGCAGACTTCCCCTTACTTCCACAGAGCAAGGTGAGAGGGGTGTGGCCAGGCCCAAGCAGGATGCTCTTATTATTCCCATGTCCTGAGCTACCCAGCAGGGAATGTTTATCACCCCTAACTCAGTGTTTATCAACCCATTAAGAAAACAAAGCCTCTCTCCATTAACTAATGGAGCTCTTCTTAAACTAAGCTCTTCTAAGGAAGGACTTTAAGCTACCTATTGATTAGCTTGGCCTTTGTCTTCTCCCACAGCACTGACTGTAGCCAGCATGTGGTCTGCTAGCTAATACTGAAGTGTGTGCATAAGGCAGAGGGGAGTGGGGAATAATCCCTGCTTAGCATGGAGAAGCCAGGCAGATGCTCTGTGCCTGTAAGTCTCTGCCAGAGCTGCAGCCAGTGAGCAGAGGGGAGGGGCCAGCCCTACTGTGGATCAGAGAGCCTCACAAAGCCCAGCCCAGAGAGCATGCCGGGATGCTGGGGGAGTCTGATTTATCCTAAACCAGCAAGGGGTCTGGGACAGACATTGCATAAACCAGTTTGACCCAAATCAGTTAAGTCTGATACTACTTTCAACCAGGTTTATCTCAAACTGGTTTCAGCCATTTTCAAACTGGTTTATGTGCACTGAACACCTGTTCTGTTGCAGGTTTAAACCAGGTTCTGATCACTTAAACTGGTTTATATGTAATGTCTGTCTGTAGCCTAGAGGGCTGGTGAGCCAGGACAGGCTTCTATCCCTGCTCTACTGGTGTGGGTTTGAGAGATACTGAGATACTAGAGGACTTCAGCTAGGATGGCACATCTATGGGAAGTGGCCACACCTTAAAAGAACAGGAGCTGGGTAGACACATCAGAGATAATCCTGCCCTGGAGGAGCATAACTTTGAACTACATGAGTGCTTAACAACACTCTTAACAGGGGTGACTGGTGCATCCCGAGTCTGAGAGGTCACAATTTGCAGGAGGGCCCAGGCGTGGGACAAAAGCCCTATATCCACTCCTATACTTCTGTGCCACAGCTTAGTGCCCCTCCTAACATGTGGCAAAAAAACTGCCCTATCCTGAGCAGTGCCAAGTCGGGGGTGAATCTCAGGAGGGGAATGGGTGACTGGTGCTGCCTTAGGAGAGGGCACATGTCCCCAGCAATCCTGCTGACTGGGGGGGAGGTCCCCTGCCGCCAATCCCACTGAAAGGGGAGGTCCCCCCATGTCCAATCACTGCAACCGCTTCAAGGAGTGACTGTGGCCACTTCCAGGAGTGCAACGACACTCCACTCCCCGGCCAGTGCTTGAAGGGGGGGTAACGGTACTCCTGCCTGCTCCCCTTGCCCATCGCCTAAGCGGCAAGCGCGGCCAGTCAGCAGTTGCACCGGAACTCTCAGCCCCGCGCACCCCTAACTCATCACCACTGAGGGGGGCATGTACCCCGCCCCGTGCTCCCCTACCAGTTGTTTGTGACTCTTAGAGTGCTAAAGTGCAGACAATCCAGTGGTTAAGACAGAAGTGGGGAAAATAGAGCCTGCAGGCTGGACTGACCTGCCAACTGACTGGCTCCAGCCCATAGGCTAGTGCCTGCCAATTGTTTGTATCCAGCCCGTGGCTCCACATGGGGCTGAGGCCTCCTTGCTTCTGCCCAGGGTAGCCTATGCCACACCCCTGCCCATCCCAACCTGGCCAGCATGCACAGCTTCCCAGGCAACTCGGGTACTTCATTAAATCCAGCTCTCCCCACCTCCACTGGCTCCTCTTCTGCCTCCTCCTGCCCCTGTTAGTATGAGGAAGTGAGTTAGTATTGGGCAGTTTGTATGGAGAAGTGACGGTGGCTGTGGGGATGCATGCTGGGCAGCAGATGCCCAACCAGGTTGAGGGTTGGGGGCGAAGCTGCAGCCAGGTAGCTCCAGCCCTGTGCACAGGGCTTCAGCTCCTGCTCTCACTCCTGCCCCGCACAATGAGCAGCCACCTGTGGGTGACCAACTGGGTAGAAGGCAGCTGAGAGCTGGAGCTGGAGTCCCCTGTGCTGGGGCAGGAGCCACCCAGCTGCAGCTTCCCCCTGCCTGGAGCAGCGCAGCACAGGCAGGAGGATGAGCCAGTGGAGGCAGGACCTGAGTAGTACCTGGGAGGCTGCTGTCACACCAGGAGTAGCCCTGCCAAGAAGCTGTGCATGCTGCTTGGGGCTGGGGCCTGGACCAATTCAGGCAGGAGCACGGCACAGGCTGCCCCTAGTAGGAGTGGGCAGGGCTTGGCTCTATAGGGAGCACCATGGGGGCAGTGAACTGCACCTGCACCCACACTGCACTGCCCGGGTGAGCTCTGCTGCAGGGGCTCCCTCCTCCCGAGCAGCTCCTGGGACCTGGCTGCGGGCGTTTCTGCGCCACCATGCACAACCTCCCCGCCCCCGCAGCACACAAGGGTTAGACTTTGTGAGTGATGATGCAATCGCCTCTAGACACACGACTCAGAACAAGGTAAACCAGGACACAACATACTTATTGAAGCAAAATTAATTGTGTCACGATGGATGTTTGGGTTTTAGTTCACGATTTTTCACCTCTAACGTGTTACGGTGACATCTGAAGAGCCTGTACGGGCGGCGCCGGGGCAGCGGCCCCCGCGGGAGGACTTGCCCAGCCCTGCAGGGCCGAGAGCTGCAGGAGCCGCAGTGGGGCAGGGGCCAGCAGGGCCCTCTGGAGGGCTGTGGGGGCGGCTCTGCGCCCGGGGATGCGCGACGGAGGACGATGCAGGTGCGGGCCGGCCCGGGGCCGAGACTCGCTGCCACCGGGGCGCGGGGTGAGCCCCGAGGGGGCGGGGCCGCTGGCAATCGCGGGGGTTGGTGCCTAGCGCTGTCAGTCAGAAGGAGTGGGCGGTGCCTCTGCGTCACCCCCCGCGCAGTGTGACGCGGCAGGTCTCCGGCCCTGCCAATCACCCCGGGGGCGGGGCTGAGGCAGTGGATGCGTCACCCCGGGGGCGGGACGGCGCTGTCCGCCGGGCTGGGGGCTGGGGGCGGCCCGCACACTGTCACTCACAGCGGCGGGTGGGAGGGGGGCTGTTTTCCTCCTTCCTGCAGATGGTCCCGGCAGAAAATGGCTTCCGCCGGCCGGGATGGGCTGTGAGTGCCGCCCTCGTTGCATGCGGGAGCCCCGGGGCCGAGCCCGGTTGCTGAGGGCGGGGGTGCGGGTCCTGAGCAGGCAGGGCGGGGGTGCTGAATGCAGGGGTCAGGACAGGGGCACTGCGGCGCTGAGCTGACCTATGGCACGGGCAGCCCCCCTCCCTGTGCCAGTGTGGGCTGAGGCAGCAGTAGGGGCTGCTGTTGTAGGCAGGCTGCACCTGGGGCGGGCGGTGGCAAGATCCCATGGGCAGGCTGGTGAAGAGGACGGATGGCGAGTGGGAAGGAGCAGTCTTGCTGTAGCAGGTGGGGATTGACAGGCTAAGGGAGAGGGCTGGGAGGGAGGAAGAAAGCTGAGTCCCGCAGCGGGATGCGCTGGCAGTGCCTGCTAGGTTCTCGCCCTTCACTCCACGCAAATAGAAGCAGATACAGCCGGGGGATGTCCCTGCAGGTAGCTTGGGACTGATGACAGAGAAAATGTGCACTGGGTGAGCCTGGCCTCAAAGAAGGAGGGTAGAAAAACATTCAAGCTCCTATTTTTGGAGTAGGTTTTGCCTCCTAAAGTACAGGCTTGGTTTGTTTGGGGTTTTTTTAAGCTGGAAGAAAACGAATAGCATAGTATGAATAGTGACTATGAATAGCATAGTCAACAGCTTTTGGTGGGATTTGGATCAAAAGCATTAAGAGGAAATGGGGAGATGGCTAGGACGAAAGGAAGGAGGAGGAAGAACATACGAGAAAGCATTCATCGACGGGGAAAGTACCTTCCGCAAGCAAAGTGCTGCTGGGGTGACAGTGAAGGTTATGTGTTAGGAGTAAATATGAGACTTGCAGTGCTGGATCAGACCTCCTCATTCGTGTAGCCTAGCTACCGCCTCCATCAGGAGCTTGCAGCTGATATTTCAAAGGAAAGTGCAAGAAACTGCACAGTGGATGTGGGTACTCTGCCCCCTCCCTCACCCACAGATGAATTCCTGCTAATTTCTGATGGAGAGTAGGTTAAATGAGCAGTCTGGGTGTAGCTCAAGATTCCTGCTGCTGGGACACACGACTTTTCTAAAAGGGGCGGGCAAGGAATGTCAGAAATGGAAAGAAGGTGCAAAGGCAGCAGGACAAGTCTTAGGGCAGGTAGAAGAGAAGTCAGAACGTTTCTCTGAAACTGAAGTCTGTAGTCTGGGGGAATCTCTGTATGTTCAGTCATTCAGAAAACCAATACCTATTCCTAGTAAAAGTTGTTTCTCTGTAGATATTTCCACTAGGGGGAAAACTAAAAGAAATTCCGTTTGATTATAGTAATGTAACTATATGCCCATCCTGTTTAAATTAACCACCATTTAATCCAATACTTGTGCTATTAAAAAATTCAAACCAAGAATGTGGTGATAACCCTTTAGCATATAAGAATTTCTCAGCCTCTTAAAGAGTTGTAGTTGTACATCGTTTGGCTTTAAAAACAAGCATCTCAAAGGTGTACTTACATTAGGAAGAAAATGTTCTCCCCTTACATCCCTTCCCCATAACTCCAAAAAGTTAGTGCAGAAGTGACTGAATTTACTCTTTATGAAGTTGGCAGAGGTGGTCCTTAAAGATTCCTTAATAGTTTCGGACCCAACTCATAAACGGACCTGTTGGATTCAGACCGTGGTTATTGGCAAGATGAGCTCAGAAGTACTTGCCTTGGAAAGCAGCTAAACATGTAAACCTGCACATGAAGGATAATACTGCAGTTTGAGAAAACAGTGTACTCGTGCTAGCGAGCTCACTGTCACTTGGCCATAGTTTTCTAGTCATTTCTTTAGTTCCTCAAACTGTTTCCGTCTCTATGTGGCTTGGCTTTAATTTTTTGTAAGTATACCTCCAGGTTACCCCTCCTTTTCTCAATTCGTTAATTGTTCCAAAATGTGCTCACCCCGTAATGTCAGGTGATTGTGACCCAGTGGTCTAGAACAGTGGGGGCCAGCATTTCTGATGGGACTCTGGAGGCCACAAGTTAGCTTCATATCCTTCTCAAGTCCCACTCAAATCCCTTCTACTACCCAATCTGCTGCTCAGCTTTCTGCTTCTTTCCTTATGTTCTGTCCAATCTGTTGTTCCACTTTCTGCTTCTTGTCCTATCTGCCACTGTGCTGCTTGTCCATTCCCTGGTCTGCTGTGTGCCGCACAGAGGCTGCCTGTGCCAGGTATGGCACACATGCTATATGTAGGTTGGCCACCTTGGTCTAGAAGATCCTGGAGAGGTTCACAATAATGAGAATTATGATGATGGGCCAAAAGCAGTTAAGGAAAACAGACTGCATCTTTGTACCTCCATGTTTGAGAATAAATGACAGGAGATTTTGCAGTTTCTTTTATTCCCATCCACTTTCTCAGCTGTTCATTGCTAGAGAAACAGCTTTGTAGTCTCCCTACTGCAGTTGAAATTTGCTGGTATATTATATAAGAAATGTCATGGAGAAAGCCCATAATTACAAATCTTTGTAGTGTCACTCACGAAAAATAACTCTAGCAAAAAACCCCGAGTTTAATATAAATCTTCTGACAGGGTGAGCCCTGTGGGGGATCTTGGTTGTCCTCTGGGAGTTAGTCAACCTTCTATTTTAGGAGTTGGAATATCTCATTCCAGCTCATATTTAAAGAAGGAACACGTTGGTTTTTTGTTTAGGATAGACTGGGACTCTGTGTAAATTGCAAAGCAGTGCTAAAAGAAATGGACCAAATGATGCAGTAAGAAACTACATAGCCAAAAGGGGTGCCAATCTGTACAGAATGCACTTTAAATTATTTCATAATTTGTGTAAGCATGAAGTATAATTTGTACAGACAAGCAAGGAAAGATTGTATCTTTGGGGAATTCTCAAAGTAGGAGGGTACAGCTCTGTTTTTGTATCTCCCAAGATTTTTTGTAAAGTGTCAGAACCTAATTAACAGTGAATAAATAATAAAATGTAGTTTGTTCAGATAAACACACCACAGATAGGCAAATATTTTATTTAGTATAATTGTTATGAGGGGAAGAGAGAAAATAATTTTAGATTCCAGGACAAGAAGTTGGGACTAATAGGAAGAGATTAAAATGCAGAATTAACAGAAGTCTTATTTGTATAAATGCAAGCTGGGTATGAAGAAGTCCTGAAAGAAAGGTTTTTACATGAGGAGGGGCGGGGGGTGAGCAGCACAAAGACAGTGAAAGCATAAAGTGCAAAACATAAAGAGAACTGAGTATTTGAACTGGTTGCCCCTGGGACATCCAGATACATGTCTGAATTTAAAAATATATATATCTGTTTTGTGGTAAGACAGAAGAGACTCCCATATATTTTGAACAGCCTTTTACATATGTTAGTTAAAAGTATTTCCTGTATGCAAGTTTTTAGCAAAGCAATAGGTTATTCTCTGGTGAGAAAGTAGGCAAATTTCTTAGTGCCATCCCTGACATCAACATATGCAAAGGTAGCTAATAAAGTTGCCTCTGTTTCTTTTCCAAGGTGTCTGTAATTGGAACTGAGAATGAAAGGGGCCAATCATGAGAAGACATAGGTACTTGGTATTCTGGGCTCTACAGTTACTCATCAGTAAGTGCCCTCTATGATGCCAGAGGATGGATGTGGAGGTAGACTTGGAGTCTGATAATGACACTTGTGACACAGGTGAGGACCATTCAGATGATTCCAGTCAGACATCTGAGAGGGTGGGTCGCAAAGCCAGCCTCCAGCTGGAAGTCGAAGAGGATTATTCACCACCATCCAGTCCTGACTGCAACCCTGCTGGAACTTCAGGTAGGCAAGAGCTTCCTGTAGAACTGCAGTGTGAAGAGGAGGAAACTTACGAGACCTATTACCAGAAGCGTAATTCAACCACGCCTGGGGTCTTTGTCACCTCCAGCACCAACTTTGACCTGCAATGTGAAGATGAGGATCTGGAACTCTATTCCTCAGAGCACTCTGAGGAACCTCAGGGTGGACTAAGTGAGGATGATGAAAACATCATTCTTATTGATGCTTTTGATGAGGAGGAACTGGACCCAATCTCTGGAGAAGCTTATCGATGCAAGAAGTGTGGTACCTCTTTCCAGGACCTTAGTGAATTACAGGAACACCAGCAGATTCACCCAAAAGAGAATTCATACCAATGCCCAATCTGTGGCAAAGAGTTCTTCCGAACTGCAAACTTGCGAATGCACATGCTCATTCATTCTAGTGACAGGCCACACAAGTGTCCAGAGTGTGACAAAGGCTTTATCCGCACAGCAGATGTCTGGAGGCACCTACGCAATGTACACAAGATTGAGCGTTCAAAAATTTTGGGGAATGGTATGGTTAGGAACCCATGTTCTTCAGTGCACAGGAACCAAAGCAGTGGAGATACCTATCAGCAATGTTCAGCAGATCAAAAGCCTGGAGAAGAACAGTCTAAACCTTACATCTGCCCAACATGTGGCAAAGGTTTCCATAAACCTAATCTGCTGTCCAAACATAAAGTGATCCACCGGCAGGACAAGCCGTATGAATGCCAAGAATGTGGGAAGTCCTTTGTTCAGCTGCTCAGGTTGAAAAGACACCAAAAAACTCACTCTGGAGAACGCCCTTTCTACTGTGAGGAGTGTGGAGGGACCTTCACACGTCTAGCTTCTCTACAGCGGCACCAACGCATCCATACTGGAGAAAAACCCTATTCTTGTGCTTACTGTGCTCAAGACTTCACAGAATCAGGCTCTTTGAGGAGACATGAGCGCACGCACAAAGTGAAGACGGCTTAATGTCTAGAAAACGTTGCACTAGTAGGAATGTTGTTTCTTATCTGACTTAAACTTGTCCGTGCTGCTTGAAAAATGTTCCCACTCCCATGAGAAAAGCCGGTTAAGAGCCTTCTCCTCTAGGTCTGACTGGCATAACCCTAGTAAGAAGACATTTCATAAGTAACTGCATGATCTCTGCAAATAAAGACAATGCTGAGTGGCTCTGCAGACTTACTTAGCAGTTGACAGAGGAGATATCTTCATTGCCATTTTGTAATAAGCACACAGAAGTCTACTGATATAAGTAGAAAGTAAAGACCCTTGAAGGTATATGACAATTTTATAGCTAGTTGGACTTTCCCAGGGGGTGCCTCTAGGATTGATGCATTAAATGAAGGCCTTTCACATTCATGGTCTCTGAACTGGTTGGTGTTGCTGTCTGTAATGTGACTGTTCTCTGGCATTGGATTTGGAGATGTCATTGTTAGGCCTGCATAATACAGTCAGAGCTGGCCCATCCATGCCTTATCTCTGTGCATTCTCTTTTTTTTAATGAAGTATTTTATTTGGAAAGAAAGCATCACAGCACTTGTAAAAATGGACAGTTAACATCTACACTGCATACATATACCTACCGATGGAGATACTGATCCATTGTGTGTTTATACATAACTAGAGTTATATATGTATATTGGTAAATGGAGAGAGGGCTGTATGGCTGGTTGTGATGGTGCATGTGAATGATCTGTCTGGATCTGTGCCACTTGTGTCTAGCTGGAGGAGAGCCTTTACCCTGCCCAGCTACTGCATTACAGTAACAAATATTTGAGAACGTAAAATCAGAAAAAACAGTAATAAAAATAAGGAAAATACTTGCTGTTGGTTTCTGCAGTGTGTAGTAGTTTGAATTAATTTTCTTCTATCTCTATCTCTTACTCCAGAAGAGGCAGTGCGCTAGGTAGCATGCATTTTATCACAAATTCTAGGACTATTTTTGCAGAGATACTGTGAACGAAGTTATTTTGTGAACTTGCTAATCTGAGAAAAAACCTGCTTTGCAGCTTCTGCTTTCCTATAGCATCTTGTCTTGAAATTTAAAAAAAAATCTTTATAAATAACTTGCTGGTTTCTAGCTCCCTATTTTAATTACCTTTCAAATTCTCATTCATTGTATTCTCTTACGACTGCTGCCTCTGCACTCTCCATTTCAGCTCTGCACCTGCTGTTATTGGTAAGAACCTATTTTTTTTCAAAGACCTAAGAATGTGTAACTCTCTCCTCTAAATGGTATCTAATAAAAAATTAAAAATAGGAATAATCTTCTCATTCAGTTATAATCTCAGGGGTTACCTATAATAAGAATGAAATTGACAGATGTAATTACTATAGAAAACTGACTGTCCCTATGCAGTTGGTTCGTTTGACATAAAAAGCTCTACACAATGTAAAAGCAGGTAGGGATTTCAGTTAATGAGTATATAATCTGTAAAAGTCTATTTCAGCTACACCTCATCTGCCTGTTATTTTGTCGTCTTGCAGCCATGATCATATAAGCTATTCCTGTAGCAGGGTATGTTATGAACAGGGATCCTGGTTTTCTCTGATTTAAAAAAAAATCCCCAATTTTCAGTTAAAGTAAGCCCAAATCCACATTTTTCTATGATTAAAATGAAACATCGCTATATATATCTATATATTAGTGGTGTTTTATTTAAATCATGGGAAAACATGCATTTGGGGTTACTTTTTATTTTTTTAACTAAAATTGGGGATTTTTTTTAAATTGGAGAAAACTAGGATCCCTGGTTATGAGGAGTGTTGGAACATGGTAATAAAGTCCCTGCTCAGTTTTAAACTTGTTTTAATTTGTTTGTTAGTATCCTAATTTCAAAGAGTTGCCTGCTATCTTAGCCCTGTGTGAACTTTTTTGTTCCCATTAGAGATGTGATATTTTCATGGGTAAATTAAGTGTTTTGTTTTTTCCACTCCTAATGCTCCTCTCTTGTTCTTCATATTACCACCCTCTGCCATCCACCTGGTCACCATATCATCCAGCTCACAGGGCTCCCCAAGAGTATTGAAATTAGGCAGCCAGGGAGCAGTGGCAGTGTTCATTGGACCCATGGAGAACCCCATGGGCATGGGATAACATGGTGTTGCACACTAGATTGTACCAGTGTATAGCCAGATATAGGTGCATGGCCATAAAATAGGATTCAGCCTGCTGGGGCAAAAGGTTGGGTGCTCCAAGTAAAAACCATGTCAGTATCTATCAGGGAAAACATTTGCTACTGTCCTCTTTACTTTATCTCTGTCCTTTGCTGTATTTACTCTTTTCCCCAGGTTAACATGTATATACTGATTTAATGGCAATATGCAGGGATGTTTATTTTTAAAATTGAAAACTTTTTTAATTGAAGACCATGTCTAATTTTTTTTTAATTGAAGATGGTTCCTTATGTGCAAGTCAAGGGAAGTGACTCTTCTGCTCTATTCATCACTGGTGAGGCCTTACCTGGAGTACTGTGTCCAGTTTTGGGTCCCACACAAGAAGGTTGTGGGCAGTTTAGAAAGATCCCTGTGGAGAGTGGCAAAAATGATTAGAGGCATGGGAACCATGACTTGCAAGGAAATGCTTAAAGAACTAAGGTTATTTAGTCTGGAGAAGAGAAGCTTTGGGGAGTGGAGGGAGGGTTTGGTAATACTGTTTTTAAATACCTGAAAGGCAATTAGAGAGGATGAAAACAGACTATTCTCTGTGGCCATAGAGGACAGAACTAGGAGCAATGAACTCGAGCTGCAGCAGAGGAAATTTAAGTTAGAGATGAGGAGGAGCTTTCTGTAAGGGTGGTCAAGCATCGGAAGAGGTTACCTAGAGAAGTTGTCCGAGTAGATGTGATATCTGTTATTAGACCAACACAGTTGGTCTAATAACAGATACAACATCTACTCAGAACCGTGCCTGCCTAATGTCCTTAGACCAACACAGCTACAATAAAAAACCTAGAGAAATTGTGGAATCTTCATCCTTGGAAATTTTCAAGGTTCGACAGATACTTGGCTTGGATGGTTTAATGAGGGACAAGCCTGCCTTGAACAGGGGGTTGACTAGATGACCTTATGCAGTCCCTTTCAACCCTGCTTTCCTATGATTGTATGTGCAAATTTGTGTGATGTGACCCTAATGGAACTTTACTGCAGATTTTAATACATGCCTTTTTAAATGCTTTTGCATGCCATGGGGAATTATTACCGCTTTGTTTTCCTGACGATAAAATGGAAACATGAATAGTTAGGATCCTAGAAACTACTGCCACCCAACACTTAACACCTCTGGAAACTAGAAAGACAAGGCCATGTGGAATCATTGATATAACTGCTTGAATATTTTCCAGATCCTGTCTTTGGCATACACCTAACTGAAAATAAGCATTTGTATCAAATGGCATTCTATACCTCGGTTTATGAAGAAAAGAGAGGTAGTACCTATTTCCTTCAGTTTCTAGAGTAATCTTTTAATGAAAAAGTAGGAGGTACAGCTAAATAAAGGTATCATAAGCATAAGATTTCTGGACCAGAATTTTACAATGAATAGTTTAGATTTTTTAGCATAACACTTAATATCTACTATGCAAAGCCTTAAAAGAGTGGGAGACTCTATGATCAAAATGTTAAATGTTATATTCATATTCAAACTTGCTAATACAGTCCTCGTTTTGCAAAACTGGGGAAAAGTTATTTAAGGACTGGGGTTTGCAGTTGGTGACAGGTGAGGAAAAGAGCCCTTAGACTAGAGGAGAAAGGAAGCTCAAGATCAAGAAGACTAGAAGGCTACTCGCAGTGTCAGATTTGTCATGAGCTAAATCCTTAAAAAAGTTCACGGGATAAGAAGGGCTAACAGCTTCTCCGTGGACATCACAACGTGAATCTGAATGATTATTTTAAGATTGCATCATTAAATCTGGCTGACAAGTGGTAGGGCATTCAGCCACTCACTAAACCGTGATTCAAAGGGAGATGTGTGTACATGTCAATCCCGGGATATCTCTCTTGAGAAAAAAGCAATGTCTGTTCCTAGCCCAAGACACCTCTTATGTGTAAAGCTGGGAGTAACCAAGTTAGAAAACAAGGAGTATTTGTCCTAGGAGAAAGACATGTATTTGAACTAAATGCCCCCACTGAATTTCTGAAACGGCAGCCATGATATATTTAAGGACTGCACTGTTTTTTTCCCCCCTCAGAAATAGCAAATCCTACAGCCTGTAACCAAAACTGCATCCACCACCCTGGTCTCCTATCCTACTTCATGTTTCTCCTTTCTCTCGCTCTTTCTTCCAGTTACTGCCAGGTTCCAGCTACCTTCATTTCTGCTGCTGGCCCTTGGGGTGAAAAACCAAATCCATTATGTTTGTGGAAATGGCAGATTGTTTTTCTGTGTAATATAAAAAAATGCTTTAATTCAGTTTGGACTATGCCTGAGCTTTTAGCTACCTTGGCATTTTGAAATAGCTTTACCAAAGCAAGACTTTTAAAAATGCATAAAGATTAAGCAAAAACCTTTTATTTTTTTGGCATGTACATGCATTATTCACAGCGTTCTCCTTTTACTCTTGAACTAGCCCTTTAGGTGGTAGAATCTCCATCTCCGTCCTCGGAGGTTTTTAAGGCCCAGCTTGACAAAGCCCTGGCTGGGATAATCTACTTGGGGCTGGTCCTGCTTTGAGCAGGGGGTTGGACTAGGTGACCTCCTGAGGTGCCTTCAGACCCTCATTTTTATGATTATAGGTACTGCTCTGACAAATAACATGGCTGCATATCTTGAAATTTTGCCCATTGTCTTAAAACAACTCTTCATGTATTCTGGTGACTTAATTTGTGGTAACCTCCTCCAAAGTAAGGGCAGTCTGTGAGATGCATGCAGCATTATTACTCAGTCCTGTGCTGCCCTCTGGTCTCACCCCACAATTCCCAGGATTGGCTCTTAAGTCCAGTATGCAGAGGAACTAAAATGGAAAATGTTGTACTCTCTGCAGGCTCAACCCACCCTGGGAAGAGGATGTGGGAATTGTATCCAGAACCAGAACTTAAGAAAGTTGTCATTTTTGCCAGGCAGTAAGACATTCCTTCATTAAGAAATGTCATTTTTACCAGGCAGACCAGAATCAGAGAGGAGGGTTGGAAGGGATCTCAGGAGGTCATCTAGTCCAGTGTTTCTCAACCCATAGGTCCTGACCCAAAAGTGGGTCACAGGAATATATGAAAGGGTTGCAAACAAACTTTCAAAATGGATCAGTAAAATTTAAAAACGGATTCTGCTTTACAGGAGAAGTGTGGGAAGCTGTGGCTTTTCCCTTGCTGGCTGGCAGAGCTCCTGCCTGTGAAGGGCTGCTCCCTACCCCCGCACTGGGGGTAGCAGGTCAGGAGTGAGGGGCGCTGGGTTGGGACCAGCTACCGCTGTTTACAAATGGGTCATAGTACAAAAAAGGTCAAGAACCGCAGCTCAAAGCCGGACCCTGTCCAACTAGATCATCCCAGCCAGGGATGAGGATCCCAGCCTACGCGATCTCTCCCCGCACCCCGACGCTGCCGCCCTCGCAACGCCGGTTAAGTCCCGCTAATAGGCTGGGCAGAGGGCCCCTCCCGAGGGACATCCCCGGCAAGAGGAGCTGCCCGGGCCAGGCTGCCGCGGCAGGGAAAGGCCCAGACCTGGGCCCGGGTGAAGCGGGAGCAGAAGGTGCAGCGCTGCCGGGTCACGTCGAGGCTCAGGGTCCCGGCTCGGCCCGAAGCGCCGTGAGTCCAGCTGTGGCATCCCCAGCCCTGCAGAGCACCGCAGCTCCAGGCGGAAGCAGCCCCGGGCCGGCTTCAACACGGCCAATACGCCTGCGCCGCCCCTCGGCGCCTGCGCGCTGGTGCTCGGAGGTGGTGGCCCCTCCCGTCCCCGCCCCTGCCGGCGGCTGGTGCGAGGCGCCCGGCCTGGCCCGGCATGAGGGGGCCGCCCCGCTACCAGCGCCGGGCCCCCCTGGAGCTGCGGACGGCAGCGCACGGTGAGCGGCCGCGGCCTGCCTGGGGACCGTCGCCCTCTCCCCACGGGAGCGGGATGCGCGGGCGCTGAAGGGCGGGGCCTCCCTGTCGGGTGGGGGCGGGGCCTGCGGGGGGCTGGTTCGGGGGCGGGGCGTGGGAGGGGCTGGTTTGGGGGGCGGGGCGTGAGGGGCTGATCCTGGGGGCGGGAGGTGTGGGGGGGGGGCCGATCCTGAGGGTGGGGCGTGGGAGAGGGGGCTGATCCTGGGGCGGGGTATGGGAGGGGGGCTGAGCCTGAGGGTGGGGTGTGGGGGAGGGGTTGATGGTGGGGCGGGGTCCACCCAGCCCTCTACTCTGCCCTGTCCATCCCGCAGGCCTGGCGATGCAGGGTTCCCGCCAGCAGATGGAGCAACCGGCAACCAGTGCTGCCAGGCCGTGGCCAAGGGTGAGAACGTCATGAATCCTGTGCTGCTGGAGGCTGAGGGAGGTTGTTAGCGGCAGTCGCCCGAGGCAGGGCTGCATGGGGTAGGCAGTACTCAGCTCCTCACCCCGCAGATGCTTGGCTTGAGAGTGATGTGGACGGCAGCAGGCGTTAACACGTGCTCACGCTTAGTCTGAATTGTTGCACGGTCCTGCCAGCCACGATGTACAGGGCTGGAGCCGTCTGCACAGTTAGCCAACAGTTCTTTCGTGGGCCAAGCCCTGGCATCGCACCAGAGCCTTGAGTCAGCTGCATTGTGGCACTGGGCAGTGGCTCTTTCTTAATCCCACAAGAACCTTTTATCTCTTTGGAGCAGTCTCACAACAGCTGAATGCGTGCGACTTAAAACCGAAGCTCTGTCTTTGCTACACATCCTTTACTGCTCGAACGTGCAGGTGCTGGTGCTTCAAGTGCAGTTAACACGTCGTAAGTGTAACACATGTCAAGGCACTCCGATTAACATGGTCAGAGAGGCATAAGCAATTGTAGGTACCAGCTATTGCTTTGATAGAGAAAAGCTTATGCCTTTCTGAATGTGTTAGTCTCTAAGTTTCTACTAAGAGCAGAACCCTCAGCAACTCTGCCCTGAAAAACCGGACCTAATTCCTACAGTGGGGAACAAGCCATGTGCATCATTGGGTCAGGCAGGTTCAGGGCAAGTTCCTACAAAATGAAACAGTTTACCGCTTCGGAATATGTCCGGTGAAGTGTTTGGCTGTGTAGGAGGAGATAAGACAATAGCTTGAAGAGGGGAATGAGGAAATGAAAAGACCATAGAAAAGAATGCAGTAGGAGGGAAAGAAGTACATGTAGGGAAGCATAAGTATTCAACTGAAGGGATAATTGACAGGACATGCATATAATGGGGGTTTATGAAAACAAAGCTAGATTTATCTCCGTATGTAAAGAAAGTTTGTGAAGTTCTGTATTGATTACACGTGGTTCCAAAAGCATATCCATGGATGAGGATATATTGTCTCTTGGTACCTGGAGGTAATGTTTCAATAAATCAGGTTATCGTTGAACTTCATCTGTCACCAGCCAACTTAAAATGGAAAGTAATTTCAGTTACTTGAAATTCCCAGTTTTGGAAGCAATATAGCCACAGGAATGTGGTGCTGGGACCAGTTTGGTGAGCACTGTTTCCTAGTTCATGGCTGTCTAGCTGGTAGACCATGGCTCCTAAAGGGTTTGCATGTAACCTGTGGGTTTCCAGCTGCCACTTCCCTACCATCAGTTGCTCCTGCCCCAGTGGCCAGGAGTGAGCTGGAGTGCCCGAGCTGCTGGCAGCAAAGGGAGCCAGGCTGCCAGGCTCACCTGCGCTGCAGGTGAGTAGTACATGAAGCCAGGAGAGCAGGCATGGTTGGGTTCTGTGCACATGGCATGTATGGGGATGTGGGGGTTGGGGAAGGTGCCTGTGTGGCATTCATAGCCAGGGGTAGATCTAGGCTGCTTGTACTATGTATTCAGCATGGAAGGGGTACTGGGCTGCCTGACTTCCCTCCCCACTTCCAGCTGTGTACACTGTGCATGCAGACCACTCTCCCCAGGTGCTGTGTGGGTAGGGCCAGGCAGGCTGCCTGTGCTGCATGGGTGTGGGGGAGCTGTGCAAGCAGCCTTGTACAAGAAGGGTCAGGCAGAACACTCTTCAGATTGCATGTTGGGAGGGAACTGTAGAGCACCTGCCCACCTGTGTACGTCTGTGGCCTGTGTGGTGTGTGGCTCCTATGTCTGTAATCTCCAGCTTCCCGCAAAATTTAGATAACCCTGACTTAGATAGTCAGGGCACAGTACTGCACTGATGTCGCTATACTGCTTCTGTTTCCAGGGTTTGCTCTGATGTCTGCACAGCACTGCCTTATGCCATGCAGACATATCTTGGGTGACTATGAGACCACTCATCATCAATGGCCAGTCCTGACACATTGTCCCTCACTCCCAACCCACCTAGGCCCCTCAGTGTTTGGGGCAGGGGAGGCACCAAGCAACCACTTACAGACCAGAACTCTGACACCTTGCAAGAGAAAAGCCACAGTCTCCCACATTTTTCTCCATTTTTAAAGTTTGTTGACCCATTTTTAAAATTTGTTTGTGACTCTCATATATTCTTGCAACCCACTTTTGAGTCGCGACCCACGGGTTGAGAGACGCTGTTTTAAACTACACTTGATATCACCACATTCCTTGCAAGAATTTCATGTAGTTCAGAGAGATTCCTTTGGACCAGTTCAGACAGCTCCTGTCCAGTGCCATTTGTAAAGAGAGCATTTCCACGAAATTTAAAGATATTCTGGGTGGCCAGCTGCAGAGAATTCTTATGCCTATAGTGTGTATAGGGTCCGACAGAACAACATACAAGAATAACGGCCTTAAAGATTATTGTTATTTTTCTAATGTCAAATTCTTGATCAAAACACCTCATTCTGAGGAATGAATTTGTCTTGTATTACCATCCTCATCTTACTTTGCCAGCTTTTCACCAAAATTATTTGCCCATTGCAGCCTAGCCATTTCCTGTAGTTGTATCTGACTTGTATTATTTCTGTACTTGTACCTTTTTCTCTGACAAATTATTTCTCCAGAATTATGTCTCTTTCTTCTCTATATGGTGCCAGCTGATTGTTGTCGAGTGGTCTGGAAAGTCCTGAAGAGCTTCATAATTATGAGCTGTGGTGATGGGCCAAAGCAGTCACAGTGCTTCATTGTCTCAGATGACCTGTAAGGAAGCAGTATGTGCACATACAGCTTCTTTGGGCTCCGCCTCCACATACAGCTGCTTATTGCTACAGGGTTGGTTATTTGATCTACTTACTATTGCTGGATCTCTCTGCGTGTGTTATGCAATCAGCATCAGAAAGATAATGCCTGTGGCTGTTACACCTAGTTTCACTCATGGAAAATCCATTCTCCCTTGCAATGTAAAAACAGTGCTAATATTAACCTTCAGGTGGGGCATAAGGTGATGAACCTTAAGGTTTCAGTGTATTGAATTTGAATATCTCAATTCCAAACCTTCTTGAAAGAAAAGAGAAATCTGTAGTTTGCTCATGGGAACCTGGAATTATCTGATGTTTCTGCACCAGAATAAATAGGCCAAATAATATACAAAGCAACATAGTCAGTAAGGACTAGCATCTTGAATGGACACAGTTTCAATTATTTAAAACTTAAATTAGACTCCCATATAACTTGAATGGGCCAGAAGTGGGAAAGCCTATTTTAGGAAGGCATGGGGGAAAATCTAGACATGCAAGTAGCTCAAAAACCAACAACAACACATGTTTCTGCTATTTCCTCCATGTATCCTGACCAAATGTGCATTGCTGTTGGGCATTTTTGTGTGTCTGGGTCTCAGACCTAAGAGAAGTCATATCTGATGGCAACATAAATGTGGATAAGAGTTGAGTACAAATAAATGTGGGAATAATTTCTAAATTATGAAAGAAGGGGAAACTCAAGACCTAATTTCAGATAACCAAATACTCAGAGTAGAAGATGCATGCTAAATCTTTTTTCTAAGGTGACATCAGCCAGAAATGGTTTTATTATATTTTTTAATTTGCAGTAAGATCCAACTAAGTAAATAATTTAATGTTATGAAAGTTTAGAAACATTCCATATGACCATAGCCATAGAATGAGTCAATTTCTTCCATGGTGAAACTAATGCACATATTCATGATACTACTCTGTTCACCAGAAAAGGAGCTCTACTACAGTGATCTCTGAAATAATCCTATATTTTTTTTTAGGGAAGGCTGTGATATGAACTGTGGACCAGCCATGAAAGACTCTTAAGTTCCTAGTGAGCTTACACCCAACTAAGCCATATGTGAAAACAGTGCATGACATCACAGGATGGATGTGGAGGCAGACTGGGAGTCTGATAATGACACTTGTGACACAGGTGAGGAGCATTCAGATGAGTCCAGCCAGACCTCTGAGCAGGGAGCTTGTAAATCTAGCCTTCAGCTCAAGGTTGAGGTAGACTACTCACAACCATCCAGTCGTAGTTGCAGCCCTGCTGGACCGTCAGGTAAGCAAGAACTCCCTGTAGAATTACAGTGTGAAGATGAAGAAACTTATGAGACCTATTATCAGAAGAGAGGTGAGACCACAACTGGGGTCTTTGTCACCTCCAGCACCAACTTTGACCTGCAATGTGAAGATGAGGATCTGGAACTCTATTCCTCAGAGCAGTCAGAGGAACCTCAGGGTGGATTAAGTGAGGATGATGAAAACACCATTCTGATTGAAGATTTTGACGAGGAGGAACTAGAGCCCATCTCTGGAGAAGCTTATCGATGCAAGAAGTGTAGTACTTCTTTTCAGGACCTGAGTGAATTACAAGAACACAAGCAAATCCACTTGACAGAGAATTCATATCGATGCCCAGTCTGTGGCAAAGAGTTCTTCCGAGCTGCAAACTTACGAATGCATAAGCTCATTCATTCTAGTGAAAGGCCGCACAAATGTCCAGAGTGTGACAAAGGTTTCATCCGCACGGCTGATGTCTGGAGGCACCTACGCAATGTACACAAGATAGAGCGCTCTATGGTAATTTTGGGAAGTGGTATGGTTAGGAACCCATGGTCCACAGTGCACCGAAACCAGCATGGTAATGGGGACAGTGATCAACAGTTTTCAGAAAACCAGAAGTCTGGGGAAGAAGAGTCAAAATGTTATATCTGCCCCACATGTGGCAAAGGTTTCCGTAAACCCAATCTGCTATCCAAACATAAGGTGATCCACCGGCAAGACAAACCATATAAATGCCAGGAATGTGGCATGGCCTTTGTCCAACTACTTAGACTAAAAAGGCACCAGCAGACTCATTCTGGAGAGCGCCCTTTTTATTGTGAAGAGTGTGGAGGGACTTTCACACGCCTGGCATCGCTACAGCGCCACCAACGGATCCATACTGGGGAGAAACCCTACTCTTGTGCTTACTGTGGTCATTCCTTCACTGAGTCAGGTACTCTAAGGAGGCATGAACGAACACATAGGATGGACAAATCTTAGTGTGCAGGCCTCTGTGAATGCAGTCTCAATTATTTCCCTTTACCTGAATGAGACCTGTTCAGCTATGTTAGAAGATCTGCCCCATGCTGCACACAGAGGCCAATCCAGAGCCCCCTTCCTAAAGATGGCCAGTATAACCCTAGTAAAGATACACTGCTGCATAAGGAGCTATATGATCTATGACCACAAAGATGGTGCTGACTGTTTTTGAACCCATCCTTATCAGTTAAAAAAGGAAATAGCTTTCATTGCCATTGTGTAATGGAGGAGATATTTTAAGCATAGAGTCCCTTACAAGTGCTATGCATTGTCATAAATGACCCAACTGGTGGGTGGGAATCAAATTCAGCTTTTCTCAAGGATTTTATTAGTTAGATAAGTGATTCCCAACCAGGATGCCTCCTGATCCTTTCAAGGGTGCAATATTAGCACGTTTAGGTGTGCAAACGTGATTCACAAGGCAAACCCAGAAATTTCAAATAAGAATCCATAGCTTTATGAATATTCTACTCTGTTGTCGTCTTTTTGAGGTCTTTGCAGCAGAAGGATTGCTCTATTATTTTTTTATATTCAAAAAAAGTGAAAACTAAGAATTTCAGGGATATAGTGTATAGCTATATATAAAACTAAGAGCTGGCATTTTACACAGAATGCCACAAGTCTGTTGAGGGACACCTTGATTCCATCAAGGGGTGCATCAGGTCTGTTGAGGTTGAGAACCATTGGCTTAAACAGAATTCATCTGCAGTCCTCGTCTCTGAATTGGTTGGTATCGCTGTTTAAAATGGGATTGCTCTCTAGCACTAGATTTGGAGATCTGCAGACATTTGTGAACACTGCACAGTCCACTTAGTTGGAGTTGGCCCATCCACACTTTCTCTTTGTGTGTTCTTTCATGTTTTTTTAATGAAGTATTTTTATTTGAAAGAAAAGCATTGTGTCTGTTGTTTTAAAAAAGAATTCCAGGTTCTTAATAAATCAGACAGTTAACAGATGTGCCTATACGTGCGGCTTATTGCCTAAGGGGATATTTGGGGTTGTGTGTCTTTTTGATGAATGGGAATAGGATTGTGTGTACAGAATGAATGGTCTGTATGGATCTGTGCTACTTTGTGCGTTATGTAGAAGACAGTATCTGCCCATGTGATTCTCAGCCAGGGTGCCACAAGATCCTTTTGAATGTTGCATTGGAGTGTGAGGAGAGAAGCAAGATGCAAGGAGATAAGCAGATAACCTTAGGCTTAGGCTTGTGCCTGTCTGGCCACCTGCAAAGTTTTGCACTATAATATATTCGCTACTTTTTTATATTCAGTGCCTGTCAACCCATAAAACTTCTGGGGGGTGCCTTGAGTCCAAAAAAGGTTGAGAGCTAGTGATATACCCTTTCTGCCTACTGCAATACAGTAACAAATGTTTGAAAATTTAAACTCAGAAGTGGCAAGGAAGCAAAAAGTAATTCACCTTTTACTACATGCACTATAACATTATAAAATTTTAATATTTTTGGTTCCTTTATATATGAAGAATTTTATCCTAACAAATCACTGTTTGAGTTCATAGCCTTCCACAACACCTTCACAGAGGGCTCTGTATACTATGCAAAATGTACACTTAGAAGCTTAACTTTCATTGAGAATTAAGTGACTAGACTCAAACGTGTAAATAAAACTTTCCTGGAAGACTTGCCTGAACCTGAAATACTTGAAATAGTTCTTCCAAAAGAGGTCTCAATTGCCCAATATATCTTAGTGGTTTACTGCATTTGAAACCTAATGATGGCACTTAAAATGTTAACAGTAAGTGTTTCATTGCTCATCTAGCAGAAACCTCCAGTTCATATCCATTTCTCACAGTCCCAAATCTTGTGTACCAAAAGATCTTTTCTTTTACCAGCTGCCAAATTCTCTGGTTTTCGTTTGACAACTTACACACTTCACTGAACACATATTCAGTATAAAGTTCTGCAGCATGTTAAAAATAAGTGTGATGTACTGCAACACAACACTTAATCTGATGTAAAAAGGGATAATATACTGGTCCTACCTACTTGTAAACTTAGTGTAATATTGGTCTTTACATTAATCTGAATAAAGGTATTGTTTCACTGGACTGCTGTGGGAATCAGGCCAATATCTGTAGAACTTAGGTCAAACTTTCTGCAAAGGTCAGGGAACCTTTCTTATGCAACACCCTGCATCCACACAGCAGCTAATCAAAGTGTTTTACAAGACCTGATTGTATCACACTGTTGCAATGCTTTCTATGAGCGTCTTGGCTCAGAATAAGGGTGAAGTTACACATTACACTTAAACAATACTAAAGACACTTTAAATGCAAGTGTCCATATATTAAGGCTTGTTAACTTATGCTACATACCCTCTAAAAATTTCAAAGTTACACCACTTTAGGTGAAGCGCTGACTCTGGGCTGAGCTTCCTAGCTCATGTTAGGGTAATAGCAGTCTGCTCCACAGAGATAAAGCAATTTGCAGTCTTCCAGCATCCCAGGATGCACTGCTCCCAGAGAGCAAAGATAAGAGCACAGGTGTCCGGGCTCCTAGCCGTGCTCTAGTGGCAAGTGAGAGCTGTGCAGGTAAGCAACAGTATTAACCCTTAATGTACAACTGTTCTCAGCATGTTCTCATTTTAATGAGGCTTAAAGTTTGGCATTTGGTATAGTCTAAGTGCAACATGTAACTTCAAGTCTAACTGCTTTAACTTGTATCTTTTGACTGCAGATAGGAAGCCAGTTGTTACAGCTTCACCAGTTCAGTTGATCACTTTGAGCACCTGTACACATGTTGGGTGTCTCCTTCAAAGCTTGCTAATTAGTATGCTCCAGCAGCCTCCATGTCATGTCTATTCAGTGTCCCTACACTTCAAAATGGCAGTGGGGGCACCATTCTCATTAAAAAACTGGGGGACTGTGGTGTCAACACCTACACAGTCAAATGGGTCGCTAACTGGCTGGAGGGCTGCACCTAGAGAGTGATGATGGGTCATTTTCGACCTGGAGGGATGTGGGCATTAGGGTTCCCTGGGGCTTGGTCCTCGAGCCTGCACTGTTCAACATCTTCATCAGCAACTTGGATGAGGGGGTAAAAAGCACCCTGTTCAAATTTGCTGATGACACTAAGATGTGGGGGGATGTGAGTATGCTAGACAGGAGGAACAGGCTGCAATCAGACCTAGACAGGTTACAGGGGTGGGCGGATGAGAATGGGATGGGATTCAACACTGACAAGTACAAGGTGATGCACCTGGGGAGGAAGAACCAGCACCATACCTACAGGCTGGGGGACTCCCTTCTCATCAGTGCAGAGGCAAAAAATGATCTTGGAGTCATTATTAATGCCAAGATGAACATGGGCCGACAGTGTGGGGATGCAGTCAGGAAGGCCAGCCACACCTTGTCATGCATCCACAGATGCATCTCAAGCAGGTCCAAGGAGGTGATCCTCCCCCTCTATGCGGCACTGGTCAGGCTGCAGCTGGAGTACTGTGTCCAGTTCTGAGTGCCGCACTTCAAGAGGGATGTGGACAACATGGAGAGGGTCCAGAGGAAGGCCACTCGCATGATCAGGGGGCAGTAGGGCAGGCCCTACAAGGAGAGGCTACAGGACCTGAACTTGTTCAACTTCCACAAGAGAAGGCTGAGGAGGGATCTAGTGGCCTGTTACAAACTAGTCACAGGGGACCAGCAGGCACTGGGGGAGTCCCTGTTCCCCCGAGCACTACCAGGAGTGACTAGAAATAATGGTCACAAGCTGGCAGAAGGTAGATTCAGATTAGACATCAGGAGGTGACATTTCACTGTCAGGGCAGCTAGGATGTAGAACCAACTTCCAAGAGAAGTGGTGCTGGCTCCTACCCTGGGGGTCTTTAAGACAAGGCTAGATGAACACCTTGCTGGAGTCGTTTGACCCCAGTACTTTTTCCTGCCAAGGCAGGAGGTCAGACTTGATGATCTGCTCAGGTCCCTTCCGACCCTACAAACTATGAAACTATGAACTAAAGCTCATTGAACGAGCTTTAGTTCTAGCACCCCCACCACCAGTTTGAAGCACAGGACACTGTATACATGTGACACTGCATATGCTTTAATTAGAGCGGTTCTCATAGCCACTCCAATTAAAGTGCCCCTCACCTCTACCCCAGAGCCCATGTATAGATGCTCTAAAATTTCATTCAACAATGGAGTTCGTGTCCTTAGAAGAATGACCAATAGCCCATCTCCTAGAAATGTTATGGAAAGTTGGTTTCAAGGTTCCCCAGAATCAGTAATAAATCTAGGATTTTATGGTTTGCTACATGTTGATATATCAAAAACAGTGATGCCAGACAGGCTTGCTTAACTGCTGCAGGGACAATGTGGCAATCAAATGCTCTGTGTAGTCCATGTCACTGAAATTATCCCTCTCTCTAATATAGGCAAATCTAAACATATAACTTGCAGTCTTATGTATATACCAACTAATGTATTTGTTACAAAAATAGAGGGTCCTTCTCCAAACTCAATTCTGTGGTTAGTGCCAACAGTGTTAAATAAGGGCAGGGGGTAGTTTAGCAGTTGGTCTACACTCAGGTTTTCCCTGACTGAACTGAAAACTAGATTTAGATACATAGGTGCAGCATTCTAATGTGGATGCAGTATTATTGATAAAAAGATGTTTTGGTATCCAAGCCATATTTACCAGTATAAAATACCTTTCTATCTGTACAGATGCCTTTCTTTAAGTAGGTTCATTTAGTTGTCAGCAAGATCTGTGCAAAAAAGTGAGGGTAGATAAGTACTAAGAGGCTCTCAAACCACACTCAAGCAATTTGTGTCAGATCAGATGTGAAATTGTGGGTCTCTCTCACAGCACTGTACCAGTGTGCAAAACCTGCTGCTATAACTTATCAAAGGAAGCCATTTATGTCCGTCTTGAAATATCAACTAAAATTTGTTACTATTCTGGCTTGCCAACATTTTAGTTACCCAACTAACAAGTTACGTTATGAGTCAAATGGCAAACGTTTAATGCTATTAAAATATGTACATTAGAGTTCTTAATGATCCTAGGAGCACAAAGGATGATCCTAGGCTCCTAGGTTTCTAATGATCCTAGCAGCCCAAAGGAAGTCCATTCCCTTTTCTAAGGAAGGCAGCAAAAGGGCTGGAAGACCCCCTTGGCTCAAAAGGTAAGTCACTGACCTCCAGAAATTTAAAAAGAGAAGCTTATAAGGGATGGAAGTCAGAAATTACCACCGAAGAGGAATTCTCAGCAATAGCCAGCACCTGTAGGGATCAGATTAGGAAAGCAAAGGCACAAACTGAATACAAATTGGCAACTGGAATCAAGGACAACAAAAAGTCCTTCTTTAGATAGGTAGGACATTGGTGAAAAAATATGGGGAATGTAGCGCCCCTGATGAACAAAATGGGATAGCTGATAACCGACACTCAGGACAAAACCAAACTCCTTAACGAATACTTCACATTGGTATTCCTCCAGGCCAAGGGTGTTGGACTGCTTGACAGGATACAGCATGAGCAAGGTGGAGGTGATCACCCTCCCATAGTTGTCAAAGATCTTGTCTCTCAAGGGGGGACACCTAGAGAGGCTGAACATCTACAAGTCAGTTGGACTGGATGAACTACACCTGAGAGTGCTAATAGAACTGGCTGACATAATTGCGTGACCTGTGGCCAAACTATTTGAGGACTCGTGGTGCTTGGGAGAGGTCCCAGAAGACTGGAAGAGGGTCAATGTGTTGCTTATCTTCAAGAAAGGGGAAAAGGATGACCCAGGGAATTACAGGCCAATCAGTTTGAGCTCAGTCGCTGTTAAAATCCTGGAAAAAAATATCAAAGAATCGATTATGGATTAGCTAACAGAAGGCAGTATTCTAAAGGACTGACAACATGGCTTTGTTGCGGGCAGGTCATGCCTGACCAACCTCAACAAGGGATGGGGCCCATGTGATTCGTAGATTCAGCTGATTCGGCAGCAGCCAAATCTCTGAATCAGATGTGGCTGAATCAATTTGGGACAGTGATTGGAATCACTGAGTTGAATCACTGTCCCCCAAATCAGCCGAATCCAAATCGAAAGTAAATGCTAGCTACTTTGCACAGGCGCAGTGGGATGATACGTCTGAGACCCCAGACTACACATAGAAATTGCAGTGATTTAACTACATTAATATAGTTGAATTAGCGCATCTTTATGAATGAGCACTTGTACATTTGGCTATGAACTGAAGCAAGCTACATCATTACTAGTTATCCTCAAATCTATTTAACAGTATCCACAGAGGGGCTGCCCGTATCTCACTAATTGTTTTTGTTAAGTAGGTGTAACTCCTCTGTGTAGAGAAGTCCTTACGTTCTAAAGAATTCAGTGCACTGTTGTCTTGCACCTTGTATAGTCATTTACATAAGCGGGTTAGCAATACAGTCTAAATAATATAGCAGTGTTTTACATCCATTTTCCATTCACTCTATACTTGTGTAAATTACTGTGCAAGATACAAGGCAACAGAGAATCAGCCCTTGATTTTATAAATGCGTTGCGTGCCTGTACATAAAATATGTATAAACAAACAGTTAAAGTGTAAGAGATAATTTGTATGTTCAAATTCACAATTTTCATGGTATTTTCTAGTAACTGCACATTCAGAATAGGCATATATTTTCCAAACTCAGACCCTAAAAGTTAATAGTCTTACTGCACAGTGGTGGCCTAGCTATGTAATTGTATTCTCCATCCAGGAGCTGTTAATAGACTATGTAAAGACTTCAAAAGAATCCTTGATTCTTACAGCAGTACTCTAATGTATTATAATATACTTATATAATTATAAGTATTCTAATAGCTAGCCTGAGGAAGTACTTTCAGCCCCAGAGAGGGGCAGCTAGGAAGAGACTGCAGTGTTGTGGGGCAGAAGACCCTGGAGGACTCTCCCACTTGTGCCAGTGTGCATCAGGCAGCAGCTGAGGAGTACAAGCAGCAGGTAAGGGCGATCAGAGGACTGCTGATCAACCCAGATACTGAGGGGCGGGATGTTGGAGCTACCATCCTGACCGCAGTTGATTGCCGCAACAAGAGTAAGGTCAGAGGTGGCACGGGCAAGTTGGGAGCCAGGGAGGGGCTGCCCAGCATAGAAGCCTCCTGTACCAGGTCATTCTTTGTCCAAAGACCAAAAATTAATTGATAAGTGAAGTGACCCAGCGGGTATTTCATGGACTGAGCACTCAACCTTGGCTCATAGATGAGGAATTAATTGATGGAAATATTTGGGTTTTTTTGTTGGTTATGACCAATTGAGTCCTGAGTTGATTTGTTTTGTTGAATTTGGCCCTTGGTGAGTGTAAGGACAGTTGGCATGGGACATTGACCCCAAACACAATGCTGGCCCAGTCAAATTAAGGCTGGTTGGGGGGAATTGGGTAAAAAAAGAAAAAAAAAATGATGTAAGTTTGCATGTGCCTTCTCTGTCAGCAGAGAAGAGGGTTTTGCCCCCAGGATAAGTGTGTCACACAACATTGAGGAAGTGGTAACAGTGCGGTGTAGGGGAGGTGGAGCCCGATGAAAACACTCTTTTGGCAGGCCCAAGGTATAACCCAGTGGAACTAGCTTCCCAACAGAAGTAAGATCAAAGTCTTGGCAGGTGAGAGAATAACAACAAAAAGCAGCTGCGTGATCGCGTGGCTCCTTTCACCTTGCTGTCACTCATCAGGAGGGTATCAGGCCAGAGGAGACACAGGCCTTACAGCACTTACCCTTGATACTCCTATAAACAGGGACGATCATGCAGCCAAACAAGTCAACCATTGAAAAACAATCTAATGGAGGATAGGGTTTTCAATCTGATCTTGAACACCTCCTCATCTTTTCCCCCATACATATGAAGTGAAGCTTCATTATGTAGGGATCTTATCCCAAGTTTGCACTGTTGTGCAAAGTCTCTTTACACTTATAGCAAGGGTTTGATTTCTTTTGAAGGCTGAAACTCAATTGCAGAAGAGTCGTTCCAAAGAGAAGGGAGCTAGCCTGTTCTCGGTGGTGGCAGATGACAGAATGAGGAGCAATGATCTCAAGTTGCAGCAAGGAAAGTTTAGATTAGATGTCAGGCAAAACCCTGAGAGGTTGTGGAATCCCCATCCTTGGGGGTTTTTAAGACCTGGCTAGAAAAACTCTTGGGTGGGATGATCTAGTTGAGGATGGTCATGCTTCGAGCAGGAGATTGGCCTAGATGACTTCCTGAGGTCCCTCCCAACCCTAATTTTCTATGATTTTTATGCAATTTGGTTTGATGATTCTTGCTTTTTTAAGAGTTACAAATGACGTGTGCTCCCTTTTTATTTTTGAGAGGCAAGGATTTTCCATAGCTTTTATTAGACCAACTTGATTAGTTAGGAAAACTGTTGAACAAGCTTTGGGACATGAAGTACCCTTCTTCAGGTCTGTAGCCAGTCTACCATTTTATTTAGTGAGGACAGGAAATCAGGTGAGCATCCAACATTGTTCTTACCCATCAACTCCAGACTTCAAATTTAAATGTAATGGGTGTCCTTATCTCTTGAGGGTAATAAATAGCATTTATATAGTAATGCACACATTCAAAAGCTTTGAAATCATTAACTATACTTGATTTCATCTTTGTCTCTTTTTCTTTTTGAACAAGAACAAACTTACCTGCTTCCTAGACTCTGTTCACCACCTTTGTGCAAAAACCAGTTCCAGGAGCCTGAAAAAGAAGGCTCTTTCTAAAGTACAAATATATCCAGGCTCTGACTTGTGTACTGAGACAATCACATAGTTCATTGAATCCACACGGCAGCATTTTCCTTGGTACAATGACATGTTAGTGCTTACCATGCTACAAACCATGATTGTAGTGGGGAAATCTGGACACTTATGCCACACTGCCACAGTTGCTGGTGCCCAGTCCAGAGACTTATGGGTGTTTTTCACATGGTGTCATGCACTCTATGAGAGGCTTCCTTCAGAGACCTGGAAGGTAGGAGCACAGGAAAACCTGGGTACAGAGAGATGGTTAGTTGGTGCCATTTACAAAACTGAAACATCATGTCTGAATCCAGATACAACCTTACAACTATGTCACATCACTTATTGTGATCAGGACATAGGCAACTCATAGGAAGGGCACCGGGGGGAGATAGGGGGACGGGAGGGGCACATGTCTCCCTGAGATTGGCCGCTGCTGCTGGCTTCTGCGGGCGGTCGCCTCTTGCCCCCCATCCCGCTGACGCCCACTAATTGTGCCCCGCCCCGAGTCTTGGGAGGCACCAGTCATTCATGGATCCGAATGAAAATGATATATAGTCAGGAACCATGTCATCTATGTTGCGGCTGGTCACTAAGCATAGAACCAGCATTGCTACCACCTGGTTACAAATCTACTTAAAAACCTGCCCCTTTGAGCCTTTTATAGCCGTGCATACCAAGACACAGCAGTGGGTTATATTTGGCACCTCGTGTTCATGTCTGTAAACTACAGAAACACAACTATGGTTACTCACATGTTTTCATGGTCTTGTGCACTTCTGAACATGCTTAAATGCATATGCTATTGTGGACAATCTTAGAGATTGAAAGACTGTGTGTCTGTAAATACACCCATATTTAATAAGGCACACAGCAAAACATGTCAGCTGAAAGCATGAGAGCCTGATTCCTTTAAGGCACTCATGGGGATGCCTGAGTGGTAATAGGTATAAGGTATATTAGGTTGAGACATAACAGCTTTAAATAGCTTGGGCATTGGGGAGTTCATAGGAACACAAAACAACATCCCCAAGCCCTGGATACATTATTTTCCTCTTGGTCCACATCATATCTTACAGCATCTGTTTGTAATGATCATAAGCAGCAGCCTTTTCAAGTGTGAAAAAAATTATAACTAGATTCCCCTTCCACCCCCAGCCAGTCCTTGGCAGTGATTACACTGTTACAATACAAGCACATTTATTATTATTGCTATCATTTACAGATATTTACATGCCTCAAACAGCACAGTGTATCCAAGTAGTCCAGTCAGGGGTTGGTTCTGTGCAGTCCCCCACCTGAAGGGCATGAAGGGCAGAATTAGCAATCCATAGACAATGTGTTAGAGGAGGAAGCCAGGAGCGTTCCTCCTCAGCAATAGTACCTGGTAACTCAGTTCTGACCTATGGGCAAGAAAGAGCCTCTGTCATCATCCTCCCACCTGGGAACAATTAAAGTTATTTCTTGGTAGGGTCTGGCTTCCTTTCTCGACCCTTGTAAGGGGAAAATGAGGCTTGTCTTCATCTGTCATGGCCTCTTTCTCTCCCTCTCTATTGAGGAGGCATTTTTCTCTTGTGGAGGGAAATTGTTAGCAGTTTTCACTGTTTCCTTAATGGAAACTCTGCACGGAGTGGTCAAGTTAATCTGAGGTTCACCATGAACTTTCCTTTCTTTTAACCCTTTTTTTCCTTTGATGGTTTATTCCTGTTGATTCCTGATGTTCTTGTGATCATTTGCTCTATTCTCATCAAGAGTTGCACTCATTAAGAAGAGTTATCAGTCTAAGCCTGTTTTTCTGTTGTGCAACTCATGCAGCTTTGCTCTCAAGATAAACACATGGAACTATAGTAAAACGGCCTGAAGGATCCCACCATACCTTCAAGAATAGACGGAGTCACTTTAGTGCCCTTCTTCCATATATTTCCAGTTTTGTATAATATGCCATCCCACAGGATCTTAATTCTTGAGTACAGCAAAAGAGCAGAAACATAAAGGTGCAACAAAGGAATACAGAGGTTAGAGCAGTATGCATCCACTATAGTGTTGGCCTTCATTCTTGGGCTACTGATATTGTGCAGGAGGTAGTATATGTCTTGCAGCATCAGATTCCCCTTGCTCTCTTCTAGTAGATGGCAGTGATTCCAAGAGGTTCTGCAGTGCCTTCCAGCTTCACTTTAGAGCCAAAAAGTAGTCAGTAATGGCAGAGAGAGGAAATAAATGAAAGCCCCTCTTCAGTGAGGTGAGCTGATAGTTGTCTGAGCAGAGCAATGCACAGCCAACTAAGGGACTTAAGTTCTGAACTCAACCTGGAACCTTTAACTTCTGGTGCAGGGGAGAAGACTGGAGCTCTTCTAGGTGTTGTGTGCTCTTTCTTCCCACTGAGTGGCTGGGTAAAGAACTGCTGCAGATTGTTCATCCTTTCTGTCACAAAGCAGAGACAGAGAAGTGTTGGGGCAGCTGTAATGAGAAAGGCTCCATATGTACATCTGCAAAATGTGAAAGAGGAACGTGGGCGGAGAGGCTCCCTAGAGTGACAGTACAGCACTGAAAAAAAATTACTAGCTGGCGGTACATGCACCAGATGAAGGGACTGTTGCTTACAAGATGCAACTCCACAAAGTACACAGTTTGGGAAAGGAGCTAGGATTGTTTTACCAGGTTGTTTCCTTGCACCCTATTTATGAGGCAGCATTGCTTGGAGGTACCTGATAAATTTGTCCCCCTCTTTAGCTAGTGGAAGGGACAGAAAGTGCTTTGGCTATTATCTGACTGCTCCAGAATCCTCTAGCTGTTGCAATAGGTAAGTGTCTGATACATCTTGCCTAGTTTCCTAGCTGCTGCAAGGAGGAAGAGAGCAAGTGCGTTTCCCACAATCTCTTTCTTCTCCCTGCTGAATGACTCCAGTGGAATCTCTCTTTTATTCCATTAACAGCTTTCCCAAGAACTGTAAAATTGACAAAATTCCTGACATTTACACTGCTGCCCACCAGTTTCTGAAAGAGCAGTGGATCCCCCCTGCCCAGCTATCCAATAGAGCTCTAAGAAGCAATAGTGCACACATTCATGTTGCCTCTCTCCAGACTGGTTTGAATTCTGCTGGTTTATCTTCACAACCAGAAAGACAGATATTCTAATATCCAGTTGACTTTGTGCATCTGCTTAATTAGGGGACCAAATTATGCCAACTGGTTAGTACCAGTTGGCCTAATTTGTAGTGAAATTTCACCGCCAGTGTGAAATTTTGCCGCCAGTTTTGTTTCAACGCTGTTTTGACCCGTTTCAAGGTCAAAACAGCAAAATCAAAATGAACAGATGTAGTTGAAACAGCCTCAAAACAAAACAAAGCAAGTCACAACATTTTGCTGTTTTAACGCTTTGCCCATAGGCTATAATGGGGAAAATTTAAACAGCCTATAACTTTGTCATTTCTGGCCTGATGTGGATGAAACTTGCTGGAGTGGTAGCCCTGTCTGAGGGCATGAATCCTGTCAAGTTTCAAGGACATAGGTGCAGGGGGTTCAGGGAAACTGCACCCCAAAGTTTTGAAAGCAAAACTTGTGTCATGTGTACATGTTAAGCCACAGTGGGGTCAAAACTGCAGGCATGCTAGCCCCTGTGGAGGCCACAAAGTCTGTTAAGTTTCAAGGAGCTCAGTTGTGTATTGAGCTGGTCCCTGAGTGAATCATGATTGACGTAACACAGTAGCTAGCTAAGATAACGAGTTAATGAGCAAGAATTAACACCTAGGAAACCACACACTAAGGAGAGGGAAGAATCAGTACAGAGCTGGAAACTGCTTCTGCCCAAAGACAGACATGGTCAGTTGCACAAGCACCCATGTTGCGAGTTTTGCCTGTCAGCAGCTAGAGGTGCAGGGCCCCAGATCCCCCCTGCACCTATCTCCTTAACAGCTGGCAGGCTTTGTGGCTGCATCAGGGGCTACCAGCACAGCCTCCAGTAGTTTCCCCACCCCCTGTGCCCCAAGACAGACATGGTTGCACAAGCAACCATGACATGAGTTTTGCCTGTCAGCAGCTAGAGGTGCAGGGCCCCAGAACCCACACGCCCCTGCACCTATCTCCTTGACAGCTGGCAGGCTTTGTGGCCGCAGCAGGGGCTAGCAGGCTTGCAGCTTTCACCCTGCTGTGCCTTAACACACACAATGTCACCCATGTCACAGCTGTTTCAGATTGAAACAAAATGCTGGTCGAAATGGAACACTGCCATTTCGCACAGCCCTAACTGGTACCTAATTAAGCAGACTCAAAGTCAACTTGCTATTAGAGTCTTTTTCTGGTTGTGACGTTAAACCAGCAGAATTCGAACCAGTCTGGAGAGGGGACTTGAGACATCAGCTTAATCAGGAAGCTACGACTGCTTAGTTGAGATTGCAGTTGCACATAAGAGCCTTGGGACATACATGTTATGAAAGCAGAAACACCAGGAATTATGAATACTACACATGCAGAACTGAGCAGTGGGAGGCTGCTGATGCACCCGCTGATATAATTTATAGAGCTGTCTTTGGTTAATCTAGTGTCTGATCCTGTGCTATTAATCCCAGGAATTGGCCATGTCTGTATTTGCCACCAAATATCTCTGCTTTCATTAGAAAACTGTTGTATAAAGCATCAGGGAACATATCACTTATTCACCCAACTGGAGTCAGCACAGCTACAAATAGTACTTTCTTCCCTCTGCCTCCCTTTTCTTTATTTTTCCCTTTCCCTTCCCCTTCCTATCCTTTCCTTTTTTTAACAACCGACTGGTAAGATCATAATGTTGTCAGTGCTTTAGTTTATAATTATCCTATAATAATACATATGTACCATATACTTTTGCATTTGAAATTTCATATTTGTAAATGGTGCCATATGGCAGGTATCTGGAAAGCAGCTTATATCAAGAAGTTGTACACTGGGACATCTTTTTAAGGAATGTATCTCTATAACAACATTGCAAAGTGCAATTCTGCTTTGAAAAGTCTCTCTCCAAAAATGACACTATGAGATTCCTTGTTTATAGTCTGTTGGTGAACTCCATGTCTAATGTGCTCAATTAAAAGTGTTGTATTTTGTAGTTGTAGCCTTGTAGATATCACCTGGGCTCTCAGTGTTCAGAACATTTTTTTTTCTTCTTGTGCGTTTTTGCCAGTAATCAACAGTAACAAAGATGTTGGCCATGAAACGTGTCCCAAGTAATCCTTGTTCTAGTCCATTTCTTTCCAGGGCCTTTCACTGGTGAATTGAGATCTTGCCTACTCATCACTTTAACTGGTTTGTTTGTTTGTTTAAATTAAATCAGTGAAATCTGTGTAATCTCTGCATATAGAGTAGCCCTCATTAAATAATTTTGCTAGTGAAGCATGAGCTATGATAGACTACAGTTCACAGTTCCTTAACTGAGCTGATCTGGAGGGCAAACAGGTGCAAAAAAAGTGCTGTTTTGTCACTGAAGTCTGCAGATGCAGTTCTAAATCAACACAAAAGGAGAAGCACTGCCTTTTTCTTATCTAGTCACTTTCAGAATAGGTCTACATTTAGGGGTACAGAAGAATGGGCATGAGATCATCTGGAAGAAAAACAAGTTTGTGGCATATCAGTCAGTGAGTGATGGGTTCTCAGACCTTGCCCATCAGGGAGATCTTGGTAGAGAACTGAATTGTATGACTGGACAGATGAATAAGGTGTAAACATTCTTTATAATTGCTCTCCTTACTCCCCTGCCCCTATTACAGGTAGGCAAATGCAGCTTTGATTGGGGTCTTTTCCTGTGCATTGGTGAAAACAAATTCTCTGGTTAGCAAGCAACTACTTTTGAGAACAACCCCTGGTCTATACTGCTGTACACAGTTCACTCTCCTACTTATCTCTACCTGGTTTAGCTCATTTTTGTGGCATTCAGCCCTGCATTGGGAGATCGTCTAGTTCAAGAAGCTTTATTTTATGCTGACACTTATTGCTCCCTGGCTTGTCTGCTGCCTTAAAAGAGGAGGAAGAATGAACCTCCAAAGCCTGGTTGACCAGGATCTGCACTGGCTTGCCTTCCCATCTGTGCCCCAGTTTCATGGGGTTCAGTGGGGAAGGATGAGACCCCTCCAAGCAATCAGGAGAGAGAGAGAGAGAGAAAGTAGTATCCAAAGCAAAGTGCTTCTCTAGTGTAGGGAGAGACTAATCCTGCTGATGGGGAGCCAGCCTCCTTGTGCTGGTGGGGGAGGAGGCGTCCTGCCCCCAACCCCCCTCCAGAGGAAAGAGGCTCATTCATTCATTGGAGGAGAATGGCTCCCCTTTCCCGATGCCATGCTTGGCCTGGTGGCGGGCAAGGTGTGTGGACTGGGTGAAGGCCTTGCTGCACTGGGGGCATCTATAGGGCCTCTCGCCCGTGTGCACCCGCGCATGCTGGGTGAGCTGGGAGGCATGCCGGAAGGCCTTGCCACAGTCTGAGCACAGGTAGGTTTTCTCCCCGCTATGGATTTGCTGGTGCCGCTTGAGAGTGGAGGAGCGGGCAAAGGCCTGGCCGCACTGGGCACAGGAAAAGGGACGTTCCCCAGTATGGATGCGCTGGTGGCGGATGAGGCGGGAGGACTGGGCAAAGGCCATGCCACACTCAGAGCACTTGAAAGGACGCTGGCCTGTGTGCAGCGTCTGGTGCTCGAAGAGATTGGAGGACTTGGTGAAGGCCTTGCCACAGACAGAGCAGGAGAAGGGGCGCTCACCAGTGTGGACCCGCTGGTGCTCCACCATGCGACTAGCCACAGCGAACTCCTTGCCACAGTCAGGGCATGGGAAGGGTTTCTCACCCAGGTGGGTGCGCTGGTGGCGCAGCAGGGACAGTGGCTTGTTGAAGGTCTTGCCACAGTCTGGGCAGGGAAAGGGCTTGTCATTGCTGTGCATGTTGCGCTGGTGCTTGCGCAGGTCGGAAGAGCGCACAAAGGCCTTCTCACAGTCCAGGCACTGGTAGGGCTTCTCGCCTGTGTGCGTGCGGATGTGCTTGCGGTAGTCTGAGGACCAGGTGTAGGCTTTGATACAGAAGGGGCACTTGTAGGGGCGCTCACCTGTGTGCAGCCGCCGGTGCTGCTGCAGGGTGCCCTGGTGGGAGTAGGCCTTGCCACACAGCTCACAGGCATATGGCTTGGCCCCACTGTGGGTATCGATGTGGCTCAGCAGGTTGCTGGATTTCTTAAAGGCCCGCCCACATTGCACACACTTGTAAGGTCGCTCATCTGCCTCGCTGCCTGTCACTTGAGTTGCTATCTGGATCCGCCTCATCGCAGCTGCCTTCAGGGCCCCGACACTGCCTGCCACCTCGCCCAGCTTTCTGGTGGCTTTCAGGGGCAGCCGCTTCACTGCTCTCCTGCCTTTCAGGGAAAGGTCTTTGCTGCCCCCCGGCTTGCTGGAGTCCACACCCAGGTTTCCTGGGAATGCCCCTGCCTCGGCTTTCCTGGGTGTGTAGGTCTGAACGTTTTCTGTGCCGTTGCACAGGCTGTCCCCAGAGGGGTCAAAGTCACTGTCTAAGGTAACTACAGTATCCACGTAGTCTCCAGAGCTTGGCAGCCTCCTGCTGAAGTGCTGGATGCCTTTGCTCATTGGCCTGCTCGGCCACTTCTGGTATGGTGTCTCCTTACCAGTTTGCTCGCCATCCTCCTCACTCTGGGTGCGAAGACTGACCTTCATGTTCAGCTGCTTGGCCACGCCATTGGCATTGATGAGTGTGAAAGTCTCATAGAAGACTTCGTCTTCCTTGCACAACAGGTCCTCTGGCATGTTTTCTCCATGTGCAGAGCTGCTAGACACAAAATCTAGTCTTTCACCGTCCTCCCGCAAGCCATCCCCAAAATAGCCACTGAAGCTTTCCTCAGCTTCTTCATCCTCCTCACTACCTTCATCCTCATTTCCATGTGGCAGGTGCATGCTCCTCTTCCTGTCCTCATAGGATCCCTGAGCCAAACTGGTGCAAGGGTATTCCTCATCTGGTCTTTCAGAGCACTCTATACTTGTCATGGTCCACAGCTACTTCAGAATATCAACTTTCAGGATGCTTCAGCCTGAGGCTGCTCTCAAGATAAGTTACCTGCATTTTGAACAAGAGAGGAATGAACAGCAGGTAAGAATGTTTTTGAAGAAGAGCAAGCATCTAGGCATTATTGCTACACTGTCACTCAAGGGGACTAATTGGGCCTGGAGTTTACTGTGGTAGGCACTAAACAAAGAGGGGTGGCATTATGATTGCCCCAAGGAGTGGGTTAGAGCTGAAAATGGATAAAATGACAGACAAGCCACTTGCCAGGAGTTATCCTAGCTACACAGCTAGGTAGAATTTCTTAATTTCCTACTTATTATCTTCACATTTTTCTTAGACATTGTCTACCCAGTGGACACACCTACACAATCATTAATGCACTGTGGTTACTGAGCATTTAATTTACAGCCTGTAATAACAGGTACTAACTGAATACGCAGTAACCAGCGCTACAGCTTTTTTGAGACGCTACTGCGCAGTAGACTAATTCTGCGGCACATTTACGCATTAGCACAGCTTTTGCCATGACACACTAATCCACAGTAGAATTAGTCTGCACATTTAACATCTCGTGTAGATGCGCCCAGTGTTACTGACCTTGGTTTGACTCAGGGCTTTGTTGATTTAATTCTGAAGCTGGGCAAAAGGCAGGGCAGTGTGACTCCTTATAGCAGGGGTGGGCAAAATGCGGCCTGGGAGCTGGATGCGGCCCTCCAGGCCTTTCTATCCAGCCTGCAGGGCCCCTAAAAAATTTAGAACATTAATATTAGTCTGCCCTGGGCTGCCTGTCATGTGGCCCTCAATGGCTTGCCGAAACTCAGTAAGCGGCCCTCTGCCCAAAATATTTGCCACCCCTGCCTTATAGACTACCTTGTTCGGAGACCCATGAGATATAAAAATAGGCTACAGCCTACTTTATCAGATGCTACGAATGGACATGCAGAGACCAGGGGTACTAATTAGAAAGGAAGAAGGTAATTTAAATAGAAATATTTATTTACTGCCCCTGCTGTCTGCAAGCCCATTCATGAAAGCTCATGTCTCTCCTAACAAGTTAGTCTTTAAGGTGCCATATTGCCCTGCCTTTTTCTTTCCCATTTTATAGTTTAAGACCATTGCCTCTTTTCTGTGTTTTTATAATACGTCTACCAGTATTTGTCTACTCTTTAAATATAGAAGCACCAGGAACTAAACTGCAGATGCTCTTAATTATGTTGCTGTATTATGATACTAGAAATCAAGCCACTATTACTCTTGCTTATCAAGGCGCTAACCTGGCAGACTGTGCATTAAGGAACCACATCTCTTTTTTGGAGGTCTGACATGGGAGGACTAGGGATCAAACAGGAGTCTTCCTGTGTTATGGAGAGGCAGATACTATGATGACAAGATACTGACAGGGGCTGCCTGCCGATTCCAATTTTTCTTTTAGAAATAAAAACAGTAAGTGGGCAAGAGATCAGAGCAGTGTGTCTTAGAACCTCAGGAGCTCTCAATTTGCCACTTTTGCATGCTAGAATTTCTCCTCCCCTGTCTTAGTGCAAAATGCAGGTCAAAAATGGACTGCAGAACAGGCTGTTTAAGCTGCCTGCCTACTTGAATTCTGTGGGGTTTTAATTACTCTGCAACCTGAATATGCAATGCCTCTAGCTCGGTGTTTCTCAATTGGGTGCCAAAGCACGCCAGGGTGGCTTGCAATCCTTTCAAGGGTGCTGCAGAGTGTCACACAATGTTAACACTGCTAGGTGTGCAAACATGATTGACAAGACAAAGCCAACATTTTCAAATAGAAATCCATAGTGTTAAAAACATGATGCTCTGTTGTGATCTTTTTGAGTCCATGGCAACAGAAGAATTGCTCTAGTATTTTTTGTAGTCAAAAAAAAAAAAGAGTGAAAACTAAGACCTGGCATTTTCCTAGGGATGCCTCAAATCTATTGAGGGATGGCTCAAGTCTAAAAAGGTCGAAAATGACTGCTGTAGCTGGAGGCAGAATCTGTAATGGAATAAGTTCTTGAGACTCAAATTGTACACCGCTGCCGGGAAGGGTGTAAGGAAGGACTGAGGAACTCAGCCATTTGAGAATCTGTGCTTTCATGAAGCTCGCAATTTATTTGCAAGAGATCATGCATATGATTTGGGACTCTGCAGTTAGAGCACCAGGTGCAGTGGCACACAGCAGTGCTGAAATAGTGAGATATTAAGCCCCCAGCACTGTACAGTGATATGAAAAATATGGCTTGGCTGACGCAAATGAGCAATCTGTCCTGCCGGTGGCAAAAGTAGCCCTGAACTGTGGAGGAATGGCAAAGAAATGCTACTCCCCACTGACAGTGGCAAGTACAGAAAATTCCTCCTCTGAGATGCAAGCAATGCAAAGACGCTGATATTATTGAAGTGTCAACAAAAACAGCCCCCCTCACTTCTTTCTTTTGAATTTCAGTGCCCCAGAGTTTCCTCATTTACTGGGACTTTTTATAGTCAATTGGCAACAACTCCAGCAATTTTAATAGAGCTTCTTAAATCTCCACTACTTTCAGGGATTTGTGAAACTCTGGGCAATTCTGAACAAGTTCTATCAGTACCTATGATAAACTAGGCCAGGAGGGAGAACAGGTTGTTCAGGTCCCTGCATCCCCCAGGTGCAGGGAGATGGAAGAGAATAGAGACCTGCACAGAAACTTAAAGACGCTCATTTACAGGGTAAAGATGACCCTGCTGTCCTGATCCCCAGCAGCCTGGAAAAACAGATTGAGGCTCCAACACAATGTGTGGACTGTCTGACTGCAGCAAGTACCAGATGCCAGGCCTGGAGGGCCCAGCTGCCTCCAGCCTGCCCCTCTTTGGGATTTTTTTTAAATAGCTCCCACTTCTCTCTCCCTATTGCTTTCAGGGCTTCCTCTCCCCCTTTCCCACTGAGCCCAGGTTTAGTTGCAATGACTTACCTTGATATTTGAGTACAGGAGTATGGGCTGTCCCAGCCAGCTGGCCCCGTGGGGTTGTCTGCTCCAGCTTACAAAAGAGGAAAGGAAGGGAGTTTGGTGCATAGCAACACTAGCAAATGTGCCTGTGTCTGTCTCACCCTTTTGTGTCCAGTCTAGCAGCTGCAGAGCCTCAGGAGGTGGGGCCTGTTCAATATACACAACCTTCCTGCCTGCATCACAGAGAGCAGCCTGGGAAATACAGCAGGGCTGCCCTGTCTCAGTGCCTGAGCTGTTCTTCCAGTTTACTCTTCCTCCTCCCCTCTCACAGATTCTAGGGATGGACGACACCAAAGTAGCCTAATAGATCACCACACTCTCAAAGCAGGATTGGTCCTTACAGCAGTAGCTGCACTCAGTTTATCCACTGTGAATTTTAAATGTGGTTTCCACTTCTGCTAGATTAGCCCACCCCCTGTCTGAAAGCTCTTCCTGATAATCAGCCTAGATGCTCCTATAATGATTTCACCCCATTTCTTTGTTATGCTTAGTTGCATTATACTAAATAATTTCTCTTCTTTCTTGATACACATTTCAGATATTGCATCCCCGATTTGTTTGGTCATTGGCTATAGTATACCCCAGTACCTCCAGCCAGATCATTGCAGTGTGTGTGTTTCCAGATTTGTTTTTTTGTTTGTTTTTTGAGGGGGTTGGTGTCCAGTCCTATAGATCTGTATTTTCTCACTCTTACTGCTTCTGTCACACATGCTACTTAGCTTTCTGTCTATTGCAGCAGCAAGCTTTTCCTCTTGTTTATAGGAATTAAATAGTTTTACCCTTTGTTTAAAAGCTCTGGAGCCTTCTGCTTCCAAAACTTTTCCTCTCTAAATATGCCACTTTGTACACATTCATTCCAGGGTGAAGAGACAATGTGACCGCAGCTTCTTTTCAAGGGGTTAATGCCAGATAATACAGTTTACCTTCAATCTAAATTATAGCCATGAAACTCCCTTCCATTCCTTGTTTCAAAAATACTTAACTTGCTCTCTAAAGAGGTCTGCTGGTAGCACTTGGTATGGGACTGGCTATGGATCCTGGTCCCTTTCACTTCCAAAACACAGATCAGATATGGCTCATTTTGGTATACATTGAAATTACATATCATCCAACGGATGTCCAGTGACCTTTCATTGCTTCAGTCCAGTTTTTAATGGTTATGTATCAGGTTGTCACTTTTCACAGCAGTTTTATTTTCCCTGGGGCAAACTTGTCCCTACAGGAAATGACCTAAACCATAAAACAAAGAAATACATAAACAATAAATGGTTAAATCAAACCCTGTGGTCCTTTCCCAGATCCTGAGAAGGCAACCCCGGCTCTGTGCCGTCTCCTCTGCACCACAGCCTTCCTTCTCTTCCTCAACTCTCCTTTCTGGCAATGTTTGACTTCCTCCAGGCCTAGCCACTCATCCCTATCAGCCAGCCCAGTCTTCCAAGGCAGGAAGCATATTCCCTTCTGCCTGCAGTTGGGCTGCAGCCCCTGAGCCATGCACCCTGTTACAGGCCCTGAATTTTATTCTGAAACCCACTCTGGTGGGCCCACACTAATTCACCTTCTTGTTTGCAAGATCCTACAGATACTGATCTCCCTTTTTGTTCTGAGAAGAGGTCCCTCCAGGGCAGCAAGTGGGTGGGACACAGAAGGAAGTTTACGCCTAAGCAGCCTGTGCTTTACCTGTTCTCGTTAAGAGGTTTACCTCTCCAAAACTGAAGAACCTGGCACCTCGCACATGCGCTATGCTTTTTCAGATTGTCTTATAGCATAGAAAAGGGATTGTCAGATTTAGAAATAAGGAATGATGAGGTTTTCCATGCTCAGTCAGCAGTTATTCCATTTGCTTCCAGCAGGGACAACCACCCAGTGCTTCAGAGCAAAATGGAGCCTATCTTCCTAGCTTTACAGAACACCAGCCAATTGTGTAATTATATGTGTGAGAGACTGGGTGGAAAACCAGGCTGGTCAAAAATGGAAAGTAGGTTAATCAAAAGTTACAAAACAAAGCTGACTTTGATTCTAGTGTTTTGGTGAATGATTCCTATTTCAATCAAAAATTTCATCTGGACTTTTCAGATTTGGTTTTTATCCTATTTCCAATTCAAATAAAATAAAAGCTGAAAATTTCACTCCTATTCATTTTCTTCAAAAATGACAAAAGCATCACTTTTTTGTGAAGGTTTTTATTTCTGGAAGTCCATTTCTTTTGGATAAAAACTTTCCCACCTTTTGAACAACTTTAAAAAGTCCCTCCCTGAATTAGCTTGTAATCAGTTTGAACCATGAAATCTGGGATGGGATGACATTCATTGTTAACTTATTTTTGCAGTACTTAATGTGCTATTATGAAATTAGGTAGCTCTTTAAAAATCTAGTGAAAGCACTGTCAATATGTATATGCGAACCTCGCCACTCACAGGGGATACGTTCTTGTATCCCCTGTGAATGGTGAAATCTGTGAATAAGTTCATGAATGCAGTGCCCTTGGCAGCTGGGGGGGAGTGTGGCTCCAGCAGGAGCGTCGCAGTGGGAACCTGGCGGTGGCAAGCGCAGAGCTCCCAGTTAAGTGTATAAAGTGTATTTAAAATGCAGGTTCAGCATCTATGAATATCTAAAACCACGAATGCTGAACCCATGAATAGCAAGGGTTTCCTGTGTACTGGATTTTTAATGGACTTAAGTGCTTACAATTCTTCCTTTTAGGTATTTTGTACTCCATAAACAAATTGCTTATTACTTTGTCATAAATCATACCTGTAATTCAGTGATTCTCAGTCTGGGTGTCAGGACCCAGCCCACTGCCCAGCCCCTCTGCAAGCACAGTAATAAATAGTTTTTGAATTAAGATCCTGCTCAATTCACAAAAATTATGGAGGGGTGCCTTGGGTCAAACAAGTTTGAGAACCACTGTTGTTGCATGCATCATTTCAAAGTCATTATGAACTCATTTGTACAGAAATATATTTGGGGAGGAAAAAGGAGTTAATCCTAACAGAGATGGTTGCAGAGGGCATGGAAAAGGCCTGGGGATTTGGGAGAGGACTATTTAGGGACAGAGCCTATGGGAGGGGTGTGTTATGAAATCCAGTGGTAGCTGGATGTGGGAGTACAGGAAAATTGTCCTTGTGCCTTGAATGGGAAACTAGGGGACCTGTAGAAGTCTGAGTTTAGATAGGAAGAGGAATTAAGAGAGGTGATTTATAAAAGGAGGGCATGTGGGACCTGGCAGTGGCTGAGCACAGAGGGACAAGCTTGCATTCCATTTCACCACAGCACTGGGACCAATCCCACATGAACCCTTGCACGCCGTCAGGCACTTCGCATGTATGAATGCACATACTCATCCCCATGCAAAAACACACTACCATATATACACTTCCTTGTATACAGGCTGTGAAAACACACACACACAAACACCAGCTCTCTCAAGCTGCCAATCTCCCTGCCAATCAGGAAGGTTTAACTTTCTGCTGGAGCTCTGGTCCCCTCTGCACTGGAGTTTGAATTCCAGCACCTAGGCAAGCAAAATAATTTAATAACTGCAGGCCAATGACAGGTCCAGCACACAACACATGTTCATTTCAGGAGAGATGAGGTTTAGAAAGACACAAAAGTGTTTTTTAATCACAAATGTAACTTTTATTCTGGCTAAAGAATCAAGAGATTATTAACAGGTTTCCTTTCATCACAGTGCTGTGGGAGTGTTCAGTACACTTGCTGCTCTGCAGTGCTTGTGTTCCTGGCAGCTGTACCCCAAGGAAGTGTTTTTTTTACGTACTAAAATAAAGATACGGTCTTCTAACATTGCTGATAGTTTGTTCAGGCCCGAGCACTTGTAGTGAACATGCAGAGCCACACAGGCCAGCGAAGGCTATTCATCAGCCCTCAGCTTATTCCATGTCCACTCCCATTCACTCTCCTGCCAGCAGGACTAGAATAGGAGGTAGCTCCTTACGGATCCAGAAGAGGAAGCTGTACGCAGCATGATTTCTTTCTCTTGCCACTGCTGGCCCACCTCTAGCACTGGGGTCCTAAAGATCCAGATAATGGTTCTGTAATAGATATCTTACGTTGTTGCTGCCTTCTCGTCTCCTGCATCTGCATGAATATTTCCAGCCTTATATATATATATATATATATATATATATATATATTATGCAGCTTCAGTAGACCAGCTTGAAACTTACTCAGTTTCAAACTGCAGCTTTAACATGCAGGACAAACAATCAGTAGGTAATATTCCTCCAATACACCTCACAGAAACTGGGAAGTATATTCTGAGTCAGTTTTTGCTGAACGGAGTAGAAATGTCATGAAAACAGGTCACTCTCCCTCATAGTAAATTCCGATCCCAGATTCCTAGGTTGGATATTTCTCAGGATTGGAGATTTCTTCCAGTTAAAAAGGAACAATTGATTTTCAGTAAATGGCAAAAACTGATCTTCGTGTTTATTCAGAGGACTCATCTACAATCAACTGTAGTGGTCTAAGTGAGAACAGAGACTCATCATAGCTGCCCTGGAGGCTCCTAGCATCAGGCTAGAGACCCTGTTTTTCTAGTACTGATGGGGTTGAAACATGGATATGGCTCTGAGTGGTTTCAGATACAGTGAGCTGAGTGCCAAACAGTAGAAGAGAAGTAGCCTCTTTGCTGGCCTTGTTGAAAAGGTACAGAAGGAAGCACTAGCTATATTGAAAATCCAACACCATCTTTTTCCAATTGCTTTGAATGCAATTGAACAGGAAGCTGTTTTTCAGCAGATACAGGGAGAGCTCAGGGCTTCTTCGGCTGGTAACAGCAGGGCTAGAAACTGCTGCTTAATTTCTTCAGAACTGAAAAGGAAATAGTTAGTGCTATGTTAAAGTCAAAATCCCTGAAAATTATGCTGCTTCCCCACAAACTAGCCCTGCCCCCTTGTTCATCACATTACATTGAAGAGAGGTAGGTTTTGGTAATACAGTGGAAACTACTCACAGTAAATTGAAATGCAATGCACCACCCCCAATTCCCTGCACTGTGAAGTTTTGCCTCGTTCTAAAGCATTTCCATGTTCAAACTGCAATTCTGGCTACTGTAACTCTCAGTTTATGGTGAATTTATATGCTTTGTGTATGGGAAACAAGTCACCTGTTCATGAGAGGACTCCCAGAAGCATGTATTTTCAGTTCTGCAGCATTGGTACCAATCAAAGACTCTGGACTCTTCCAACCAACCTTCTGATTCTCTTTTCCCTTCCTCATGCCCTTCCTTTTTCTAGGCACTAGTGCTGCCTATTTAGGTTCCTCCAGTCACCATTAGCACTTCTGAATTTGTATCTAATCAGGCCCTAAGTCACTTTGCTGCTCATTTACCCTTTTCCCCCTCACTAATCTGGGCAAAATGGAGACAGAATAAGGTTTATACTTTAGATAGCATCAGAGCTGGTCAAAGTCATTCATATTAAGTCATTGTAAAAATCTGGCCTACACTTTCTGAATGTTTATATTTTTGACAATTTTTCTTCAATGCTGATGAAGAAGAAAATGGAGAGAAAATATTTTGACTTTTTCCTGAATTTTTTCCTTGTTTTAGATTTTTAAAAATTTTTACCAGAATTTTCAGTTCAGAGAGACAAAATGGGTGTTGTTGAAATGTTTATCCTGCTTTTTAACAATGTATTATTTACTTTTGTCAGCTCTTTTTCTCTCTCTGACAGACTACAACTTTTCCTGAACTTATTCAGAATCACCGACCAAGTAATTTCTGCCAGTAACCCTTGGTCTGAAGTTCTTTGGATTGGAGAGACAATGTGATGTGCCCGTGGTAAGTTTCTGTTTCTTACCTGGATGAACATAATTCTTAAAATTAGGTTTCCAGTGTCAATATACATTTGAAATTTAGTTTACATGAATCTTTTGCAACAATAGAATATGCTGTTCTAGTAAGTATTCATCGTATTAAATCACTTACTACAGTAAGAGTTAAAAGGTAACATTTAAAGGCATATGGATAAAATCAATGTTGGCAGTCAACAAAAATATTTTTCAGCATTCACCCTATTCAAGAATAGTTCTAATACAAACTGCATGCAATGGTAACAGCAAGTCTCTATAGAAGAGAACAGAATTTGAGCCTGTACCTCTGAAGGATAAGAGGTACAGAAATAATCATCTCATATTTAGGTTGTGGTTTCAATCCAGGCAGATGTTTTACAAATGCCATGCAAGGATCATTTTGACAATCAGTGTAATGTAGCCACCTCTAGTAGGCTGCACTAAGTGGCACTATATAGCAGTTTAGAATATGAATTTAAGAACACAAGATTAATCTGAAAGTGCATGACACTGAGGGTAGTGTTTTAGATGGGCCACTAAATTGAAATTTGGCATAGATATTAGAAATAACATCTGCACCCTTGTTTTGCAGAAAGTGCCTTTGGATCTTTAATGACCACATGTAGTTAGGACCTCAATTAATCCATTTGCTTGACAACGGCACAATGCCCCTGTCACCAAGCTAGGGCACTGGTTCAATAGTGACCTAGAAGAATGCCAGACAGGGTCCCCAAATCCTCCCTCTCAATTGCTTGTGCTTTCTCTGGAGGTTCTCATTGAAGACCTGGTCCTGCATGACCCACCTAAAATCATAGGCCAAGAAAGCAAGGCAGTAGAGCAAGAGGATGGAGAGATTCAGATCTGAAATGTGAGACAGGCAAAAGGTATAACAGGAAGTGATGTGACATAGTTGTGATACAGAGAAGGGCTCTGGTCTGTACTAAAGGAGACATATTAGAATGTGGGATGCTGGCCAGTGTATATGGAAGGGACCCTAGATCTGCACCCACAGCCTTAATATACCTCTGATATCCAATGGTGCAGATGAGTAATGGTGCAGAGTTGAACACAGTCCTAGGGTCAGCTGGATTCTTTCTGCGGAGCCAAGTTCAGAAGGGGACAGTCTTGAGGCAGAGGATCTGGGGCAGGGAACCCCAGCTTTGCAACATTTCGCCTGTCCTCCCAGCACCCCCGCTCGTGCTCCCTCAGCTCCATCTCTATCTGTCGGCCTTGGGCGTGCATACGCTGGTGGGAGCGGAGGCCTGAGAGCTTCGGGAAGACCTTGCTGCACTCTCCACAGCGAAAAGACTTCTGGACGTGGGTCTGGCGGTGCTTAAGCAAGGCTGTGGAGCGGATGAAGGCCTTGCCACAATCAGCACAGACGAAAGGGCGATCATTGGTGTGTGTGGCCCGGTGGAAGGTGAAGCTGGACGACTGGCTGAAGGACTTGTTGCAGATCCCGCAGTGGAAGGGCTTCAGGCCCATATGCATCTTGCGGTGCTGGAGAAGGGTGGAGGGGTCGGAGAAGGTCTTCTCACAGAAGGGGCACTCGTAGGGCCGGTCGCCGGTATGTGTGTTCTGGTGGATCAACAGTGAGGTGGAGCGAGCAAAAGACTTGTCACACACAGAGCAGCGGTACGGCTTCTCGCCGGTGTGCGTGCGCTCGTGCCGCCGAACCATGGAGGCCTGGTAGAAGCCCTTGCTGCAGTAGGAGCATGTGTAGGGCCTCTCCCCCGTGTGGATTCGCTGGTGCACTTTGAAGTCCGACTTCCTGGCAAAGCTCTTGCCGCAGTCCCCACAGATCAAGGCCATGGCGCAGGCACCAGGGCCTTCTGTGGGCTTGTGGTCTTTCAGCGCAGGGCCAAGGTTACTGACTTCTGCCACTGCTGCCAGGTTAGCAAGGACCCTCCCAAGCTCTGCCCTGCTTTGGCCACGCTCTGTAGGGCTTTCCAGCATCACACTGTGCTCCAGACTCTCCGGGGAAGGCATGGCACAGCCTGCATGGCTGATGATCTCCACGGCCATCTGCCAGCAGCTCTTCCCTGATCTGGCTGATCCTGCTCTTCTTGACTGGGGCAGGACACGCTTTCGGGGCTGTCGGGCATGAATGGTCACCTGTGCCAGCTGCCCGCGATTCCCAGCATCTCCTGATGCCTGAAAACAAAGCCGCAAGCACAAGACGAACATGTCTCTCAAAACAAACGAGGAGCCTTCCTTTTCAGAGTCTACCCCCTTCCCAGCCATCCTTCCTCGGGCCTTGAGCCTCATTCCTCCACGCAGCTCCAAACCCAGCCGCCGAGTGGCCAACAGCCCGGGGAGCCATCGGGCAGCGACAACGCGCATGGCCGACGTGGACCAACCTGCTGCAGGGCTTCGCACCTCGGTGGCTGCACAACCCAGACGGTCGCATCCCCCCCACAGATGGGCACCTGGCCCAGGGTTTCTGGCGGGCTGGACACCCCTGGTGGCAACGGGGCAGAGGTTTGGTCGCCTGCACCCCAGAGGGTGGACGAAGGCCGCCCCCACCTTGCCTGGAGGGGCGGCGGCCCCGCGGCCCCCACGAGGGTGCTGGGGGACACCCCCCGGCAGGAAGAAGGCGGGCCGCCGGCGGGATCCCCGCGCCCGCAGCGAGCTCCGGGCTGGCCCGCAGGCCCCGATGCCGGCCCCGCCCGCCTCGCTCCGGACCCCGGCCCCGGCCCCGGCCCCGGCTCGGCGCTCCGCGGCTCCCCGCAGCCGCCGGGCCGGGCCCGTCGCCCCCGCCCGCCGGGCGATGCCTCACCTCGGCCCGCTCCGTCCCGCCTCGCCACGGGCCGCTCGGGGGGCTCCAGCCTCCGCGCCGGGCCCGCGGCCTCGGGCTGCGCTGCCTGTGCCCGCCGGGCCCCGCTCGGGAAGGAGGGGGCGCCCCATGGCTCCGCTCCCCGCCGCCGAGGGGCACCACCGCCTCCCTCAGCTCTGGGGAGGCGTGTTAGCGAGCCCGGCCCGGGACCGGCCCGCGGCAGGGCAGGGCGCCAGGCGTGCCCAGGGGGGCGTGTGGCAGAGCTGACAGATCAGACACGGGTGTGCGGGGTGGGCTGGGCAGGGTCCGTCCCGCCTCAGGCAGGGCGCGGGCCTGGATGACCTCCTCCGCGGGTCCCCTCCGGCCCTGCTTCCCTGGGCAGCAAGGCTGGGGTGGCTGGGGACAGGCAGTCAAGTCCCCAGGACCCAACGGGGTGGGCCCCCCGGGCCATGGCCCCACCAACTTTTTCGACGTTAATTTATGCAGTTAAGGAAAATAACTCTACAGTTTTAACCAGAAGGACAATTGCATGTTTGTGGGTTATATAAATGATTGTGTAAAAAGTTGGTGGGGCCATGGTCTGGGCAGCCCACCCTGCTCCACAGCCTTTGTGCAGCCCTACTTCTCTGGGAAGCTACGGGAATAGGCAATGCTGGGATCACCGGGGAGGGGCAGCCAAGTTCCCTGAAGTTTGCCGAGCTGAGAGCATTCAGTAAATGTGGCAGCTGGGGGAAATCCCTGCCCGTGGAAGTTGGTGATGCTGGCAGAATTTCACCCTAGGGCTATAAAGGGGTGGCAAACCAGCGTGAAGACTGCCGTGGCCTGGGTGACTACCAGCTGCTTTTAGACCACATAAGATGGCCAGGATCTTCTGTCAACCACCTACACAAAATAGTTTGAATGTTGGTTGTGGTTACTGGTTACCTCCGTTCCTGATCAGCCTGAGTCTGAACTAACCATTGTGCTGGTAGAGCCTTTATAGCAGGTGTGGCCAAGCTGTAGCACACGTGCCACAAGTAGCACAGGTGGCCTCTGCTGTGTGGCACGTGGCAGATCAGGGAGGAGGCAGGCAGCACAGCAGTAGATAGAGCAGGGAGCAGGAAACAAACCAGAAGATCAGGCAGGAAGAAGAAAACAGTCGCACATGAGGAAAGAGAAGGGGATCTGAATGCTCTCGGAGGGCTTCATTCGTGGCATGCCTGCTGAAAACTTTGGCCCCTACTGCTTTATAGTGTACTGGAATGACTGAGGTCAAAGGCAAGTAATGTGGCAAACTACTGTTTTTTAGTTAATCCAGCTGTTGTTTTGGTCCTCTTTCTCCTCAAAGATGTGTGCTTTCTCCATATATCAAGCCCCAAGTCAGCAAAGCATCTCCACTCAGGATTGCTTAAGCCCCTACGTAAGTGCAGCTGGGACTTTAGTTTGAAAGGGGAAAGGGCTGCTGTTTCTACCAGCTCAAATGTAAATGATTGATGGATCCTTTCTTTTTCTATCCCATGGGATCTGCTTGCTCTTGAGCCAGTCTTAAGTGATGGTCCCCACAGCTTAATAAGACCACTTCAAAAATGCACCCAGCTTTCTTCATCATGGTTTTTCTCTGAACTGCTTTTCAACAGCATGTTGCCACATAGTGTGCAACATCTTTTCCTCTCAGGAGACATTTAAAATCCATTTTTGACAATGGCACTTTAGGCCCAGCAGTGAAAACACAGAAACTCAGCAACCTGATGCTGTTTAAAAAATGCCATGGTTTTTAAAAATATATTACATATTGCATTCCTTTACCAGCAACAACAGTAATCCAACACTTTCTTTCTGAAGGTTATACTTTTAATGCTGTAGATAATACACATAATGATCTTTTTTTCCATTTCACAGCACCTTTCATCTGGGACTCTCAAAAGCAGTTTTGAAACATGATATAGGTACTTTAAAGTTAAAATAAATGGGTAACATCCTACACTACTTCTGGGACATAGATATTGCCATATTCATTTTAGCCATGATTAAGCCAAGTACAAGAAGTACAATGATTTGATCTCATTCACCTAGTGAGTCAGTGGCAGAACTGAGAATTAAACCCCAGGAGTCCTAATTTCCTGTCCCTTGTGCTATAATAATCTTACCCATAAGTAGAAACTTTTTGTCCAGATAGACATAACTTTGTAATTTACTGACTGTAGAAAAAAGCGCTGTACGTCTAAGGTTCATTTCATCCTCTACTGAAATGTCACTATCTCAAGATGGAATCTAGTGACATACAATACTATGAAACAGGAAACCTAGGGGAACCTAGCCAGACTTGAAGGGAGAATTTAAGATTAAAAATCTAATTACCAGTTTGGAATATGACCAGGTCATTCATGTTAATACCCCCAACCCTTTTGAAAAAATGCCAGGGGATTTTTCAGAAATATTAGGTAGAACGTTGAACTTGGCTCTCATCTACAATTTCTGTGTAGTGTGTATAATAGGTTAAAATATGCAGAGAAGTCCAGTTAAAATATCAAACAAAATGTGACTAAAATCCCTATAACAGCTGATCTGTACATACCAAACAAACCTCAGCATCCAGTGATCTTCCTATCATATAGCACAAAGTTAGAAACAGGATCTCAAATTGACCATCAATCTGTTCCAGTCTGGCACTTGCAGTGTTTTCACAATGTAGGGTAATTGCTTCTGTCCTAACAGCACAGGGATCTGCTTCCCCTGAGAAGTTATGCTTTTCTACTGCCTAAAAAATTTCATGTGTTAGGATCCTTTCTTCCCTGTACCCTGTCTTTACCCCTCATGGGGTGCATCTACACAAGATGCTTAATGCGCAGAAGACCAATTCTACTCTGCGCAAGCACGGCAGGCAAAAACCATGTTAATGTGCAATGGACTTAGTCTAATGTGCATTAATGTCACAAAAAATTATTCATTGGCACTAATGTGCAGTAGCACACATTTTGGCGCATTAAGTTAGTACCTGTTATTACAGGCAATAAACTTAATGTGCCATAATTACAGGCAATTAATGAACATGTAGATGCACCCAGGATATCTGTAATATTTTACAGGGATCACCTTATGTTGCTTTCACCAAACAATGGGGTTTTTCATGTCAGTCTGAAAAGCCACAGCCCAGACTGGTCAGACTGAAAGGTACCTTAGAAATATCTCAGATATATTAGATTAGGTGGGGCCACTTGTGGCTCATTCCAATGATAGACTTAGCACAATTGCCTCCAATATCCCTTACCATCATACCTCATCATTTGCTTCCCAGCTGTTCCCCTCCCCACTGAAAAGCAGTGGTAGAGTTCCAGTTCTGTGAATGATTTGGGCCACATTTAACCTTTACTGATCTTGGCTTCCCTCAGCAGCAGAGAATTTGTCAGTTTGCTTTCTTGCTGTCCCCCAGTATAGAGGAACCTTGCCACTGTAACCAAAAAAGACCATCCTATATTACAGCACCAGTGACCTCAATGGGCCTGCCATTAGATCACAGTGACCTTAGAGAAGGTGCCTGGCATATCCCATGGACTGATGCACAGCACAGCTTTCCAAGGGACTCATGCCCCCAGCACTTCTAAAGTCTGTGGCTGTGGGACCCCAAAGGTAGCTCAGTTCCGAATAAGAGAAGCGAGGAGCAGGGGGGAAATGATATATAAATGCAGTCTGGTTAGCAAAGTCCTCTGTAAGTGACTGATCATGCCAAGGACACCTAAGAACTGTGTCATCCTTGACTGAAACATAGCAGAGTCAGGATATAATTTAGCAGCATCCGGCAGGGCTGCACATCAGAAAACCAAGATCCTTGTGACAAACCATGAGTCTAACCAGATGTGGTGGGGTTTATACAACAGGAGCACCCAAAGTCCCAGTTAGGATCAGGGCTCCATGAGGTGCTGTGCTGTTCAAATACCTACAAAGACACAGCCCTGCATTGAATGAGTGTTTTCCATGTACTCAAGGGGTGGAACATGGAGTTGGCTCCATTGAAAGAGCAGAGAGCAGCTTCTGTAATAACACCCAGCACCACAGAGCACAGGAGGACACCGGATTAATGAGTACGGTGCTCTACATTGTCATGTCTAGGACTGGACAGCAGGTGGTAGCATTGCCTTACCAATGATCAGAAATGGTAGTAGGCAGTTGAAAAAAGAAGTATTTGAGTCTGAAGTCCAGCAGAAGGCAGGGTAGGTTTGGACCTTATAAGGAGTGTCTATATCTGTTCTTTAATGTGCAGTAATTTGTTTGACTGTGCATTAAAGCAGTGTTTAAAAACCCATGCTAATAATAAAATAAAATAATAAAACCCATTCGAATAAGCTACTGCACATAAAGCGTCACTAAAAAAAGTGCACTTGCGCTACTGCACATTAGTGCAGCCTAATGTGCATTTATTTACTACCTCATATTGGAGATCCGAAATTTAATGTGCATTAGTAAAAGCATTAATGCATGTGTAGACACCCCTAGAGTAGTTAAATCACAGATATAGATTTCATAGACATTAGGGCTGGAAGGGACCTCAGAAGATCATTGAGTCCAGCTCCCCGCCCCAGGGGCAGAAGATCAGCTGGAGTCATAGGATCCCAGCAAGACAAGCATCCAAATGTCTTGTTGCCAAACAAAATGAATAAAAAAAAAAATCTCCCAGCCACAAGACACCCTCAAAAGCTCCCCAAAATGCAGATCAGCATCTTAAAACTGCCTTTTGCTTTCTAACTGTGCTTGTGAGCCAGCAGCCACCATAGAGGAGGAAATACCAGGATATATACCATAAGCTTAAGTAAGCAGGGAGCAGATGCTGTGAAGGGACTACTGGAGGTCCCTGGGAGAGAGTAGAATCTGTGCAGGCAGTCAGCGACCCTGTGAATGATTGGACACCTGCATTTGTGCATGTGTCTTTCACTGCCTGTGCCGGAAGAAGGGTGACTGTGCCCGAAAGCTTTCCAAGAACTTTTTTCCAACTACTCAGTTGGTCTAATAAAAGATATCACATCTCCTCAAAGAACCTTGCCTGCCTATGTTTTTCACAGAGGCTTTAAGAGCTGACCACAGGGTCTACAGCAATGACTATAGGGAGGTAGGGTGAGGAGTGATTTTTGTTTCATTATTTTCCCTATTTTGTACAAGTCCCCATCCCAGGCAACCTCTTGGAAACACCTCTGCTAAGGGTGCGAGACCCCCTGACCTCAGCTTCCTCAGACCATTCCATGACTCTGCCAAGCGGCTCCTGGACAGTGACAGACATTCAGTAAGAGGCACAGCTGAGCAGGGGATTATTTTGAACAGCTCTGATGCTGAATGGGTAGCAGATGGCTCTCAACTCAGCCCCAGGGCACAATGCTTTGAAAGTCAGTGGAGTTTCGCTGATTGACAGCAGCAGAGGTTCTGGCTTAAATGTTTACGGCTCATTTAGACTGAATTTTAGAAGCATTTTAGCACTGTAGTAAACAGAAGATGGCATAAGTGCTCTTAAGCTGGGTCTACACTACAGAGCCTCTGGAAGCTGGCTATCCCAGCAGAGCTGCGTCTCCTACTGGAGAGAAAACATGCCAATGAAAGAGGCAAGGATTGTTGTGGGTGGTACCTTTTATTGGACCATCATGGCTACAACATTACTTCAACAGTACATCATCAATGAAAGGCATCTGTTTCACATCAGAGCTACAACTCTTCCACTGAGGACATAAATTAAGCCTCTTTTGTTGGCCTACTTGCATCCACCCCTATATTAGTGAAGGGAGGTGATGTTCTCACACTCCATAACCAGCATACATAGCCATGCCAGCCAGTCTTTACTGGCTAGGCCCCCTTCGGTGGGCACAGCTATCCCAGAAAAGCTGTGCCATATGTCAGTATCATAGGACCAAGCCCCATGAATGAAACTAATTAAAGGGGTGAAGGTGCCATTTTGCTGAGCTATAACCACGTCTGCACTGGGAACATTGCCAGCATAGCTCTGTTGGACACAGATCACTCCTCTCCATACCTGCATTGCCAAAATACTGTTGCAGAGGAGTGGCCAGAAAAAGGATGAATGATTGAGCCATTGCGTATCTTCCTTCTCAGTTTGCAGATCAGTGTGTTCTGTCTCTCCAGTCCCTGGTGAATGAACTGTGTGAGTCTGCCAGCTGAATGTTACCAGACTAATAGCAGTCCTAGGCTAGCGATTATGTAAACAAGGGCAGGGGAGTTCCCTGGACTGACTGCCCCCTGGCTCCATGTGTGCTGCTGAGAACTGTACCTCAAGGACTTTGTATGCTTACATCCACTCTATCTGATGGGAAAAGGGCCAGAATAGTGGCCATCACTTTTCTCTTTCAAATTTTAGCCGCTCCATTATCTCTGTTATCAGGCTGGGCTGCTGAGCTCAGGGAAATGGACCAAAAAAGAACATTACCCCAGCAGGACCTGGCTGGTCTAAGCAGGTTCCCAGTGAGGGGCCAGGCAGCTGGGAGTTCCTGCTTTGCCCAACCTAACATATTTCCATGCATCTCAGTGACCCAGGGCTGTAGTGGGTGAGGCCCTCACTAGATGTGCTCCACTCTGTGAGCTACATTCATCCCTCAAAGTGCACCACAACACCAAGCGCCATGAGCATATTTAACAGGGGCTGCTACGACAGGTCAGACTAGGTTTGAGGAGTGTTCTAAAGTACACTTGAGATGACACATTACAACTAGATCATGTTAAGAGTACTTCAAACTGGAATGATCACACATTAAGGCTCATTAACAAGTGCTAAGTGCCCTTTAGGTGTCTTAAAGTTATGCCACTTAATGAGAATATTATCTTTGAGGTGTACTACCTAGACTGAGTTTAATTAAATTCTGGGTGTATACCTGAGATAAAACTGCCAATTTGCAGTCCTCCAGGATCCCAGAAGGAACTGCTTCCAGGTATACTAGCTATCATCCAGGACTCTATGGCCCTGGACTGACAGCTGGGTGGGGATAGGGTGAATGAGGATGGAGAGAAAAGGGAAGAAGTGGAGTAAAAGAGTCAGGGGGAGGGGAGCATAGGGAATGGGTAAGGGAGCAGGATTGGAGGGGGCAAGAGGGAGGGGGAGCGGGTGGGTGGAGACCTGCCAGGTAGCTGAGCCCTCTGCTCCCCAAATTATCCCCTGTATCCCCAGATCCCTCCCCTGCCACCCCAACTGTCTTGGCCCTTCTACCCCCTGCAGCTCTGATAAGCCCAAGAGTGGTGGAGGTGCAGGTGAGGGGGTTTCCCCTCCTTGCCTGCTCCTGGCATCCCCAGAGACCATGCAGTCCATGTGTGCTCGGGTGTGCCCCCCACCAGGCCCTTTAAGGGACATGGGGAGCCCCTTTCCTCCCCTTCTCCCCAGCCTATACTGTAGCTAGAAAGCCAGTGAGCAGGACAGGCAAGGAGCAGACTTGCAGCCTCTATCTCACACTCCAGCTTACCAGGCTTTTAGCGGAAGATCTGAGCAGTGCACATTAGAGTGGGTATTAACCCAGAATGAGTGACTGATCACTAACACTAGTTAACCCTAACACAGACTAACATTCCTTAAAATTAGCACCTGCTAACTCACCCTTATATTCCTGCTGTCAGGGCACCTTTGCCACCTTTGGCTTTGGGTGCAGGACTTCATTGGCTACACCCCCACCTACCCTGTCTCAAATCATGCCCTCAGGGGCTGCAATGCAAATAGTGCTGAGCTGGCTTTGAGTGCACTGGAGGGTCCTCCATATCCTGGGCATTCCTGTCTTTCTCACAGCCTTTGGGCAGAACCAGGCCTAATGTAATGTTTAACCGGACCCCTTGTATTTCCCCCATTAAGGAATGGGGCAGCTGAAGTCAGCAAGTGAGAAAGCTTGACATCAAGTGAGGTTCATTCCTTACAGCCTCCTTCCCTGAGTCAGCGTTCCTGATGCCAAGAGTTGAAAGAGATGAGGAGATAAGAGGAGTTCTGTGGGGTAACAGCATATCTCTTAATTGAGTGCAATACAGAGATACGGGCTGTGCTCTCTCAGCAGCATCGGGGTCACAGGCGTTGCCAGGAGAAAGGGTAAGATGAGAATGATGATGTCATTTGTGTTAAAATGTCTTTGGAATTTGAGAAACCCATGTGTTTTTGTCAGGGCTCAACCGTACACCCAGTATGGCAGAAGGGGGCACCTTACTGTGGAGGTGCCAGCTTTTGGACATTGCTTAAACCTGAGGTGTTGAGCACTGGGGCATTGGAAAACTCAAAGCATCCTTCACCAGAAGCATTGACCACAGTGTCTTGGCCCAGCTCCAGGTGGGTTAATTACATTCTACTTCAGATAGTCTATAGCCTCCACTAGAGGTTTTTTAAATATATAGATTATTTGTCCAAAGCTGTGTGCCGTGTTAGTGTGTATAATGAGTGATTTCATAGGACAAAAAACAGTGCAAAAACAGGAATGGGAGTGGGGGTCATAGGTTCATAACAAGCAGTCTGAGGCTGGGCACAGAGCAGAGAATACCAGCCAGCATCCTCTGGTCCTCAAATGAGTCCAAGGAGCTAGTGAACATCACGTAGTGAAACCCTGTCCAGAAACATGAATGAATGAGGGACAGGAAGACAGCTCCACAGTCACTGGGAGTGTGTGTGGGGGGAGGGGGGGAGGCAAGCCAAAACTTTCTTCCTGGTCAAGTAGATGGCTAGCTTAGCAAGGGCCAGGAGGACGTTGACCAGGAGGTCCCAGGACTTAGTTGTGCCATGGAGGGGAATGCATAAACATAAAGGTGTGGGGAAAAGTGCAGCCAGAACCTCAACAAGAGGTTCTTGAGGCAGTAAAGGGCCCACAACCTGGTGAACTCAAGGTGCATGTGTGCCAGGGTCTCCTTCTGCTGGCAGAAGGGGTAGGTAAGGGGTGTCCATAAAACATGCCAGATGCATACCTGTGATGACATCTCAGTGTAGGAGCTGCCAGCTGAGGTCCCCAGTGGTTTGTGGGATGAGGGTGGAATATAAGATTGTCCACTGGGGACCCTCACCCTTGCTGAGGGTGTCCCACCACTTGGTGTCTGGGCAGGACATGATGGCAGATTGCTCACAGCATGAGTATGTAGAGCTTATGGTGATGGGCTTTGCAGAAGTGGACCATGGGTGTGCAGAAGAAGATGCTTTGAGCTGGGTGTCCCTTTGCTTAGGCTGCCTGCTCTCCCCTCCTTCTCCTACCTGCTCCAGCTGTCACAGCTCTGTCTCTGTTTCTCTGTGTGTGCTGACATCCTAAGCTGATGCAGCTGGGGAGGCAAGGGGAGTGCTGCTATGGATGGCTAGAGCACAGGGCACAGATTTCAAATCCCTCTCTTGTTATTTGCCTTGCAGTTGTGCTAAGGATGTCTCTCATCATGAGCCAGGATGGCAGTGCACACACAGACCACAAAGCCCTGCAAGGCTGATATGCTCCAACAAAACCAGAAGCAGTGACGTTTTGATCTAAGATGATTCTGGAGAGAAAGAGGTGCTCTAAAGCAGTGTGTCTCAACCTTTTAAGTAGCAAATAACCCCTAACTTCTGAAAATTTTAATAAGTACCCCAACACTCAATTTTCCAGATGTCTGATCTGGTGTGCCACCGTTTACATCAGGGGTGCACAACTCAAGTATGTACCTGGGTTAGAGGTGATGTTGGCCAAAGGTAGGAGGGCTGAACCCAGTGCTGTGCAAAGCACAGCATGCCAAATTATTACTGGGAAATTTAAAGTGCTGTGCAATGCATGGCACAACAATCTTTTTGCCATAGTTTTGAGAGGAGGAAGGGGCGAGAGAGAGAGGAAAAGAGGGTGAGAAAGAGAGAGTGTTGGGGTACCCGCATACCCTGTGTCTCGCATACCCCCAGGCATACACGTACCACAGGTTGAGAAACTATGCTCTAAAACCAGGCCAGGAAGCTCTAGCAGAAAACAAGGAGCATCTGAGGAAGAAAATAAAATCCCAGTTTTTTAGTCATGCACAAAATCCCATTTGCCCCCTCTCGGCTTATTACTATGGACTGTTCACCCACAATTCCTGGAAGGCTGAATGGCACAGATTAAAAACAGTGTGCTTCACATTAATGGTGACCTTTGCCTCGACTGTAGATAAGGAAGGTATAATCTCTGTGGTTGGGTGGGGGGGGATCACTTTCATTTCAAGAGCAGAAGATGAATATCTTTCTGAATGTGTCCTGTGTCACGTAAACCCACGCAGGGCCAGGTCCCTAGCAGGAGTAAACCTGTATTACTCCACTGGAGTCAATAACCTAGTCGTGCTTATCTCTTAAGGTGGATTTTATTGAACTGGGAATGGACTTTGCTTTCAAAACCAATTCAGTGAAAAACCACTTTCAGGCACTTCAAGCCTAATTGCATTGCAGGTGGCTTGGTAGGATGAAAAGTGGCTATTCTTTGGTTTTGGTGGCACCCCACACCAGCTGCCCAGCTGAGCTCTGAGTAATCCCAGGAGACCACACAAAGCCTAAGTAGAGGATCCCTCAGGGAAGTCAAGAAGTTCTGTACATGGCAAGTATGTAGGATGGGGCTTCTTAGGGTCCAGTCTGTGCCCTCTTGTTCAGCAATATGGATCAATGAATCTAGTGCTGTGGCAAGGAAGTTTGGCACCTGGGCCAAAGCCTGCAGTGGCAGCCCACCCTTGCCCCACGCACAGATTGAGGGGTACATGCCTCCCCCCATGCTTGCCCGGGAGTCCATGCAGCAGCGGGAGCCACCCTCTCCTGTCCCCATGCCCCCTCCCCAAATGAGCCTCTCACAGCTCTGTACCGCACCCTGCCCCATCTGGGTTGCCTGTTGGTGCCCCTTCGCTTCGGAGCCCAGGGCGGTTGCCTTACTTGCCCCCCCTCACCCCTCTTGCTTGATACAACACTGAATAAATCAATAGGCATTTAGTTGGCACTAATCTTACTGGTTGTTATATTACAAGGCAGGGCCTCATTGAGCAGTGCACTACATATACACATAGCATATGTCTCCGCTGTAGTCTGAAGTGTAAACACAGGCTGTGTAGAGCACCTGAGCCAACGTAAGTGCTGAGAGCAGTGTAGCCACAGCAGCAGGGAGCTCAGCAGGTACTCAGGGTTCCTGGCTATCCTGCTACTGATACCCAAGCTCCATGATTTAAAGCTAGTTTAGCTATGTTTGTGAGAGCCACGGTCACACCTTTGCCTGCAGGGCAGACATACCCAGAGCAGAATAGTCCCTGCCCCAGAGAGTCCACAATTTAAATAGATATGGGAAGAATGGAAATCTCATCTCCATCTTGCAAAAGGAGGAACCGACTTACCAAGAGTGAACCTGGAAATCAAGAGCAGAGGCAAGAACTGAATCCACATCTGAATCTCAGTGTGGTACCTTTATCACAAGATCATCTTTCCTCTCTGACTGACATAACTGGCAGGCCATTACTAGCCAGCCTCCCAAGCTCTCCTTGGTCTGTGTTAGATTTGCATTTCCTAGCATAATTTTTAGTTCCTCCTAGTTCTGAGCTTACTTGCTTACTTTTTTTCTTTCTTTCTTCCTTTCTTACCGGGCGGCTGAGTGGGGCATGTCTGCCTGGCCAGCTTTCTACTGGGTCAGGCCAAGATGGACTCTTGAGGATTCAAGAGTCACTGCAACTGGCTTCCTGGGACCAGCTCAGACAATGCCCTGAGGCTTTTCGGCCTCCTGGTGCAGGCGTGCTTCTTGCTGGAGGTTGAACATGCTGTGCTCTGGCAGGTGGTGCCCGCTGTTGAAGCATGCTGGGCCCTTGAGGGGGTGCTGTGCCACATGGAGGATGGCTGTCTTCAATACGCGCTCTGATGTCATGACCGGTCTGAGCAACCAGGCAGCTCGGTGGCGGACTGCGACTCCAAGCTCGTGCCACACCCTGGGCTGCTTTTTGCTTTTTTCTTTGTGTGGGAAGTTGAAGGTTTTGTCACGTGTATGATTGAATAGAGCAGGGTAGGAACTGTTTGTTTATAGGGGGCTTTGGTCTGTACCACCATGTGGCTGGTGTCCTGACTGCATAACAGCATGTTAGGCACAACATGTAATACAGCAAAAGTGTCTGCCACAGTGTGATGCTATGAATGTACTGAAATGGTGCTCTTGGTTTGATGGTAGTTTGTTTGTCTTTGCTTTGTATATTGGACCTGGACCTTGGAGGGGCCAACTTTTTGTACTCTGAACCCCTGAATAAAGTAGGTAAAAAGTAAAAAAAATAAAGTCTTTCTTTCGTTCTATAAATTCTGAGGTCCTTCCCCACCTTTTGCTGTGGCAGAGTCCTTTTGTATGTGATGGGAATGGTGCCCAAGGAAGCACTTGAGGATTTGGGTAAGGATGTGTTGCTGTACATGGAACAGCAAGTAGCTGGGAAACATCTGAAGGAACTGTGCAGCTTTCGTCTGACCAAATTTGTCAGGTGTAATCACTGACAATCCCCAACCTGGGTGGAGTCTCCACTTTACACTTTTCTCTGATGGTGCTATTCTTGACTCTTGGTCCTTTATTACTGCTACATCTACAGCACCAATGCTATTTGGGTCCGATACACAGCACTGCTGTCAGTGTCCAGGACTGGTTCTCCTCAATCTGCTCCTTGCACTGACTTCTCCCCATGCTCTGAAGGCCTGGCGGGAAAGTACTCTCCATGCACATGGGAAGGTCCCAAGCTGAAGGGGCATTTTGGGGGTGAGGTTATGAAGCACTCCTTAGTCCAGGCTTTGTTTTCCTCCAGGAATTTTTTGTTTGCTTATGATCTCAGTGACCAGGTTGCACTGCTACCCTTCTGCCACTTCTCAGAGGGATGTTCCCTTAAGATAGTGCTGAGAAATCCCACATTTGCTGCTGGGCATTTACAGCACTGTGAGAGGAGGGAGAAGAAATTATGTTAAAGTCCTAATAGCTTCTTAAGGTCACAATAACCTCACAGGCAACCAGGGCCAGTCGTGCTCTTTCCATCACCCTTGCTCAAACAACTGCTGTAACAACTGCAGTTAGCAGAGGTTCTAAGCCAAAGGAAAGGTCCTTTCTTTACTTTGTTGCAATGCTCTGGCTGGAAATCCTAAACCCAGCCTATGTTCCTGGCCAGATTCTGGTGCACCGCAAGACCAGCCCTGCATCCGGTTTCTTCCAGGATCTTGGTCTCTGTTGAGGCGGCAGGGGGCACTGTCTGCTCACACAGGGAAGTAGGACAGCTCCTATTCACTGAATTATTGACTGAATCCTGCCAGCCCCACTCCTCATCTCCCTGGTAGCAAAGTAATGGAGGGGGACAAGCAGTGGAGGATGGGGTGCTCCGGGGAGACCAACGTCAGTGTGGCTGAGTGGACAAGCTGCCTCTAAGCCCACAGATTGTAGGGCTGCCACTGTTATGGAAAGAGGTGGAGCTGGAAAAGTAACTAAGAAAATAAGGAGGCACTCAGTGACTTGAGCAGCTGGTAAATTTAGATCAAATCAAAGGAAATCCATCCTCCTCCAGCGTGTATGGGCATGCCATGGAAACCACCTGCCAGGCAAAGGTGGGACATCCAAGACAAATATTGGAGCTGCATTATAGAACAGACTGCCTGATTTCATGACTGATGATAGCACAGGATTATAAAGACAATTCTGTCTCCTGTCTCTGGTGCAAACTGGTTGCAGCAGGAGGTCAGAAATCTAGTCCCCACCCTATCTGCAGTGTGCTCCATTGTACAAACAGTAGTTGTGATATGGTAACTGGATTTTTAACTGTTACCCAAGGCCACAGTGGCTTGATCTGATATGATCTGACCCAATTCATCCTATGAAGCCAGATCCTAAATCAATACAAAGCAGCATAGTTCTCTGGAAATCCTGGAGGTCAGGATTTTCACTGATTTATGGGAACTGGACTTCGCCATTATTTTTAATGGCAAACTGCTGCCAGTGCCATGCTCTGGATTAGAGGTGCTCTGAGATGCAAACTGATTTATTTCTGGATATTTTTTATTCTCCTGGTAATTAGTAGAATAGGGCGTTCCCCTTAAGAAAAAATAATCTTATTGCAAAATACTATTGTACCCACCCTTTCTTCATTCCCTTCTCTGCAAAGCTGATACTTCGTGGCTACCTTTAGCTCACACAATCTCTCTTGCTCTCTCATTTGCCAGAGGCGTGGAGATGGGGATACAGGATATACTGAATGTTAGAAGTATCAGGGACTGTTTTGCCCCTTTCTAACTGGAATCCATGGAGGACTTTCTCTTCTAAGCAAAGGGTGAGGAGGTGGTCTGTGCTTAATGTGGCAAGTCATGGACCCCTCTCATGAAGAATATTACTTTGTGAAGTGCAATTCTCTTCCCCCCCTGCTTGAGTCCCTGGAAAACCATTAACACCAGCGGTGGGTGCTCTCTCTTCCTCCTAATCTCTGCTTTCTGTGATTCAGATGTAAAGCTGAGATGATGGCTAGTTACACCATGTTGATAGTTTTTCTAGGACTTGCAGTAAGTGCAACAGAAACTGGCCCTGCGAGTGTGGCTGCACAATCCGTGTATGCGTTAGCGAGCAACTTCTTACCTGAGATGGTCTACTTAAGTCGGGGGGGGGGTGTTGCTTACAGTAGTGACTGCCTCCCATTATGAGTAGTTCTCCTAAAACATTTTCCCCCAGATATTCAGCTGGTGCATATTGTAGTACCTCCCTGTGCAGTTATGCTGATATACCCCATCTAAGGGTACAACTCTGCATTTAAATTGAAACCAGTAAAATTCTCAAGACTCAGGGGGGTGGACAAATAAATGAAAACTGGTGTTTCTAATTCTGCAGGGTTCCATACTTGCCCAATCACTGTAAAGCACCTTGTTCATCTGTCCCCAGTCAGCATAAGGAAGGATGATTGTCCCTTTGAGAGCCACATCCATTAACTATAGGGTATGTCACCTCTTCAACACATGATCCTTTTTTCCAGTCAGGTTCAGAGTTGCTGCTCCTCTGAGCTTTTTGGGGTCATATGCCTCATGCTCCTTGGCTCAGAGTGTACGGCCACACAATTTAGAGGCCTTATTGTGAGACCCAGAATGTCATTTCATTGCAGCAAGATCCAGAGAGTTCTGGCATATTCATGAGGCAGTGGGTCTAGTGGCTTATAATTGAGATGCGGGTTGTAAACCAGCTGCACATTGTTGAGATCTAAGTACCTCAATTGATATTCATAGGATGTAGAGAGTTAATTTGATGTTCACAGGATTCATTTCAGTTTTTAGAGAGCAGAGCATTTTGTTCTCAGTCTCTCTTTGTATGAGCCAGGCTGATCTGACAAGAGATGTCCTGGGTTTGGCTATAAAGCTAGCTACCTTCCTTTGCAGCTCCTTGTAAATCACTACCAAGGACAACATGCAGTGATTTCATTTAGAAGAAACATTAAATCCATCTGCTTAATTATACCAGATTGTGGTTCACTCATGGAAAGGAATTCTACAATTCCTTTGGCAAAAATGGTATCCACAGTGTGCACATAAGGTCAGATGCTGTGTGCACAATAACAGAGCAATAATCTTGTTCAGTGCATCAAGATGCTGAACACATCCATGTCCTGAAAACAGCTATCCTTAATCAGGACATACACAACTCACTGATAAGAAAAAGGGATGGGTGTTGTGATGTAAAGAGACTAAACAAGATTCCCTAAGGCTGGTATGAGAAAATGACAGCATCTGAGTCAGAAGAGGTTACTGTCCTTTACAATAAGCCTACTTATTTAGTGTTTATCTTAACGCAGAGGAGTCAGTGTTGCTGTCTGATGGCTCAGAGGATAGTGAATGGACACTCAAATGGTGCTGGACTATATCAAATGTAGCCAAAGGTGGTAGCAATGGCAAGGTCTTCCCATCTGAGGGCCTTTTTGGCATAATGTGTTTACACTGAATAAGAAAATCCACTTCAGTGGGCTGCCCCTGCAGGAGATCTGCAGAAAAGGAAAGATGAGACTGATGTGATGTTCTGTCCAGGGGACAAGTATGTCACTTAAGGGCAATTGGTACTGCCACTGCCTATGCTGTACTTGCAGTTTGAATATCCACAGGTTTTCTGTCACCTGAGCTGCCAAGTCAGTGCTTTCCAATGAAAAGTCAGCTCACCAAAAGAAACAAGGGCAAGGGCCCTGCCTCAGCCTGGTGCTTGTTTGCTCACAGCATCTTTATCAGAGAGTGAAGGTGATGCATCTGCTCAGCACCCAAGGGCTGGATGACAACCCACCTGAGGCTTTTCAGCAGGCTGCAATCTCCAGGTCTCCAGGTTTGCCCTTTGAAAGCAGCAAAGATAAGATACATGAACCTTATGCTCCCATTCCTTTGCTTATCTGCAGCTTAAGAAGAGTTGTATACAACTTGGTTTTTCTTGGCATGAAGCCCTGTCCCTTGGAGAAGGCATGGAGCAGGGAGGAACAACTTTCATGTACCCAAATATGAAGAGGAGATCCCAGGGTGGGGAGGGGTGTCAGCACAGTCACCCCCACCTTTGGGCTCTCTAAGCCCACCAGCATGTAAGCACAAACCCTGGCTGGAGCCCTTGGTTTTACACAGCTCCAGAGCCCAAGGGGTGAGTGCTGTTACTCCTCATCCCCTCTCTTCCCCTGCCACTGAATTCACTGGGGGTGTAAGGGGGTAGGAGGTGACAGAGGCAGATGGCAGCAGCGCTCACACCTTTGGCTCCTGTACCGACCAGCAGGTGAGCTTGGAGCTCATAGCACATGCAGAGCTCTGGCATGCTGGTGAACTCAGAAAGCTCATTGTGCATGTGCCACAGCTAAGGAGGGTTACAACCACATCTCCTCACCCCAATCCTGGATCTACCCATGCACATGTGCACTCCTCACTCACCACAACCTGTCACCAAAGCCACCTTTACTTCTTTCCATACACATCAGCTGCCCATTCTTCATCTTTACCCCCTTATTGCCCCCATATCAAAATCTACCAAAACAAATGTATCACAAAAGGAAACCCAGGTTAGCAGTGGCTAAAACCTCCTGCTGTCAGTGGTTTCATAGTTCGTAATTTCATAAGTGTTAGGGGCTGGAAGGGACCTTACACATCATCGGGTCCAGCCCCACTGCACTTGGGCAGGAAAAATGGCTGGGATCAAATGAGCTTTCATTTGGGTTCCTGCAGGGTTTCATAGAATCATAAGCCTAGAAGGGACCTCCTAAATCAACAGATTCAGGCCTCTGTTATTCCAGGCCAACACATCATATACTCCATTCATAAACTCATGGAGTTTAATCTTAAAACTATTTAGGGGGTTATTCCCCCTCCCCCCCAATCATTTGTACTGCAAAGTTGTTCCAGAACCTCTGATAGTTAGAAACCTCCTTCTAATTCCCAGGCTAAATTTATTCATGGCCAGTTTGTACCCATTTGTTTTGTGCCGATGTTGGCATCTCACTTATACAGCTCGTCTCCCTCAATGTACTTTGCGTGTGAATTTTAAACGAGTCATTATGTTGCATTTAAAATGGATCATGGTGCTTCAGAGTGAAGCTTCTCAAACCCAGAAATGAAGGCACTCAAAATACGCCTTTCAATATGGAATTCAGCCTTTCAAAATCGTTGTTAACTAGAAAACGCAGTCAGCCAGCACTCTTGTTTGGAACTGAACTCAGGATTTTTAATCAAACAACTCCAATATTTTAGATATTAATATATAAATGATTAAGTAAACAACCATTGTGCCACTAAGGAATGAAGTCCAGGCTGTTCTGGGATGGAATACTGTGTTCTTTCACGACTGGCTTCCAAGAATTTCAAAGGTTTTTATTTAAAAAAAAAAAGGGATTCAGCTATGCCACATCAACCCTTTGTGAGGGAGAATGCTCTGTTGAACACTGTAATGCACTCAGCTCTGAGGAAGAGCACAGCAGCTGTTAACATGGACAGCAACAATGAATGGCAGCTTATAGTAAGAGCAAAAGCATATAGAAGGTAAAGAAAAGCACAGAAGGAGGACAGTTGGCCAAGACACGAAGAATCTTTGCTCTTACTAAGGCTCAGTGCACAGGATTTTACCCAACAGGAAATTCGGCCTGCATCTAGCAATCACACTGTCCTAGAGTGTAGTAGCTCACCCTGTGGGTGGGAGGCAAAGACCTAGAAGCTCAAGGCCTTCTAAAAGCAACTAGTTAATGAAATGACATGGGTTGTTAAAAGGTCTCCCCTCTCTTAGTCTCTCTCCATCCCTCAATGCTAACCATTCTTCATAGGACTCCCTGAACTTTTTTCTGTCAATGCACAATCAAAATAATTGCTTCCATGGAAGCAGACAGGCTTGTCTCCCACTGCCAGTAATTCATCTTCTCAGCCAAGGGACAAACACTTTCCAGACCTCTGCTAATCTCATGCTTTAGCAAAGGGGCTCCTGAGTTGCAGACTGTCTCTTCTCCTCTTCCTGCAACACAGCAGCTACAGAATCACTGGATGGCTCCTTCTGACTTGAAATAGAAGATGCCAATGTATCCATACCATGGTGGCCACATGGCCTGGCAGGAATGCCCACTTGCACATACCAAACCCAGAAATGTGCTGGTAAAACAGCTCCAGGCTGGCACCAGCACATGCCTGAAACCCAGGTTTCAAGAGCAGCTAGGGCACCTTACAGCAGCTTTGCTGCCATGTCTCTGTGTGGCCTGGAAAGCAACAGCCAGCAATGACAAGGACAAAAAGTAGTCATACTTCAAGGTTTCCTCCTGCAGCCTGAACTGCTCCAGCTTTTCACGGCCTTTTTTGTATTAACAGTATTGCAGCACCCAGAGGCCCCAAGAAAAATCAAGGCCTTACTGTGCCAGGTGCTGCATAGGCACTGGTAAGCAACAACCCTTGGTCTTCAGAGCTTATGAGGCAAACAGATGACACACAAGGGAACAGAGGCATTAAGACCATAAATGATCTGCTCAAGGTTTTGCAGCAGGTCAGCAGCAGATGTAGGAACAGAAGACTGGTCCCAGAAGAACCCACCAGCCTGCCCTCTGCTCCCATGCTGCTGCCTTCCCCCAGCCCTATTGACTGTGTTACTGAGCTACTCTAAGATTGGATCCTAGACAGTGAGACCCCAGACAGCACCAATGCTGGAGAGTCTGAAAGGCAGGACAGTCCAAAAGGACTGGTACTGACTCGCCTCTGCCCTGGGGGGGCAGGGACAGCATGTACTTTCCTCTCCCAATTTTTTCATCACAGACATTGAACCACCTCGGTTCAGAACAACCAGCAGAGGAGGAGAAGAGAACAAAAGCCTTGTTCCCTGTCTTACTCATTCATATGGACACCAGTGACCCTGCCATGGAGAAATGGCCACCGTAACAGGATGGACTTACAAAGCTCTAGAGCACTTTTTCACTTGGTAGGAGAGAAGACTTTGGTGAAAATGGTTTGTATGATGCTTGGCATTTCATGTTTGCCAAGGTGTATCTGAGTTTGGTAGCTCGAATGACAAAGCGGCTCTGCTTTGTTTGTTCCTTATTTTCTGCTGAACATTACTAAGGAAATGGCAAAGCAATAACCATCTCTCTCGGAGCAGGTATAGCAGCTGCTTATTTCAGCAGTAATCATCAGTACATTCAATACAGCTACTTACACCAAAAATAGCACTCAGAATAACAGAATGAGAGCATTTATAACAGCACCAGTCATGGTCTGTCACTTTGCCATCCATAATGCCACTTGTTTTTACTAACCCAGTGAGACTCAAGGGTCAGGAATGGAAATTCCTCCCCATCTGTTTTTGTGGACAGTATTTCAAGCTGTAGGTGAAGATTTTTCAATAGTGTAGCGGCTTACCTTTTCAGAGCTTGGGTTGAGCCCCAGGATCAAGAGTCTGCTGTTTGATTGGTGGAGCCCGCCCACCAATCCAGAAGCAGTACAAGGGAAACAATGCCCTGCCCTTTTCCGAAGGGAGGGGGCAAGGAGCAGCTGGACCTGAATCAGAACTGCACCGGCCAGGTCCAGACAACTTCAGGGGTGGAGCCCCTGAAGAGTGTAAAAGGGGAGCTGCTCAACAGGCTGAGCAGATGCAGAGGGACTCGAGAAGAGCGGTGCCAAGAAAAGCTGGGAAGCGCTCCCTCAGCAGGCAGTAGGCCCAACGCTCCTGAAGCCACCACGCAGGGCAAGGGCCTTGGGGGCTGCAGTAGGCAGCTCAGGCCCCATCTCCTGGCAAGCAGCCAGATCCCACGGTGCGCAGGGTGGCTCACGGGCCTGAGCCTTGGGAGCCAGGGAGCAGCAGAGTCTGCTTGGGTTAGCCACCCGGCATGAAGACAGATGGCCAGAGCCTGAAGGGCCCAGCCTGTACTAAAAGAGCCCTCGGTACCGAAGCCAGGAGACAGGGAAATAGTAGTGCTGCAGCATGAGGCCCAGCACCCAGAAGCCAGCAGCAGTGGTGCAACAGCTGAGAGGAGCTGAGCCCTTGGTGCCCAGAGCAGGGCACAGGGTGGGGAGGAGCCCAGCAGTGTGGGAGAGGCCTGGAGAGGCACTCCAGCAAAGGAGACCCCATTGAGATGCATCCTGACCACCACCACCTGAGGGAGCATGAGTCATTGGGCCCTTGGGTCCCACAGGGGAAAGACATTTGGGGCAGGCAACCCAGAGAAGGGGCTGGGTAAGCAGCCCCCTGCCTAGTCAAAGCCCTAAGGGGAGGGGCCCCTGGTGCTTCCTGGACACCCCCTGCCCAAGGGACCCCATTGGAAGGAGGACTATCTCTTGCCGTGGGTCAGGGACTATATTAAGAAATAGATGATATTGAGATTGTTCGTGTTTGCACCTTACATTTTGTAATTGAAATGTTGTATTGTGATGTTGTGTTGATGCTGCTGAAATTGTTTTATTGTGATGGCTAAATAGTGTTATGTAGGGTTTGATCTTGGTTATTGGTTAATGGTCATTGTGTAAATATATGTATATGATATTTAGTTTTATGTTTATGTATATTATCACTCAATAAATTGTATATAGTTAAGAACTTTAGGTTTGGGCTAACTCTATAGAGGAAAGATGGATCCGCTTGAAATTCTGGCATCCCTCTCACAACAACCCCTCCTGCCTACCCATCCCATCTGACTGAGAATAGGGCACACCCTTGGGTGTACCTGGGTTACAATAGCAAACAGTGATTTTTGGTTTCGCTGTTTTTGCTGGAGACTCATTAAAGGGAACTGACCTTCAGAAAGTCTTGAGAGCTCAGCTTTGGAAAAGCAGACCCCTTGGAAGTGTCTTTAAGTCAGACTCCTGAAATCACAGGTCACTTGACATTCTTGGACATGGTACATAACCTTCCCAGAAAGCTGTGGCATGAAGGATTGGCCTTCCTCTACCTGTATAACGCTCAGGGCCTGTCTCCATGTCCCAGCATCCTGAAAAATCTGATCAGAAGCAGGGCTTGAAAACTCCACTTGGTATTGCTGGGGAACGAGCCAAATATTTACATGAATTTGGGGCTTTTTTATTGTTTCTACCTGTATGGTTGCAAAGATATAGCCCAAAGACCAGGATTTGTGCCATGTACCAGCACAGCTGGAACAACTGAGTTTGGAAACAAATACTCCAGTTGGTTTCGTGTAATGCCTGTCCTGTTCAAGGTGTCCCTAAGTGCTTTGCAATTATGAGGTAAATATTAGACCATTAAGTATATGGGTAAAAGTGGCTGTTTTTTGATATACTCAGCAATAGCTCACAGAGAGGTTTAGACTGTTGTACAGCAGTAAAATAGGAAATAATAGGGAATAATAACAGTAATAATAGGAAAATAACAAGGTCGTTGAAATTGGTTTGATTTCAGATACCTCCATGTCTCCATGTATTAGACTTGGTAATTCTAAGCTTTCATCATTTGAGTGGGGAATTTAAACAATCTTAATCCACGCTCATTTATTATGTAAAAGGCAAGAAGCTAAATGTTAACAAGCAGAGAAAATAAAAATGACTGAAAAGAGCAAGGTTATAAGTGTTCATATCCACCAAGGACAGAACAAGTAATCATGCGATATAGGTTAGACTTTAGGAAAAAACTTTTTTATCAATAAGCACTAGAATAAATGAACTGGGGGCAATGTAGAGTCTCAACTACTGGAGGCTTTTAAGAGATTAGACAAACATCTGTCAGGACTGGCTCAGGTACAATAGACCCTGCTTTGAGGAAGGGGTTGGAGTAGAGGACCTCTCACAGTTCCTTCTTCATTTCTATGAAAATGATTGCTCTTTGATAAGCTAGGTGACCCAAATAGACTGACATCAAAATTCAAAGGTGTATGTTTGCTCTGGATTGGTGCGGCACCGGATTGGCGCTGCACAGGACCCTTAGCACTGCTTTAGAACCTGCTTATACTCCCCATTGAAGGCAGTGGGGGTGTTTCCATTGGCTTCAATGGGGGTTGAATTAAGCAGAACACATTGGCTAATCCTGGGCACAAACACTCATTTGTACAACCACTAGCCCAGAAGCTGCTTTAGGCATGGAGCACAATAACACTGCTGCTGATCATAAGCCTGTAGTCTACTAAGAAACTTCAACTCATTAGTGTAAATAGGGGTGGAGCACCAGTCTTGGGTGCTGATTTAAAGGGGGCACCAGAATGGTGGCCCCAGGGAGCCCACACAATGGCAGCAGCAGAAACAGTCACTAGTGTGTGAGAAGCCCATGTGGCAGGGGTGGTGGCAGCAGTGGCAGTAGCAGGGGCAACAGCCCCAGTGTGAGGGGAGACTGCACCATGGCAGCACTAGCAGAAGCAACAGCTGAGGTCTTCTGAGTCTCCAGTAAGACTCTTCCCTGCTCAGCACCCCATCATGCTCCACTTCCCTGCTCTCTAGACCTCAGTACAACTCCCCAACTCCTCTCCCCAGCCCAGGGCACTAACATTCCCAGTTATGTAACAAGAGGCCAAAAGGTTCAATATATAACCTAGAAGCCAGTGATATCAGTTAGCCAATAAACTCATTCTTGTTGGAGCTGCTCATTGTAGCTTATATCAGATGAACCCGCTTTCCTACAAGGACACTTACGAATGCCCAAATCCTGTTTTACTTCTTATACATACATAGTACATAAATATCTAAGTACAGTCTTCCTACCTCACACTGCTTACAGTCCCTAAAAACATGTTAATGCAAAAAACAGGCAGGTTTCCTCTGCTTATTGTGGTATAGTATTGCACTTAGATACCTAAGCAAAGTAGAATTTGGATAGATTGCAGGCTTGGTTTCCTTAGCCTGTGCAAAGATGAGGGTTTGTGAACCATCCAGGGGTTATACACAGCTGCAGCAAACAGCTATGCAGGACCACTGAGGTGCACTAGCTGTTTAGTATAGTTTTTATTAAAATAGTTCCTGTCTCTCCAATGGGCTGCTTGGGCCCACTGCTGATTAGAGAAGTGGCTGAAGTACAAGCCACAGCAAATGGCTGATCCTTCACTTGACAACCCACTGTGAATTACGTAGGCTGAGAGCTACCTATGAGCAAATGGTCTGAATTTTTCTGTGCCCCTTTGGGCCACTTAAAAGTGGAATCAGATTCGTGCCTAGTTGTTCACCTTGGACAACTCTCAAGACAGAAAAAGTATCACACATGGATAGGAGAATAACCAAGAAAGATTTGTGGGTAAAGTCAAAAGCTACCTGATATGATGTCTAGGAAGACCTAGTTTGTCGCTAGATGCAGATTAACATTTAACCATAATTACAGCCAGGGTGCCTCTGGCTGGTTGGAGCTTAGACAGTCAGGCCAGATCAGTAGATAAGAGATCATCAAGAAAACAGCACAGACTGCAACAGAAAGTGATTCTGGTGATGATTCAGCACTTGATCAAAGTCCCAATGCTGCATGAGAGGGGTCTGATTCTCAGAGGGGCCAAGTTTGAACAGGTGTGCAACCAGGAATCTGTCTACTTCTGGTTCACAAACACCTCATAGCACTTTTCTCAACAGCAGTGGTGTAGACCTTGATGCCCTGGACATATCCTAGTTGTTTTACTACCTAAATCTTCCCTGCAGCTTCAACAAGATACAGCATTTACCTTAAATCCTGAACAGGATTTGTTCCGGTTGTAACACTTCTTCTGAGCTCTTAAATTATAGCTCTGTTACACTCCACCAGTGGGCACACTGGTGAATCACTTTGGTTCCTTCAGGATGGAAGGAGCTGCATAAGTGTAAGATGTTATATTTTCTTTCATATCAGATGCTCAATTAATGAACATCAGGTAAAGCAGACTGTCAGTAGCAGTAAGTTAAGATAAACAGAAGTGGCAGATGAGTTCAGTTTTCCTCTCTGCCAGAATTTAGGACCAGTCTTTCACAGTCACTGCATGACGTGTGGTTGAATAATGCAAGTAAAGCAAGCATCAACAGACCAAGGATTATGCAACTACTGTAAAGAGCCACTGTGACTTCCTTTTCAATTATAGGTTGTTGCAATGATGACAGTGTGAACTGGTGGAATATTTGTCTCCTCCCTTCTCTTCCACACACCAAATTTAATAACTCTGCATGTTATACATACTGCTGACTCCATGCTCTTTACAGACAAGTGAGAGTTACTGGGAGATCCCCTGCTAGGGGAAGCACTGGAAGCAATATGAAAACCAAATTCTCCCTTTACTCCTATGGAATGGGCCCTCCAGTTTGAGAAGATGCTGGGTTGCTGGAGTGGTAGGGAGGAGGGAAAGAAGCAAATCCCCCTTGACCAAGAGGGGAGTCCTTATGTTGAAGGCTGGAAGATGTCACCTTGTTGAAACAACAGGATTAGTCCAAGGGGAATTACAAAAGAGACCGAAGGCTCCTTCTGCTCAAAGGAGTAGATTGTCCTCCAAGCAGGGAGAATCACAAAGAGGCAACAAGGGGGCAGTCTTTTGTGGGAAGGCGTCTTTGGCAGCTGCCCCAATGTACAGCATGTCCTGTTCTGAGAATATAAACAGTCTTGTAAAATCACAGCTCTTAGCAGGGTTTAATCACTCCAGCTAATAAGCAAAGGGCTGACTGACTCCCTCATTTTCTCTCCAGCACGTTTAAGCTCTTCATTACCCTTCGGGTGCTTCCTCTGATCTCTTTCTCAGCAGCCCCTTCTGCAGCAGTTATGTAACTGGCCATTGCTGCAGGCTGCACCAGTACAAGCGGTAATGACAGTTGGACAATGGCCGAGCGGGCCTGCTGTGAGAAAACGGGGCTCTGGGAGAGGCAGCTCTATTCAGAACGTGGTCCCTGGCTAGATGGAGCGCAGCCGCACAGGGAGAAACTTCACACATAAGCAGTTTTCCCACAGTGGAAGACTCACAAAAAATAAATGAAGAAGAAAAGGCAATGATAGCTGAGCTCCAGCATGTCCCTATTAGATTAGCTGTTTGCCTGCCAGTCTCAGAGAATCGTCTCTCTGTATGAGGGACAGGCAAGACCACACCTTGTGCAGTTTGCTAGGTAGAAGGAGGAGCCCACAGACCTTTAACCTTCCCCCCTTCATAGTTCTATGCTGGCGCTTGGTTATTTAGCCCAGGGGCGGCCAACCTATGGCACAGGCATCCCAAGTGGCATGGGCAACATCTCTCTGTGGCCCATGGCAGATCAGAGAGGGGACAGGCAGCACAGCAGCAGACAGGGCAAGAAGTAGAAACCAGAGCAACAACATGGGCAGGGGATAGGGTTTGGAGTGGCGCTTGGAGAGGGTGTGGGGCTGATTTGTGGCATGCCTGCCCAAAAGGTGAGCTCGCTGATTTAGCCTGTTGAAAATTTGTGCGCAAGCAATCCCAGGTAACTCAGGCTTTCTTTGTAGTATGAGCAGCTGAGTTGCATTGGAAACTATTTTGCAAGGGTGGAATATTGTTTGCACACATAGGAAATGTGCAAGATGCTTTTTGCTGGAACACACAGCAAGGAAAGAGGCTCCTAGATTTAAACTTTGGTTAGGCAGGAAGTTTTTCAGAGCTGAGGGCCATGAGTCCAGGAGTTTTGAGAATGAAGCACCCCTGCTAGGTCTCAGGGGCTTTCAAAAGGCCGCTGTCAGGTTAGATTATGGAATCAGGATGCTGCCAACCAGTACTGAACCAAGTGCCCTTGTCCTTGTTTCCATACCCTCATCAGAGGGTGAGACCATCATGGTGACCACCAGGTACCATGAGGAGCTTACATAGGTTCAGAAATGCACAAGACATGAACTGAAATTGATGGTTCCAGGCCTCCATCCTGTCCAGTTCGGAAAATCTTCCTAAGTGGCGATGGGAAACTAGAAGATGCAGTGGTGCCCCAGGGGTGACTGAATGGTTGCAGAGCAGGGATAATCAGGTGCTGATAACCTCACTGACCAGGTGGACCTGGCTTCTGTGTGTCATGTTCTCATGAGCACCTGCTACACATTGCAGGGTGCCTGATGTTTTCTTGAGTAAATACTTGTGCCAATGGCTATGTCTCTGGGAGATCAAGAAAAACCTCTGCTGGTTCCTAGATCCTGGCTAGAGGGCATTGGTGTCTCCTCCTCCTTGCACTCATTTGCTTAATTATATGACAATTCAGCTGGGTTTTGTTATGTTTTATTTTTCATTTCAGGGGCCGAATCAGTTCCAGATTCAATTGGGCAAAGTCTAATAGTCAAGTTCCAAAATTCAACTGAACAGAGCTCAATTGTCAAGTCTGTGTGGCTCTACCACCAGGCAAGTATCCACTCTCCCAGACCCATCGGTTTGGGGCTTCGAATACTCCCCAAATCCAGGCAGACATCCTACATGCAAACCCCAGCCCCAATGGCCTTGGGGTTCAGCTGCCTCTAGTCTTGCTTGGTCTACACCAAAAGGCTGAGAAGCAATTTCAACATTGTGTCACAGCTGCTGGCTAACATAATGCCCCCCGAAAAACAAAACCTCAGAAGCACCTTTCCCCAGACCCCTGTCTCTCTCCCGTTCTGTCCTTGGTGAAACACACATGCACATGCTCATGCATAGGTATTGGAAGGCTGGGGCTAATGGGGCTTAGCCCTGCCCAAACTAATCTTGCAGTGACCGGCAACAGAAGCAACACCACGGCGTCACTGTCCTGCAGCACCTGGCGCTGCTTGGTGCCACTGCCATGCCCCGCTGCCACAGCACCGCACCAAATGACCCTGCTGCACACTCTTTCCCCTCTGGCTCGTGCTGGCCCCGCAACAGCCCTCAGCCCCCCGCCCCCCTGCCCAGTATTTTCTCCTGCTGCTACTGTACACACACACACACATACATGTGGGGCCCCTGCAAAGTACGCTGGGCAATCTGGTGGTTGCACCAGAGGAGAAAGCAGACCTCTTTAACCAATTCTTCACCTCTGTTTTCTTGTGCAGGGACCGGGACTTCCCCGCTGGGATGCCAGATGGACTCGAGGGGAACGCCTCCAGACCTCAGGTTGGGGAGGACCGGGTTAGAGAGCTTCTGGAGGGGCTGGACGTGTTCAAGTCAGCGGGTCCAGATGCTCTCCACCCCAGGGTCTTGAGCGAGCTAGCTGGGGTTATTGCAGGGCCCTTGGCACGGCTTTACAAGCACTCGTGGTGCTCAGGCCAGGTGCTGGATGACTGGAAGATAGCTAACGTGGTCACCATCTTCAAAAAAGGGAAGAGAGAGGAGCCGGGCAACTATAAGCCCATCAGTCTTACCTCTATCCTTGGGAAACTCTTTGAGAAGATCCTCAAGGAGCACATCTGTGATGGGCCGGCTTCAGGGATGATGCTCAAGGGCAACCATCATGGTTTCATTAGGGGCAGGTCATATCAGACCAACCTGATTGCCTTTTATGATCAGGTTACAAAAGCACTGGATGCAGGTGTTGCCGTGGACATAGTCTTTCTAGACTTCAGCAAGGCCTTTGACACCGTCTCCCAGCCCAGCCTCATTAAAAAACTAGGCGACTGTGGCACAGTCAGATGGATTGCAGATTGGCTCAAGGGTCGTACTCAGAGGGTGGTGGTGGACGGGCCATATTCGACCTGGGGGGAAGTGGGCAGCGGAGTCCCCCAGGGCTCGGTCCTGGGGCCTGCGCTGTTCAATTTCTTCATCAGAGCTTTGGACGATGAGGTGAAATGCAACCTGTTTAAATTCGCTGATGATACCAAAATTTGGGGTGAGGTGAGCACGCTAGTAGGGAGGGAAAGACTGCAACAAGACCTGGATAGGTTACAGGAGTGGGCTGACATAAACAGGATGCGTTTCAATACTGACAAGTGCGGGGTGCTGCACTTAGGCAGGAGAAACCAGCAGCACACTTACAGAATGGGAAACTCCCTTCTTGAGAGCACGGAGGCAGAAAGGGATTTTGCAGTCATTATTGACTCCAGGATGAACATGAGCCGACAATGCGAGGTCACGGTTGGCAGGGCTAACCAGACCTTGTCGTGCATCCACAGGTGCATCTCAAGTAGAGCCAAGGAGGTGATCCTCCCCCTCTATGCAACGCTGGTCAGGCCACAGCTGGAGTACTGCATCCAGTTCTGTGCGCCCCACTTCAGGAGGGATGTGGACAACATTGAGAGGGTCCAGAGGAGGGCCACCCCCACATGATCTGGGGACTACAAGGCAGACCCTACATTGAAAGACTGCGGGACCTGAACCTGTTCAGCCTTCATAAGAGAAGGCTGAGGGGAGACCTGGTGACTGTCTAAACTCACTAGGGGGGACCAGAAGGGTTTGGGGGAGACACTGTTTCCCCTAGCGCCCCCTGGCATGACAAGGAACAATGGACACAAATTATTGGAGAGTAGATTTAGATTAGACATCCACAAGAACTACTTCACAGTTAGGGCGGCTAGGAGCTGGAACCAACTTCCTAGGGAAGTGGTGCCGGCTCCTACCCTGGGCATCTTTAAGAAGAGGCTTGATGCCTACCTGGCTGGACTCATTTGAGTCCAGTCTTTTCTCCCGCCCAGGTGGGGGGTCAGACTTGAAGATCTCCAAGGTCCCTTCGACCCGACTTCTATGATTCTATGATGATTCTATGCACTTTTCCCCCTCCCTGCCCCTACGCCAAACACAAATCTCCAGGGATCAGGCTTTCATAGATTTGTAGATTGTAGAGTCAGAAGGGACCACAACAGATCATCGTGTCTGACCCTGCTTTAAATGGGGATTTTTAAGAAGTGCTTTAAACTCCCTTTCCACCCCTTCCCCACCCCCAAAACTAAATACCATTAAAAATCTGACCCAAAGGCCTCTACCAGCTGCCTACTGTTTCCAAGTATCGGAACTGATCAATCCATCTTACCCTGGGTGTACCGCAGTTTTTATAAAAAGGCAGTTCACAGTGGTGTTTCTGGGCATACAGTGTAAAAGCTGCCAACCTGTAGCTGGTGCCCAAGTGGCTAAGTCTATGTCAGATGGACCTGCTGAGGGCTGGAGCAGCTGAACCTCTAAGGCCTTATTTTAGCAGAGCTCCTCTCCTCTTGTGCCTAATGCAATGAGTTCTCTTGAGCATCTGGGCAACAGGGTCTTCCCACAGAGTGAGGCAGGACTCATGAGGAAAGCACAGTGGCAAGGCCAAGAGTGAAGTGAGTGTTGGGCTCAGAGCTCTCTGGAAACGATACGGATTTTCCAAGAGAAACACAGGAAAAGAATGTCACTGTTTTCTCTCCCCCCCGCCCCCCAAATTTTCCATAGACTTTTTTTTCCATTTGAAAATCCCAAACTTTCCCCTTTCAATAAAAAAGGGGGGCTTTCACAAAGAAAGCACAGAGCAGGCATGGGGGTGCTGCCAACAGGGCTCTCTGCAAAGCAATTAGGCTTTTGGTGAGGAAGGGCTTGCTAAAAGCCTGCTTTCCACTACAGCAGGGGTGGGCAAAACACAGCCCATGGGCCAGATGCAGCCCGCCAGGCCATTCTATCTGGCCCGCGGGGGCCCTAAAAAATTAAAAAAATTAATATTTATCTGCCCCTGGCTGCCTGTCATGCAGCCCTCGATGGCTTGCCAAAACTCAGTAAGCAGCCCTCTGCCCAAAATAATTGCCCGCCCCTGCACTACAGCCTCATAAAAAGGCAGAGGCAGCTCTTCTCTTGCACCTTGGGAGAAGATATGAGATTTCCCCTTCTACTCCAACCTGGTCTCACCATGTTTGGGTTCAGGACTAGGTGCTATAGGCGCTGCTGTCTTTTAGACTTTTCCCACACTCCCTGTTAAAGTAGCAGCAAACAGTCAGCTCTCTCTTCCAACTGCTGCTCCCCTGACACTCTCCCCCACATCCAGCAGGGGAACAGTGGAGTCAGGGGCAGCTTAGGGAGACTTGGCTGCCTCTGCACCGGAAAAGGCATCCCCAGCCATAGGTGACTGGTAGGGGAGGCATGGGCTGGGGCATGTGGGGGCACATGCCCCCCCGACAGAGCCATCCCCTGCTGCCGCCACTGCCAGCAGCTTCTGCGGGTGCTCGCCAGCCCTGTCCCTGCCGCTGACACTAACACCAGCTTCTGCAGATACTCGCCAGCCCTGTCCCCACCACTGATGCCAGCTTCTGTGGGTGCCCCCCAGGTTGAGGAGGCACCAGTTGCCCATGTCCCCAGCTTTAGGCAGAATGGAGAGGCAGTATCCTCAGACGGCCTTATTCTCATGTCATCACTTCCATTCCCCTCCCACCAGGGCTCTCTAGGCTTACTTCATAATCTGGGGGTGCTCAAGCTTCCCTTCCTTTGATCCACAGGGCAGCACAGGAGAAGGAAAAGGGGGCCTACACTTCTCCCCTTCTACCCTTGCTGCAGCCCCTCTGCTAATGCAGGGACAGAAAGGAGGGCCTTTACACCCCTGTTGGTACGAAGAGACTGGGGGGCCCATGTAAGGCAACAGAGGCAGTGGGATTCAGGTTTCCCCCAGCCATATGGCTTTCCATCCCCCAACACTGCTCCTTCCCCCCTCCCTACCTACCCCAGAGTGCCTTCTTTGGTCTGCAGGGGACACAACTCCAGGGAACTACACTACTTAACAGCCCCTTAATACCTGCCCAGCCGACTGGAAGGGGCTGTAGCGTACTGGTGAATAAGGCTCACAGAGTCAGGAGGCAAGGATCTGAGCTCTTTTGCAAACACTGAATTTGCCTTCCAAAACCCAAAGCAAGAAGGAACAGCTGTGAATCCAGAGCCGTCAGGGCCCAGGGAGGAGCTTGTCCCACAGGCGTAGGAGAAAAACAACAGAAAGGATCAGAGCAGACTGCGTGCAAGCAGCTGTTTGGTTAAAACCTTGAGCCGAGCCCATTGCTTATGTAAGAACCTGGCAGCAGTCAGCCACGCGGAAGCACATCAGGCTTCCAGCAGGGTGTAATCATCTTTGATTTCTCTGTTTGCTCAGCAGCTTTCATGTGGCCTGGGTGCGGGAAGAGGGGGCAGGATTCCTGCACACTGAGCTCCTCTGTTTTTCTCAGCAGGATAAACAGAACAGAAAACAAACCCCACAGCCAAAGCCAGCCTCCAGTGCAATGTACGGTCAAAGCCCTCTGGGAGTAGCCCTGAGAGGACCACCCTCTCTTGCCCCCACTCACCAGGAGAGTGGGGAGGATGGTGGGATTGGACCACATGAACCCTGCATTTGGAACCTTCTTAGCAGACCCAGCAAAGCTGCATCTTCAATGATGAGAAGGGGTCACTCTCTGGGGGTGAGGAGGAGAACTCATGCATGTGAGTTCACACCTGGCTTTTCCCAGCTGCAAGAACCTGCCAGGCCTGCAGCCCCTGGTATTTGCATCTTGATGGCCCTTAACAGCAGCATTTAGGGCCATGCACCTGAGAAGTTTGTCAGGGCAGGGCTGGGGAGGCATGAAGACTTGGCAAAGTCCCATCCACCCTGCTCAGCCTGCAGACACTGAGGGAAGATACAGTTCAACCCTAATTTTCTATGATGCAATGTACTGTGGAAAGCGTTAGTGTGAGAGGGTGGCAGAGGGTCAGAGAAAGAAGTTAGTTGCAGCTCCTTCCTTCTAGATAGTGTCTCTTCAGGCAGCACAACTACACCCACCTGTAGGAAAGATTGGAACTAGGATGCATCTTTTCCATAGTTACTCTGTTCTATTATGATGCTCCCTTCTCATTGAATATTTACCATCTTGTGCTCTTGCTTCCTGGAGATGGTGATTAGCTAAACAGAGTCTCCAGGGATGAAATCCTGGCCCCACTGACTTCAATGCTAACATTCCCCTTGACTTCACTGGAGCAGGATTTGACCCCCCGGCATCTGCTGTGTGGAATACCAGGGCAGCTCTGGGCAGGAAGAGACGCTGCCTGTAGTGTTATTTTCAAATACCTCAGTGGATTTATGAGACCAGGCCACCCTTCCAGCTGTAATTTATTTCAGACCCAAATTTAGCTGCATCTCTCGCACAAATCTGCCATCAACTTGTTTAGCTGTGAATTATTGACAGCTGACCAGTGAGCTGCACTGAAACAGAGATCCCAGTACATTACTATTGCTACTGAGGGAATATGCACTGGTCCCATCCCATGCTGTATCATACTGAAGCATTCCCCATATTCTGAATCTCTGTCCCAGAGGGTAGCCTATATTTGGGCTCCTCTGGGAGAGGGATCTGCATGAGCCTCAGATACCTGCAATTAGCAGAAGAGCCAAACCTCGCTGAAGCTTGAGGCCATCCTAAATAGATGGGTACCTATTTTCCTTTCTGCCGTTCTCCCTCAGTACACATTTTCACATGACCTGGCAAACTGTCAGCATTTCAAACAAAAGAAGCACATTTGCAGAGAAAATCCTTCAATACAAGAATTATTTTACTACTAAAGATGTGCAGAGTCACAATTTTCAAAGGGGGAAATCAAGAGAGCTATGCAAATAGCTATGCACAAGGCACCCATAAGGTGCCTTGGAAAATCTCAGCCTGCCTCTCTACATAAATATATAGAGTCCATAATATCCAATACAGTAAATATTTACTACACTGCTAAGCCTGAAAGGATACTCTCAGGGTATATTTTAGAACTGGCTTCTGTTGTTTATAGCATGGATGATAGAATGATTCAAACCTTAGGAGATTAGTCCTAAACACATGCCCTTGACAAATGTTCAAGCAAAATAATAACTTCTTGTTAAAGCCTGAAGTGTATCCCCAACTGTACAAGCAGCACATGTGAAACAGGCACCTGAGGGTGGCAGGACAGAAACTAGCCAGCAGCATCTTGCACAAAGGTGGGAGGAAAGGGAACTGTGGTGAAGGATGGCAGGGCAAAGCCCTGCCCATCTAAAATCTTCTGTTTCCACACATGAGCATGGGAGTGAGTACAGTGGTTAGGAAAGCCAGTCTCTCAGTGGCATATCCAAAAGCTCTTGGGTTGGTGCTCTGTGAGAACCAGCTTTCTCATAGGATTCCCATGACTTGCTCAGTAAGCTGGAAATACTGCACAAGCAGCCTTTTCTCATGGTGTTTGTGCACTTCTGCTTCCAGCCTTGGCCAGCACTAAGTACCAAGGCACAGGGGACATTCTGGAAAACAACCATGCAAGCACGGAAATGCAAACCTCACACACTTCAACTACATGTCAGAGTCCAGTAAAGGTGATCTTTACTCCTGGTTTTGTCAACTGGCTTGTCATCTCTTATAAACCAGTTTGGTGTTATGGATGGTCCAGTGTCTCCCACAGTACAGAAGTGAGAGGTCTTTCCTATAAATAAAATAATAGGGATCCTTTGATCTGGATGCAGACAGACCGCTATGGTTCTCTCTAGCTCAGAATAACTAAACAGAGGCTGGGGGGTGCCTATTGTCACCACACAGGGTCTCCCTAAGTCAGGACCCAGGCAAAGCAGTCCAACTCTCTCTACGTGTAGCTTTATGCACACCTATCACTAATGGAAATGGGCCTGAGCTGAAAAGTGTAGGCGGCATCTAAGCTTACCGGACATTCAAGGTCTCGGGATCAGATGTCTTTGTCCAGTTTATTTACAGAGATGGAGCCAGCCAGGAAGTTCAGATTTAGACCCAAACTTTCCCAAGGTGATGGAGCGAGAGGGTGGGGGTTGGGCTTAGAGAGGAAGGGTTTATCCAAGTCCATTTCTGATGAAGTTGGAACATGTAATTTATGGAAGCATTTGTGTCCCTGACAGGTTAATGATCTTGTCACATACCTGCCTGATACTGTAAGGACAGAAAAATGATTTAACTGGAAAAGAAAAAAAAATGTAGCAAGGAAGTTTTCTTACCAGTAAATCCCTGGGAGTTTGAAAACGAAAGGTGTTTTCTTACCAGATTTCCCCCCATCCTTTACAAATCCCACAACTGGAGCAGAGCTGCAGAGGATCTCTGGGCTGCTGCTTTTATTTTAAAGAGGATATTTGTTGCTCTTTGGTAGGAAGGGGGAGGGACTCTCCCTAGGAAATGGCACCATTACATGGATTTTGCAAATAGATATAAAGAAGAATGAAGTGGCTTTGGCTTTTTTTCTTCTTGGCCGTGAACATGTTCTTTTGTTACAACAAAACAATACTATATTTTCCAGCAGTCATAAAATCTCCTGTTTTGAGTTTAAAAAAAAAGTCTATGAGACACTTGAAACCAGGACATATTTTAAATGATAGACTAGAGACATAGCAGTGAAGCAGAAACCTTGACTCTTCTGACTGCTGAGTGCAGGGATTTAATCACACATGGGCCTGGGCTGCAAAGTGTGAATTTATGTTTAACCTCCTCCCAAGATTCAGGGCTGTTGGGTTCCAGGCTTTTGGTTTGTGGCAATCTACCATTTTAAAATACCTCTCTAACTACCAGTAGGATCCCATCCCTAGCCAAATATCTAACCATTGTGTGCCTCAGCATCACAGAGTTTGCTGTAATGCTTAGTTCTTCCTAAGCGAGAGGGTATAATTAGGTTTTGAGATAGTTATAATCAGTGCAGTGGGAGGGGATCGCTCAAGGATAGACTATAGAAAATGGTCCTTTTTCCCATTAAGTCACTGATGCAAGTCCAGCCTCAACAGACAGCAACTAAAAATTGTTACCATCATTTCTTGCATTGTGGTGTCAGCCATGATGAGTTCTCTTCCATATAAGTTTAATACCACACGCATCAGTCACCACAAGTTCTGAGCATCTTCCAGCAGTGCGTTAACCAGTGTGACTAACGTCTGGCCAGATCTGGTTGTATTTGTTTTTTTATCTTCTTCCTAGAGGATGGAGCATGTTCAGTGTAGTGTATTGCTTTGTTTGTGGAGCAGGTGGGGGTGGAAGTCCTGTGTTCTATAATTATTTTTACTAAATATACCTGTTGATGGGAAAGGATTACTGTGGGTGATGTCTTTTACTGGATCAACTGTGTGGTTGGGACAGACTTAGACAAGCTTGTGGATACAAGGTGTCAAGGTCAAAGAAAAGCACCTTGCATTTGGAATGGAAGATGCTAAGGTTTCCAACAGTGCTTTGTTCCTGGGGGAGTTTGTTCCTCTCAGATCCCTCCCTACTCCCCCACACCCAAGGAAACTGTCTCCTGCACAAAGAAGCTTTCCACCATATAGTTGTCACCATCTACACTGTATAGCTGTCCACCAAGGTCTACATCGAAGGACTGTCGACAGCCATTTAGAGGTCTTAGGCTCAAGTCATGAAACACTTTAAAGATGAGGAGTGAGACACTGAACGTGAATTGAGCAGAATAGAGAAGAGATTGCAGGTTTGATGTGCTGGGGCAGGGCAAAGCACCTTTCTTATTTTAGGAAATTTCTCTCACTTTGGTTTCCAATTTTGCAAAAAGAGGTTTAATTAAAAGATTTTGCCTTTGGCCTGGTTGCACAGTAAACAAGAGGAGGGAACTCATGTGTCCTCCCAGGGGCTGACCACAGGGGCTTTCCTGAGGAAATGACCATTTGCATCTCATTGCAAAGGAGTAAAGGGAAGTAAATGCTTCTTAATGATGTGGACCTTTCTTCTTTTCTTCTTTGTCCATGAATCAGGAACTTGAATGAATTCAGCCCTCTACCTCCTCCTCCCTCTGCTGGGCCATGCAGAAGATTAAAAACTGATGGTGCTTTAGATACTGCCAACCAAAATTTGGGACGGGTCCACAGGTTGTTTGTGTCCTAATGAGGAGCCATGAATAGATTACTTCAGCATAAATGTCCATCACCCCAGCTTTAATGAGCATGAACTCCATGGGCACTTTTGTGCTGGGTTTTATTTTATTTATTTTCAAATGCAGATAAATGTGCTGCTGCTTCTAAACTAGACTTCCCAGTTGCAACAAGACATAAGCCACGTACCTTATCTTTTCCTCTGACCACAGGTGACCTCCAGCAAGTTTTCTCAGGCTGTTGGGCGGTACATTGGGATTCTTCACAGTGATCATGCTGTCTTTAATGCACTGGGCGGCAGTACAGAAACTCCTGAAAATGTACCTGCATATTGACTCCTATGTAGGCTCACATGATAAAGAAATCCCTGGTTCCATTCATAGTAGTGCAGTGGGGGGTAAGATCTTCTACTCCCCAAACACACGTGCTTCTAAAGGCACTAAGGGAAAGTGTCTTGCAGGTGCTTCTAGTAGGGAGTGGAATTCCATGAGAGGATGCCATAGCACAAATTCTTCAATAGGTTTAACATTTAAGCAGGGGGAAGCAGAGGGAAGCATATATATAAATGGCATTACTGGAACAGAACAATAGTGCTTCCACTCCAGTATCACTCCTGAGAAAAGGGCCAGGCTGGATGCTTTCATTGGAGATACAACTTTTCCCCAAACAGCAGTGCACTTAATTGTAAGAGCTACATTATGGGAAAACAGACAAATGTTTTCTACCCTCAGCTGGTGACCATTTTATGCCTCACAACAGAAGGACCGATTGTCCTTGTGGGTTTGCAACAGTACTGTCCCTACAGATGCTATTCCTAATAGTGCATGTGTTTAATCCATGTGTCTACTCTTTCAAAAGTCCATTAATTTAAAGGTCATGAAATAAACTCATGGAAACTGGAAATATCATGGGTTCCCAACCAAACCCATATGGGTTATACACACTAAATCATACTGGCATAGTATAAGAAGTAGATTTATATAATTTCCACAAAGGACAGGGTGATGGAATTTTCTCCAAAATTTCCAACAAACCAAACAGGTATCTGGTCTAGAGTTTCATAGATTCATAGCTTGTAAGGCTGGAAGGGACTGCGGAAGATCATTAGGTCCAGCCCCCTGCACCAGGCAGGAAAGACAGCTGGGGTCAGGCAACCCCAGCAAGGTGACCGTCCAGTCTCCTCTTGAAGATTTTCAGGATAGGTGATTGCACCACCTTTGGAGAGAGCTTATTCCACAGTCTGGACACACTAACTGTGAAGACATTTTTCCTAATTTTGAGCCTGAAATGGTCTTCCAGGAGTTTGTGGCCATTACTCCTGGTTTTCCCCAAGGGTGCCCTGGTGACCAGTTGTTCACCGAGCCCTTGATGTACGCCCTGGATATAGCAGTAACTTGCTACCAAGTCCCCTCTCAGCCTTCTCTTTTTCAGGCTGAAGAATCCCAGACCCCACAGCCTTTCCTCAGATGGCTTGCTGTGCAAGTATCTGATCATATGGGTGGTCCTTCTCTGGACTCTCTCAAGCTTTACCACATCCTTGTTGAAGTGTGGTGCCCAGAACTGGACACAGTACTCCAGCTGCAGTCTCACCAATGCCGAGTACAGCAGAAGAATCACCTCCTTGGTTTTGCTGGAGGTTCATCGATACATGCCAAAGTATTGTTTGCCCTGTTGGCTACAGTGTCACACTGCTGGCTCATATTCATACTGTAGTCTATTGTTACACCGCCAAATCTGTAGGTGTGTAGGGGGTTGTTCATCCCCAGGTGGAGCACTTTACATTTCTCAATGTTGAACTTCATCTGGTTCCAACTTGCCCAACTTGCTAGCCTGTCTAGATCCACCTGTATCTGTAGCCTGTCTTTAAGCATGACCACACTTCCCCATAACTTAGAGTTGTTCTCGAACTTGGCCAGTGAGCTCGTTAACCACACATCCAAATCATTAATAAAGATGAAAAGGACTGGACCAAGCACCGACCCCTGTGGGACACTACGTCCCACTTCTCACCAGGATGACACAGATCCATTCTTTCGGACTCTATGGGTCCTACCCTGCAGCCAGCTTTGTACCCATCTGTCTCACAGCTAAGCCCACAATCCTCAGCAGTGCTTCCGTCCCTTCCGTCCCCACCATCATGGCGGCGCTCCATTCCTGCTGTCATTCTCCCTTCCCCACCCCTGCTCCACATCTGGCCCTGCGCCACCCTCCCCCCACACTCCATCCCCTCTGTCTCCACCATTATGGCGCACTTGGTCCCTGCTGTAATTCTTGACAGGTAATTTGCCATGGCCTGCTGGGAGCCCCACCCCACAAGAGCATTACGGACAGACAGACAGACAGACAGACTGACTAAGCCCTTTGTGTGTACATATATATATATATATATATATATATATATACATATATATATATATACACACACACACACACATATATAGAAAATGCCTAGGTGGCTTAGGAGAAAGTTGATGGGACTAAGGATTAATAGGTCATGTCCTCAGCAGCACAGCCCCACTGGTAGGGATGCAGCTGCCAGCTCTGGTCCCAAATGCATTTTGAAAGAAAGGGGTGTTTTCATGGGAGAAGTGTTGTTTCACTTGTGTATTTTCAATTTTTCACTGTAAAAGTCAAAGCTGAGAGGATGCTGGCTTTGGTGGTTGCTTCCCCACTCCCCCACTCCATCCTTTTCAGTGGTGGCATTTTTGATTTTCAGTCAAAAACTCCTCCCCGTGCCCTCAATATTAAAGGGGGGGGGGTTGTTTTGTTTTTTTACAGTTTCCCATGGGACCCTCCCCACCCGGCCTCATCAGCTTCCCTGGTTTCCATCAGCTGAGGCCGTGGCCCGCTATCTGCCTTTGAAGGTGGCAAGCGATATGTGCGATTGTTCTGTGTCCAGCCGCCACCCAAACGAAACAATAGCCACATTCAGCCACACAGTGCTTCACAGAGCACAAGTCCCTTGTTCTTCTGCGAGGCACCCTCCTCTCCCCCCGCAGCCCCCCGAAAGATTCTGCCATCTCCCTGCCCCAGCAAAGGATCATGAGAAAAAAGCAGCTGACGTTCTGTCCCACGGCTCCGGAGGAGGAGAACTGGAATCTCAGGACACAAAACAAGCACTGTACGTGTTCCAGCCTCCCCCAGCCCCTACCCCCAAAAAACTCCTCCTTCCCCCACCCAAACACACGCTCACACACATGCACACCATCATCCCTCTTCCAAATCTGCCCGGTAACAGTAAGCTATCTCTCTCTCCCCCCATCACCCAATCAGTGTGCAGCCAGCACCCCAGGGCCTCTGCAGAGATGTATAATGCAGCAGCTCTTGCAGAGATGATCAGGTTGCAAGGGAACAGCATGTTTTTCCTGTAGCTTTGGTTTTGTTTTTTTCAGCAAGGGGGGCTTTGTGAATTTGGAAACAACTCCCACATCTTTTCCCCCCTACCCTGCCTCTCCACCTACCAACTCGCTTTGGTCTGCACTGAATAAAAGACATTATTTTGAGCTGCACACAACAAACTCCAGTCTGCTTTTGAAACCCAGCAGGGATCGTGGCCAGATCAGCGGGGGGGAACACTGTTCTTTGTTTATGACTTGACTCAGCAGGACAAGAAGAACAGGGAGGAGAGAGAAAGAGCAAGGAGGGCAGGGATTGGCTCCTATCAGGTCGGACCAAAGACTTGTCTGCCTGCTGCTACTTCCCAGGGCCTTGCAGAGCTGTTACTCTCCCATCTGCAGCCTAGCTCTGGTAAAGCCTCTGAGCAATCAAACACAGGGCAAGAATGGCTGTGCTTCTTTTGGATCTTAGTATTGTCTCTTTCTTAGTGAGCTCCTGACTGCTGCTATATCTCTTTGCCAACTGCAGTGTCATGCCCTAACAGCAATATTTCCTCCCCAGCTTTTCTTTGGAGTTGGTGTATAAGCCTGTTTCCCAGTCATTAAAACCAGGATGCTTCCTGCTGCAGCACTTGGAAAATCCTCTTCTTTTCATCCTGTTAGCACTTATCACTGCTGATGTAAATCAAGAGGTTCAGTGGAGCTTGAGTGTTGTACACTAGCCGTAGATATAGAATGAAGCCTGTTTGCCCTCCTCACCCTCTCCTGGAAGTGTATGCCATGGGTACATTGAAATGGATGTACACCAAAAACTGGCACAATATTAAAGCATGCAGTATCATTGGGGATTGCAATAGAAGCTTGCCCCTGTCTTATCAAATGAACACTCAAGAACTGGCTATATAAGTAGAGTGAATAAGAATCAGGGATTAGGGTATTGTTCTGTGCCCCACCCCTCCTTCAGTTCCTGAATGACTTTTAGGTGGTGAAATACAGGTCAGACTGAGAGAATAATCCCTTTCTAGGTTGCAGACCTGTGCCTATTCTCTGTAAGACAGAGCAAGAACTGGGGGGCAGATCCCAAGCTAGCATAAACCAGAAAAGCTCAGAGAGGATGCACCAATTTGGTTTCAATGGAACTGCATTGATTCATAGGAGCTGAAGATCTGGCCTTGTATATGAAGACACAAGCCTCATACAACCAAGTTCCTCAGAAAGATGAATCATAGTCACGTGTTAAACGGAACAAGGCTTCTCATGGAGATTTTAATGAATGCAGTGATGTGAAGAACTTTTTACAAGGTAACTGGCCTAGTTCATATGGGGGAAGCAATAGATGTGAAATGTCTTGAAATTAGTGAGGTTTTTGAGATGACGTTCTACTAAGCAAGCTAAGCAAGTATTGTCTAGATTGGGGTTGTCAACCGGGGGTACACATAGCCCCGGGGGTACACATAGCCCCGGGGGTACTTGAGAAGGCCATAGGGCAGGGGTCAGGAACCCCCCGCATGCGTACCAAGCATGGCATGCAAGGCCATTTTGCTCAGCACACCACTGCCAGCCTGGGCTCTAAGCAGCTGCTGCTAGACAGACCCCAGGCTGCTCCCACCAGGCAGCTGAGAGACTGCAAGCCCTGCTGCATGCAGACGGGGCTCCTTGGGCTGGCTGCAGCTGGGAGGCTTCAAACAGCTGCTCCGGGCTCCAGCATGTCGGCACCCTGGCACCTTCCAAGGTAGACATTGTATTTTTTTCAGCACTCTGGCCAAAAAACGTTGCCTATCCCTGCTCTAGGGGATGTGGGTGGGTGAGGACGAAGCACCGCCATGTACCATCCCGTGCTTGTGCATAAGCACGACCTGCCTGGCCAGATGTGGGGAACAGGGGAAGCTCGCACACAGTGGCTGCTGCTGCTCTGCATTCGGCTGTGCATCACCTCTCCTCCACCTCCCCGCTCTACATCTGGCCACATGCCACCTCCCCCCCAGCTCCACATCCAGCTGCAGGGGGTACACTGCTCCATGTCTGGCTGCCAGGGGTACACTGACCCAAAAAGGTTGGAACCCCCTGGTCTAGATGTAATCACCAGCATGTGGATACACCTTGGCAGAAAAAATCATTGTCAGAGGAGTAAGTAACAGTAGTTCCTTGTCAAGTTTTGAAGGAGGTTCTGAGCTGGGGTCTCCCAGGAGTCCATCCCGGGTCCACAGTATATTTAATATCTTCAGGAACAACAAGGGTGGTAGACCGTAGTATACTTATAAAAACTGTGGATGACAGCAGGAGGCTGGGCAAGTGTTGGAAGCACTTTGGGGGACAGAATCAGAATTCCAACTGGTCTTAACAAATTGGAGAAATGGTTTCAAATTAATAAGAAATTTAGTAAAGAGGAGTTCAAAGCACCACACTTAGGAAGGAGATACCTAAGATGCAAATACAAATGGGAATAACTGGCAAGGCAGCATTGGGGCAGAAAGATGGAGACAGAATGGTTGTGCTTCTCAGCCTCTTGAAAGCTCAGATGAAGAAGTGTTCTCTTTCTTAGCGAGTTTCTGACAGCTGCTGTATCTCTTTGCCAACTGCAGTGTCATGCCCTAACAGCAATATTTTCTCTCCATCCTTTCTTTGGAGTTGGTCTCAATATGCTTGTTTCCCAGTCTTTAAAACCAGGATGCTTTCTGCTGCAACATTTGAAAAATCCTTTTCCTTTCATCCTGTTGGCATGTATCACTGTTTTCCTCCCAGCATTTGCTGTTCAGAGGAACCTACTCTACTTACCAACAGTGCTTCATGTTTTGTTTAAGATCTCTGTTTTGTTTAGTTTTCCCAAGAATGACATACCAACCTGACTGACTCATGCAGTTTCTACTCTGTATCTAACACTGTGCCATTCCAGTCCTAGGCTCCATCCCACATAGCTGTCTTTGAATCCAGTCCCTAACCTACAGAACAACCGTATCATTCTAGAGGGATTTCCACATAGCTCTGCAAAGTGGACCTGAGGGTCCAAATAAGGCTTTAGAACAGGGTTGTCCAACTTTTAAGTGAGTGGGGGCTGCACACTCCATGGGCCACACTAGCCAGGGCTGCAGGCCCTCACCCCTGATGCACCAAGTGCCATGGTGGTCGCTCCACCGCACCCTCTCCTTGCACTTGCTCCCAGGTTCACAACCTCTCCCTAAGCTCACCAGCCAAAGGCTCCTCTGCTGCACCATGCTTCTCAAGCACCCCAGGGTGCAGGCTCTACCAGCCCTGTGAGCTGTGCCATGCTGCATTGCCCCACCCCCTGGGTGGGGAAGGGGAATCCACAGGGAGAGGAAGCCTCGAGTCCTTGGATTCTTGTGCAGCCAGAGCAATGGGGAGAGCAGAGGCTGGGTAGAAGTCCAGGGGGTGTAATGTTACATTACATGCAGCCCATGGACCACAGATTGGACAACCCTGCTTCAGAACAACCAGACCTAAGACAGTCCCAGGGAATCCAGATCAGACTTCCCATTAGACCTACATATGGGGTGCATCTACACAAGACATTTACTATGGAGCTGACTAATTAGCTCTGCAGTAAATGTCTCAGTGTCTACACATGCGATTTGTAAATACAAGTACTAGCATATGGCAGAGGTCTTTATTGCACAGCAACGCACCTGAAGATGCTGACCCAGCTGGCTGGAGCATAAGGGTGCTTCAGTGGCACCCCTGCCAGCTACTCCCACACTGGAGCACCCTCCTACCCCATCCATCCCCTTTATGGTACGTTGAGTTGGGTCAGAGTAGCCCCAGGCTGGAAGGCTGCCAGCTGTGGCTGCTCCGATCTGGCTCAACATGCTGCAGTCCTAGGAGCATGTTTAAACACAGTGCCCAAGAGCAATAAACTCTGGTGTGATACGCACTGGAATTTATTGCTGTGTGTTAATTGCACATGTAGATGTGCCTACTGGGATGCACTCTAGTTCAATTCCTTGTGTACAGACACCTATCCAGACTGCCTATTAAAGATGTCTGTACTAGGCTCAAACCTTCACACAGATGTCACTTTCTCAGCACAGTCAACATCTTCCTCAGACAGTGATATAACATGTACTCTTGTGTTCAAGTACCTGCTGTGCTCTGTCCTCAGGGAGGTGTTTGCCCAAATCCAGTCCTTCTTCCCTTCAGCACCCCTAACCAGGAGAAGCACATGTACCATGCTGGATTTCAGCAGAGCCAAATACTGCTATGTAAATGGTTTGGTGCAGGAAAAAGAAGCAGTTTGAAGGGATGAATTAGTTCCATATGTTTCATGTCAGCATTCCTGGGCCTTCCACAGAAGTCACATATTTTAGAATGTGTTTTAAGCCAGCTTTCTCTGCAAACAGAAATGACTGCTCTCAAGTTTGATGGCATGAAGGCTTATGGCCCGGAAGAGAGTATATATTGCCTGTTGCAAGGAGGTGAATATCCCAAATCAGGTGCCTAATATGTTGGGATTGCAGTTCTTGGTGAAGTCCTCCTCTGAATGCTGTGTTTGGGGGTGAGTGATGATAAGACTTCATAGACTTCATAGACATTAGGGCTAGAAGGGACCTTGGAAGATCATTGAGTCCAGCCCCCTGCCCGAAGGGCAGGAAGTCAGTTGGGGTCATAGGATCCCATCGAGATAAGCATCCAATTTATTCTTGAAGGTGTTCAATGTAGGTGCTTGAACCACCTCCAATGGCAGGCTGTTCCAGACCTTGGGGGCTCAGACTTGCCAGGTCCTGAAATTTCTGGGCAGTTTTCTCCCATGTTCTGCCATTCCTGGTTCATTTCTCCATGTCCAGCTACTCAGATCCCTGACAGATCTAGGCTGTAGGAAAAACTTCTTCCTCTTTTCTTTTAGGCCCCTGAGGACCCCTAAGAGTCACTACATAGGCAACTTTCTATAATACATTTCTGCCACATTTCTGAGATTCTCCTTATATTCATCATCCCAAGGCAATGGATCTCACTTCACTTGAAAGCCTGCAGTGCTCTCCAGCAATGGTTTTCCTGAAATAGCCAGAAGAGGCTGCTGTGGAGCAGTGTGGGGTGCTCCAGCATCCCCACCTGGAGGATGAACACACTACCTGCATATAATCCCCAGCCAGGTGCCAGAAGGGAAACAGATGTTTGGGAAAAGTTCTGTGTGAGTTTCCTTTAGAGCAGGGGTTCTCACCCTTTTTAAATTCAAGGCACCTGTTGGAAAATGCCAGCTCTTAACTTTCATTCATTTTTTGACTATGCAAAAATAACAAGCAATATTTCTGTTGCAAAGAACTGAGAAAGGCCACAATGGGTCAGAATGTTTTTGACCCTATGTATTCCTATTTGAAATCTCTGGGTTTATCTTGTAAATCACGTGTATGTGTTTGTACACCTGACAGTACTAATATTGTATGGCACCCCACAACACCCTTAAAAGCATTCTGTGGTATTCCAAGGCACTGTTGCACCCTGGTTGAGAATCACCTCTTGAGAGGCACTGGGTGTATCTTCATGTGCAATTAATATGCAGCAATAAAATCTAGTGCATATCACACACGAGTTTATTGCTCCTGGGCACTATATACACACATGCACCTGGGACTGCAGCACACTGAACTGAGTTGGAGCAGCCCCAGCTGGCAGAGGGTCCAGGGGGGTCAGCCTGTCAGTCAATCCAGCTCAAGGGCTGCTCCAATCCACTTCAATGTGCTGCAAATGGGCTGGATGGGGCATGAGGATATGTCAGTGCGGGACCAGCTGGCAGGCAGCCCCCCTACTGAAGCATTCTTGTGTCCTAGCCAGCCCCATCATCATCTACACATGCATTGCTGTGGAGTAAAAAATTCTGCAGTACTTGTTAATTAGTTTACTCCATCCTAATAGCACTGCACATGTAGACAGAGACATTTACTGCAGAGCCAATTAAGTAACTATGCAGTAGACGTCTCATGTAGACACCCCCACGGAGAGCACCAACAAAGCCAGTGGTAACACGTTCAGTATTTAAACTGAGACCCCACTCTTTCTGCTGCTGGTTGACACATGTTCAACCATTAGGAAGAACTTATGACAAACTAATTGACAAGAGACAATAGCAAGTTCAGTCTAACTTCTGATAGCAGCAAAGCAAAATAACAGCAGCCCACAAAGGCCCTGAATCCCAGAAGCCTCTTGCCTTGGGTTCTGATTACACATTCAGAACAGCCTCTGATCCAGTCTAGTTGTCTCCTTGTACCTACTTTTGTCCTGTGCTGTCAGGGTTTCTGTTGTAGTTTGCCAGCTTTTCAGCATGGTGTCTAGTATTTGCTCTGGTAACCTACCCAATCTTCAAAATGGAAAGAAAATAAGAGATGCCACCATCAAAGACATGGTAGCAATAAATAATCCAGAGAGAGCGGATGGGATTCCTGTCAGTCACAGCAGCAGGAGGGGTCAGAAATACTGTCTCATCTTCGTTGTCCTGTGTAGACCGCAGCAAGTGCTAAGATTTCTTTCTAGTTGCAAAACGTCCCCTCTTGGTGTGGGGCAGGTGGAACGGAGTTCAGGATCGTGATGACACACTTACACGGTGCTTCAGAGGTCCCACTGGCTGTTCTCTGTACTTTTCCAAGCTATATTATCATTCACCTGCTTGATCTTAAATTCTTTGCCATTGTGTGCAGAATGAACCATGTGTGGAGTCATAGTTTCTTGATAAATGGCATAGGACAGGATGTTCCTAGATGTTACAGGCATTCGTGCTAGGCAGCAGAGCTCAACAGGCTAATGCAGTTGATTAGGGGATCCTGGCTCCATAGCAAACTTCCTGTATGATCTTAGGCTGAGATTCTGGTCTCTTTAAGTACACCACGAAGCCAGCTCACCTGAGTCCACCAGTCAAGCCCACCTGAGGTTTCAACTAAGCTATTCAATTCTTTGTTGCCAGAGGTGCATCTTGCCTCCAGTAGGCAAGCCAGCTCTGGCTTCAGTCTCACTTAGCCCCTTCTTTCCTACCTGTATAAGCTAGGGAAACAGAGGCATGCAATATTATTACAACATGCAAGGGAAGTTTAGGTTAAATATTAGGAAAAACTCTCTCACAACAAGAGTAGTAAAGCACTGGAACAGGTTATTCAGAGAGGTTGTGGAATCTTAATCCATGGAGGTTTTTAAGACCTAGCTAGATAAAGCCTTGGCTGGGATGTTCTAGTTGGGGATTGTTCTGCTTTGAGCAGGTGGTTGGACTAGATGACTTCCTTAGGTCCCTTCCAACCCTAATTTTCTATGATTTTATGACCACGCTCCAACCAGAAATACTACAACAAAATTACTGTCAATCACACTCTGGGTGTCAGACATTCAGACTGTTGACCAGCTTTGAAAAATCAAAGCTTGGGTCTCAGTTCCCTCATCTATTAACTAGGAAGAGCAATCCTTCCTTTCTCTGGCTTCCTGGGACAAGGACTGTGTGCATGTTTACACAGTACATGGGACAATGGCACCTTGATTGCTTGGGATTTCTAGATGTTTTTATCTTGGGGAGTTGTGGGAGAGGGTTAATGTGGGCAGAGGAAGTAGGGGGAAGGCTGATCTGTGACTGGGTATTATGATGAATTAGAGAGTGGGAGATGAATTAGAGAGTGGGAGAGTCCCACCCATGCAGAATTGTTTGCCGCAGCTCTTTAGTGCTATGTCTGTTCAGTCTACTCTGAAACATGATGTGTTGATAATCTTGCATCACTTCCATCAGCTGAGCAGTCCAAGGCTAGTTAGATCTTGATGTGAGGAAGTGAGTGAAGGCCCCTGCCCGAAGATCCTACTGCCAGAAGGAGAGAAATGATGGGAGGAAAGATGAAGTCACACAGCAGGTTGTCAGCAGTGTGAGAAACAGAGCACAGGTCCCTTGATTCCCAGTCCATGATATTACCCCTGGTGAAACCCCTGGCCCTAGAGCTGTGACCCCCATGTGAGAACCCTTTCATTAGACCATGCAACCTCCCAGCTAGTTCACAGACTTGCTCCTCAGTTTATCACCTGCCCCTCCCTCTCTCCATGCTAGTTGACAGTCCATGTGACCCTGTCTGTATCCACAGTAATTTGAATTAATTCTGTGGGAGAGCAAGTTTTCTGAGAAAACCAAACACCATGTTATTATTGACATCCCAACATATTACAACTGCCCTGCTTCTTCCATTTTATAATTCTGTCAGAAAAAAACAAGCCAAGTAGCTTTGGTAAGACTTACTCTTGATAAAACCTGTGCTGCATGTGCCTTGTGACTTATTCATCACTAAACTAGGTTGTGAATCATTTTTTCCATCCTCAGGCCATTATTCCATAATTTTCCTGTAGGTAGAAGTTATCCCTGCAAGTTGCTGACTGTCATCTTTCCGCAAAGTTTTTGGGCTAATATATTGCAGTGCAGCCCATTTTTTAGGGCTGGATGAGGACTTTATTAGTTTATGAGTATTGTTTATAAAAAGCATTAAATTAATGAATAATGATTTATAAGACTGTCTAATTTTCAATAGCTATCTAATGTGCCTTTATCATCTGAACTATCAAATGTTCTGTAGTTACTGTTAATTTCAAGGAGATCTCAGACATTCCTGAGTCAACTTTAGATTCATCTTCCTTCTTGTTTAGACCCTAATTCAAAAAAGCATTTAAGCCTACGCTAACACTTACTTCCACAGAAATTAAATGCAAGCAAAAGTCAATCGCATGCGCAAGTGCTGTTCTAAACTGGCTTGGATCTAGCATTTGCTTAAGCACAGGATCGCAGGAAAGTAGGGACGCAAAGGGCCTTGTGAGGTCACCTAGTTGAGCCTCCTGCTAAGACAGGATCATCCCTGACTAAACCATCCCAGGCAAGTGTACCACTCTTGGATATGCCCAGGAAGCATGGGTGAATATACTGTGCACCCCTGCTTCTAAGCACTGTGAAAATATCCTGCCAATTCCTCACTAATTTCTTCTCCCACAGACCCTCAGCTCCAAAGCCTTGAACTCTGTTTCTACTCAGTCAAGGATTAATAGCCACCAGGAGCTAAAAAAACAGCATGTATGAGGCAGTTATAGTTTGTGGACTGTTGAGGGAGGAAGGGGTTAGAATGAGAAAATTCAGGTATTTTTCCATAAGCCTAGGCCTTTTCTGTTCTGAGTTATCAGATGACAGCCCCCTTTTGAGCACAAGGACCACTGAATCTGAACTCTCCTAAGCCACAAGAACCAGGAACTTGGCCATCTCCTTGCCTGCAGATCAGAACCGCTGCACAGATTATGGGGATTTGCTTACTCTAAAAGCAGGAATTAAAAGTTGAGGAACCTGAAGGCTTTTGACTGGGTCTAAGATTTTACCATTAACAGGAGCCTGGATTTTGAGGCAGGCTTGAGCACATATGGTCCTAAAGCAGGGGTTGGCAACCTATAGCCTGAAGGTTGGATTTGGCCTGTCAAGCATTTGTATCCAGCCTGGTAAGCAGGGACATTGGTGTCAATTTGGTAACAGGATGGTGTTGACAGGGAAATCAGAAGCCATACAATGGGGAGGAGGCCAGGATGTAGTGGCAGCAGCCAGGTCAGAAATGGTGTCCTGCCTTTGGACTGAGCTCCATTAATTCAGCCCACCACTCCTAAAATGTTGCCGGCCCCCATCCTATAGGGTAGCAAAGGATATAAGCAAAAAACATAGGGCCAGATACTATTTCACCTCTAAGCAGAATGAGATGCCTAAGTATGACCCTATTCCATCCTGCTTAAGTCCCTGAAAAAACATGAATGTGGCTACTTCTGTAACACATCATCATCTCAGCCTAAAGACTAAGCCACAAAATGCAATGGACAATAGGAGGACCCACCTACCTTTTGTGTGAAATTTTTTTCACGGATTCAAGCAGGGTGGAATAAGATTGTACTTAGATATCTAGTTCCACTTTGGTGCCTAATTAGTGGACTACAACCATACCCGCAGGGCTTATGTTTTCATACCCATTTTACACAGGTATGATGCCAATGATTGCAATAGCGCTGCTCCAGATTTAAGCACTTTCATGATTGAGAGGAGAATCAGGACTAACACCTTCCCTGTTGCTCTTCTGCTGGATGCTGCCAGTTTATGCTCAGCTCCTGGCATTAATGGCTATCCCCTTTTATTTCTGGTACCTGTCAGGAACCTCAGGCTGCAAGCCATGGTAAAAAGCAGGGTGACAGACAAGCCCACGGCCCTAGGTCTGGAAAGGGAGAAAGGACTTTGAGCAGCCTTGTTTCTTGTGAGTTTCTCCACTGGATAATGATGTCAAAATGGGCAGCCCAGCTGGACATCATAAAGGATATCCCAATGGCCACTATAAGGGAAACAGAGATCAAAGAGAGAGATCAGAGAAGATGTAGGAAAAATGATGCCTGCATGGAGAACTGACTACTAGTGCAGTAGCTCAGGCTTGGCTGAACTGGGGAGAAAGGCTTCTTTCATAAAAAGAGAAACAGACAGAGGGAAAGAAGGACACACATGCACTGTGTATAAATGAAGGCAGCCTCCCTCCTTATGGATCCTATGCTACATAGCAGCCAGTGGGGAGTTTAACATCACACCAAACCCAGCCCTGCCTCAATGGAGCTATTTTGATAGGTCTTTCTCTCCCAAACATTATCCCCATATCCGGGTTGGACATCCAGAGTGGAAGTAGTGCCAAGTTCTGGAGCCTCCAAAAGAACAAGGTTTTAGCAAATTGGCAATTCAGTTGATACAAGCCAGCAGCATTGCCATGGCAACTGCACTCTTCACTTCCTCCAGCAATGTTGCCTTCTGGTTGACCCTTTGAGTGAAAGCCAACCTGTGTTGTGAACTAGCATGGGTTTTAAAGGGAAGTGCACCTTGCTTGGAGCCAGCTGCTACATAGCAAAGGGGGAGAGCTCAGTTGCCTTGGGACAAACAAAACGTGAGCTAGCTAGGGGCAGTATTACTGTTCATTATCTGTATTACCATTGTATCCAGAAGCCCCCAGGACCCATTGTGCAAGGCTCCGTGGGGGTTTATGGTGTTGTATACACGGCACGTGATGTTACCATATCCATTTCAGACAGGCATTCCCTACATGCTGCATTGCCTTAAAAACCCCCATTTCGCAGTGGTTCAAGTAGCTGTGCTCTGAAGTCCCTTTCCCGTAGTTAGAAGGAGTTCAGTGGTGGTAGCACTCGGGCCATCAAGCTGCTTCTCTCCATCCAGGTCTGTGTACCGCATGCCCCTCTGTGTCACCTGATCATTGTGGCTTCCGACTGGCTAGCAGTCACTCATTGCTGTGCTGCGACTGGGTCCAGTAATATGTTGAACACTCCAGCTTTGGGAAGGGATGATCTTACAGAGGCCTGCTAGGATTGTAGGAGGTCCTGACACCACTCTTTGGGGAAGTTTCTGACAAACAGGCCCTCTCTGACTGGCACACTCTGATATCTAGCCCAAGAATGAATGCTTCTCTGCTTGTGGAAGATGCAAACAAGATGAACAGAATTCTGAATGCAATGGATATGTTTGAAAACAGAAGCTCATTTTGCACAAATGAGGCTTCTGGGCATGTACCAGGCTTCAGCTGCTCATCAAGATCTTGAAGATCTGGGGCATTTAAGTGTCTTCACCATCTGTCCGTCTTCTGATGGTTCTCTTAAAACAACACTGTTGTCATTCTCCTTGGGGCATCTTTGCTGTTTGTTTCTCATACAGAAAACCAAACAGCTGATAGTGCTGCTTGGGTTGAAGAAATCCTTATTAGTGTGACTGTAGGGCAGCATCAAAAAGCAACTTTATAGTTCTCTTCTGGACTCGTTAAAGGTTTATTGCCGGGTCCATAAACAAAGATTATCTATCTGGTTTGTACTCTTAAGTTGTTCTTCTTTTGGTTAACAAGCTGCAATTTCCAGCTCAACAGCCAGTTCCTTAGCACCAGTCGGGACACTTGCAAAGCTCTTATTGCAATGGTAGTTTACCAGAAAATCCTTTGAAGCTGGTGTATAATTTGTTCAATATCCGCTTCAGCTTCTTGAAGCATTCTACTTACAATGTTGACTTCATAAAGTGTGCCACTACACAAGAATTTATAGTTGCAGATTCTGTGAGCCAGCATTTTGCCGTGCTCCAGGTTTCGGCCTTGCTGAAAGTTCAATAGGTTTCAGTTACTGTTAATTGAAAAATTCTGAAACTTGGTAACAAAATACACAGAGCTCATTAAACTGACTTTCCAGTCACATTTGTGAAACAGTTTTGCCACATGTTGGTGCACTGTATCCCACTTCTCTGGTGAGACCACAAAAACTTCAAGCACTTTGAACAAATGTTGAAAACACACAGATTTTAAACATCTCTCCTTGTGGAAGGAATAGAGCTTAACTGCTGAAACCTCATGGAGGAATGTGTTGTAGTCTATAAGCAAATGAAAATGGCTAGCCAACTTTCTATCAGAAAACAAGGCAGGTAAGGTTCTTTGTGTAGATGTGATATCTTTTATTAGACCAACTGAGTAGCGGGGAAAAAGTTCTTTGCAAGCTTTTGGGTGCAATCACCCTTCTCCAGGCATATGGAGTCTCCATTGTTCAGAGATCTCCAAGGAATAAAGGAAGCTAAAAGTGTGACAGGACATCAGTGAAAATGTAAATAGGTGGAAATTTCATTCCTTGGAGATCTCAGAACAGCAGAGATTCCCTATGCCTGAAGAAAGGTGATTGCACCTGAAAGCTTGCAAAGAACTTTTTTCCAGTTATTCAGTTGGTCTAATACAGTGGCTCCCAACCTCAAGTCGCAACCCAAATCAGGGTCGCAGGGAGTCTGTCTCTTGTTCTGCCCCTCATGCCTGCGGGGCTCTCCTGATGCGTGGCCCGTGCGGCTCTCGCCGCTGCTGCCCCCTGCGATCCTGAACGGGCCCGGGCTCTGCTGGCATCGCCATGCATAAGCGAGTCAGCAGCAGGGACAGGGATCACAACCTGGATTTAGGGTTGCAGCAAAAAAAGGTTGGGAGCCACTGGTCTAATAAAAGATATCACATCTACCCAAAAAGCCTTGCCTACCTATCTTCTTAAACCAATAGGGCTACAACCAAAAACCCAACATCAGAGAACAACACACTTGGTGCTGGTTTTCTTTACCAATCATATGATCTTACTTCAGTCTCATTCTGGAGTCTCTCCACCTGTGGGGGTTGCTCATACAGTCTGCTGATTTCTCATGTTTTGCTAGGCTATATGACATGCTTTTTCCAGTCTCACTGTGGTTGTTATACTACCGTTATCAAACATTTATATTGGTGTTGAATGAATACATAACAAATGACAGTCCCTATTAGTCTGTTCAGCATAAGCAAGAGCAGTTGAAGGCAGTTTTAACTGCTTGTTTCCCCAAAGGGCTGTTTTGGCAGCTAGGGAACATCATGTTGCTGAGAACCTTGGACACTTTTCTTTTCTCCCATGAATACCCTCTATACCAGGGGCTAGAGAGAAGGTTGTACTCCAGCCTTACACCACAGATGAGTTCACATTCTATCAGAGGTCAATCTAGTTAAATGGCCAAAGTAAGCAGGCCTTACCTCAGACTCAGACAAGATATGTAAAACAAGTGTAACTTAGGTGCAGGGAAAGGCACTAGAGCAGTGATTCTCAACCAGGGTGCAATGGGATCCCTTTAAGTTTGTCACACGATATTAGCACCAGTAGGTGTGGAAACTCATGATTCATATGATAAATCCAGAGATTTCAAATAGGAATCCATGGTGTCATAAACATTCTGACCTGCTGGCATCTTTCTGTGCTCTTTGCAACAGAAGAATTGCTCTATTACTATGAAAGTTAAGAGCCGACATTTTCTGAGAAGTGCCTTGAGTCTAACCAGGTTGAGAACCACTGCACTAGAGGATGGTAGTGCTGAAGTAATGTTGTAGCCATGATGGTCCAGAAAATATGCAAGAGGCAAGAATATTTGTGGGTGACATCATTTACTGGACTTAGACAAGCTTTGGGAGAGACTTAGAGATGCTTTTAAATGCCAGGCATTTTTCTGCAGACCTGGTTTTTCCCCTCATTTTCTAGTCTTCTTTCAGAAGGCTGCTTTTATTTTTAAAACACATCTTAGGCAATTAATGAAGGTATACCTATTAGGGCACAGCTACATCTGGCCCATTTCGACCAGGCCTGTCTTAAATTGCAGATTTTATCATTCACTTAACCTGGCAGGTGGCTTAATTTAAACACGCTGTTGACATGGTATTACATGCCTCTCACTTACAAAGCAGTATTGGCAACTCTCATGATTTTTGGCTAAGTTTTTCACATTCCCGAAGCATAGACTAGGAATAACGCTAAAAATCATGAGAGTTGGCAACACTGAGATTCACACTGTAGTTCCTTAGAGTCTTAAAATGGCTTCAGCGGTACTGTTTAGCTGTGCTCCTGCAGCTTTGCCTAGGCCCTTAAAAGTGGCCAGAGCTGACAACAAAGGCTAAACCCAAACCCAGCAAGATAGGAAGATCCTGTATCACTTTCAAAAGAAAGGCTCAATGGACAGTAATAGCTGAACCTAATAAGAAGCAGCATTTTTGGCCTGAGAAAACACCCAGCATTTGGAGGATTCTGAATATTTCATGCTTACGAAAAAATCTCATGGGAACAACTTGTAGATTTCCAGTAGTATCTGCATCCAAAAATGCTATGCCAACAGGAACTCTTGGCTTTCTTGTGTTTCTGCTTCCTGTTCTTGAGAGCACAAGTTAGTGCAAAGGGGGTGCAAAAAAGATAAATCGATTTTGAAAGTACATCTTTAAGAAGTAAGATGGTCTTGTGGTTAAATACGTAGGCTCAGAGTCAGGAAAACTGGGTACTGTTTCCAGCTGTACCCCAGGCTCTTTGCGTGAGGTTGGGCAAGTCATTTGACCTCTGTGCTACAGTTCCCTGGGTGCATCTACACATTCATTAATGCATCTTAGATACTGCACATTTAGTTTAGTACTTGCTTAATAAAGTACTAACTAAATGCACAGTAACTAGAGTTACTGAGTAGTAGCCATGAACGCTGCAGGCCTCCCAAGGCTGTGGGGGCACGGTGACCGCCTGCAGGTGGCAGTGGCAGTGGTGGTGGCAGCAGGAGCATGGCAGCGGTGAGCGGGGAGCTTCCTCGGACAGTCACAGCAGTGTTGGTAGCAGGGGCAGGCTGAGCACAGAGCTCCCACAGGCGGCCATGGCAGTGCCAGCAGGGGTGGGGTGGCGAGTGGCGACTGCCCACAGGCATCGCCAGTAGCACTGGTGGCGGCCAATCTCAGGGGGTGCACATGCACCCATGTGCACCCCCTAGGCATTGCCAATGGCAGTAGTGCAGTGCACATTTTATTAAGTTATTTTGTGATGCTTATTGCACATTAGCTTAATAACACTGGCAGTAGGCTATTAGCATGGTTTTTAACCATCATGCTACTGCACAGTGTTATTAGGCTAATGTGCAGCACTGTCTAAAATGTGGATAATAAACCTTCCTTCCTCCCACCCTTTGGACTGGATGCTCTCTGGGGCAGAAACTGAAAATGATGATGGGACACCAGTCTCAGCGGTGTCCTCTAAGAAACACAATAGTATAAAGAACAAAAAAAGTAGCAGCCAAACTTTTTCCAGATTTGATCTGTCTGTGATGGATCATATGAGCTTTCATTGCATCTCAGTTCACTCCAGAGTGCCTTGGCTTCTTTATTTACCAAAATGTGAAGTTAGTTTGAAATGCATTTCCCTTTCCTGGGTCTTTTCCTTTTAGCCATCTTCCAGCTGAAGAGTTACATGGTATCTGCTTTTATGTCCTAAAGTCCTTTTCTAGAATCGATTCTTTATGTCTTTTTTAACAGTGTGCTAAGTACTTTGGAATTATTTCAAGTTAAAGGAATAAAACAAGGAGCAGGCAGCTGGACAGCCACTGAAAAGGAGCTAGCAACAGAGATGAGTAGCTCAGACATGCCAGAAAGAGAAATCCAACTATCATGGCTTTGACAAGTTGAACATTCAAACTCTAGCTACCAGGGTCCTAATGTTACTTCCTTCAGCTCTTGCTTTTAGAAAGGCCTTTGTCTTGCTCAGACTTATAAAGAACTGGTTTAAAGTCTCCAAAGCCATCCTAGGAAGAGTTATACAATGTGTGCATACAGACCATACGGAATTGGAAGAAGATCTGATCAAGCCTCTGCCATCCAACTTTGGAAAAAATGATCAGAATATGGATGTCAGAACAGTCCAATTTGCCTGGAAATTGCTATAAAGAATCTTATATCAAATCTAATATAGACCATCAGCTAAACAGGAAACACCAAGCTCAGCTTAGCATATCAATAAAGAAAGGACTCCACAGACCATGACAGACAAGTTTCACGAGGGAATTATAAAGCAGGAAATGTTCAAAGGAACATGTGGCATCTTGCTTTTTGCACTGAATTTTCATTTAAATCCCTCTTATTTTTCAGAGTTTCTCAGAAGCTGGACACAATAATTTCTCTCTTTTCTGCTCATGATTCTTTAGGTAACAGTAACTGATGTGCCTATGTTGCTTGTCTTCCTCCCCCGGGACCAGCCTCATAACTGATGCAAGACGTGTGGAGTAATGTTTGTTCACTAGCTGCTTTCTGAAGTGGAGCAAATTCATGTTGTTTTGAGTGTGCCACAAAAATGGCAGCTTTGGGATCTGGGGCGGGGGATGTTTTTCAACATAGTGTTGGATTTATTAAAGCACATTTTAGGAAATGTTTAGAATCCAGAGGACCTGCCTTTTCAGACTGAGACCATTTAAGGTAGGTCATATTTTTACCTCACTATAGCATCATCTTGTAGTACTGGTTTGTTTCTACCTTGCGCCGTTCTCCCAACATCCAGTAATTCAAAACTACAGCTGCATGACGTAGGAACAACACGTATCACTCCAGTGTTTCTGTGTCCCAGTTTCTGATCTCCCTTTACACTGCAGGCTGCATACCCATTCACAGAGCTAAATGGAGTCCTTCCAGATCCTGGAAATCAGAAAAGGAATGAGGAAGAAAGCAAAAGAAACTTTGGGAGCTGTCCTGCTAGTCACTGCTCAAATTATGGAGTAGACTAGAGTACAAATGATGATGCCTCTGATGAAGCGACCTTCAGCTCCCAAAAGTTTGTGCTATCTATCTATCTTGTTTAGCCTGTGAGGTACAAATCTATCCTGCATTCTACTGGACTTAAGACTAACATAACTAACTATGTCTCTCTGCTCAAAATACAATGCCATGCCTCGTACAGGATGTGTTATCTGCTGGAGGAAAAAAGAGGGGGCAGTTAAGAAACAGTGGGAGTATATGGGAAGGGGTAATAGTGTAATTCTGTGTTAAGAGAACTTCCTACAAATCCATACCTGGTGACCAGGGAAGTAGCATTTCCACAGCAAATTCAGTATTTAGGGTGTAACGATATGAACAAGGGCCATACTCATTCTGCAGACAAAGGGCACTGGTTTTCCAGAATGCTCCCACCATTCAGTTTAGGATGATACTTTCCTTGAATCTGTATGAACTTCCTGCTAAGGGAGGTACATCTTTTCCATGTGCCTTTAAATTCTTGCAAAGTCTGCTTGGATTTTTACAATACCACTTCAGGGAAAATATCTCCACGCTGGCAAAAGAGACAACAATGCATTTGCCATGCAGAAAAGAAGTATATGTCCTAGCAGTGCACTGGGGAAAAATCACATTGATATTGTACATGCTGCTAATGGACAACCCAAGCGTTTATTAGTATTGGACGCCCAGGCTATGTTCCCAAAAGCCAGTTCAAATGTCTGGGAAGGTATTTCAGATACATGGTACTCCCAACGGGCAATACAAAACTCTGTGTCCTGCTCAGAGTGTGACACTAACTTTTTAGGTTCTCTGGCATTTCAGAGAAGTCTGTCCATGCACATATTCCCTGATATGCGGTACCTCCCTGCGTCTCTCAGAGAGCATATGATTCCAGATCTGTCTCCCATGGAAATGAGGCCCAGTGTGGCATGCTTTTCACCTCAGTTGCGGAGGGTTGAGATGATTTCAACACCTTAAACAGCAGTCAGATGGGTTGTATGTGAAACCTGTCAGCAGAGTTACAAGGTGACAGATGGGGGGGGCAGGGGGGAGAAGTGTGACTAGAAATAACTGAGGACCAGATTTTTCAAACTATTTAGGCACCTCAAGATGCAGAAAAGCACCTGATGAGGTTTTCAAAAGTGCCTGACTCCCACTGAAATTAATGTTGATGATCTGATCCTTTTGCAAAAAACACCAGTTAACTCCAGCCTTATTGATGACTTGGTAGCCTCCATATAAAAGACAGTTGCCACACAGCAAATAAATACCTTTCCTGGGTAAAAAAGGTTGCAGTAGAGCAAATCGATGAGTTCAAGGATCTTAGGGACCATGAAGGATGGTCATTACTTTGAAATTCTCCATTAGGTCATTTTAAGGAATAAGGCTGAATCCTGTCCCCCTAACCTTTTGTCTTAACTTACCTTCTCTGGACCTGGTGTCATTGAGGTCTGCAGTCTGCTTTCCTTGCAGCTAATGGACCTCATGTTCCAGATGGTCTTTGACAAGGGCTTGCCAAGTAATGTATAAGAATACAGCTCCTGGATTTACTCAGCTGGCACCCTGTGAATAAAGCAGTCCACCTGTGCACACAAGGGCTGGCCACAGGAAAACAGAAAACAAGCTCCTTTCAAATACTAACCGAAATATAATATAACAGGAATCTAAATGTGAAAGAGAGACAGACAGACAGACTGGGCAGTTGAAAAGAAGCAATACCAAGGAAATGAGCTGAAATGCTATTTGCACTGTCCATGGGGTCAGATGTTAAAACCCAGTGCCTAGTATGGGACTCACCAGCCACAACCAGTTTAGAAAATCATCTATGATTGCCATAGGAAAGATGTATGGGCACACACGTGTATCTGAAAAGGAAAGGGGTATCTTAAAAAATCCCCATGATGGCCGAACACTTGTCTTTCCCAGGTGCCTCCTTCTTCCCAGCTCTGTGGCCTTTCCACCCTTTTTCCTTCCCATTTGTTGTGACCTGAAATTGAACCAATTTCTTATCAGTCCTATGCAGCATATTAGGATGCAGGCTTTACCACTTAAGTGACTAAACTGTGAGCAGTCAGAAGGTACTGCCTAACATGTAAACTGGTTCAGTGAATCTGCCAATTGTATGGAAAATCCAGAAGGCCTGGCCTGTTATGAAGAACTAGCTGAAGGCTAAGTCAGATGACAGCATGGAATCAATAAATCATGTGCAAGTTATATACTTTCTGCACAATAAATAGTTTCTACATCTCAATGCCTAGGCTGTTGCAGCATGTTAGTGCACTATTGTGTCCCTTCCTTTCCTTGGTGCAGATTCAACCCCATATTCATGGCCAGCACAAGAGCTATGCCTCACTTTGGCAGAATCAAGTGAGATCATTGGGTTAGGCACTGCGCTGGTCTTTCACACAAGGAAATAGCATAACTATGAGTGGGCATGATCCCTGGGCATTGAGCTCTAGGCACTGCCTAAACAGGGGAAGGAGGATACCAGAATGGAGGCGGGGGGCAACTCATCTTCCTGTCCCTTGTCCTGCATCTTGCACCAGGACTGGCAGCTAGACAGTGAGTGTGAGATGGGCAGGGAGAGCACAGCAGCAGCTGTTGTGTTGGCACTGGTGTGGTTTGCTCCAAGGGAAAGCTGTAGGGAGAAGTATCAGAATGGGTAAACCCACTCACTTTCATTTTTCAAAGCTGAATGTTAGGTTTTAAATTGCAATTCCATATACAATTCAGTGGTAGCTTCCACATTAACGTTTACAGCAGCAGACTGCTCCTGGAGCAAACTTCATCAATTATGCACCTTGACACAAGGGTGAGTTTCACACACAGGCAATTGTTGTGCTTTGCACCTGCAGCCCCAGCTGCAAGAAAAACAAATCCTATCCGTTTCTGGCAAAAGAAAAAATCTCAGTGGAGGATGTTGAGAAGCAACTGAAATTCCACGTCGAAATACTGCTTGCTGACATCTGCTTGTCTCAGACACTCATGCTTAGGTGGGTTACATAAAGCAAAGAAATTGCCTTTCCAGGAAGTCATCCTCATGACCTGCTGATTGTGCCAGTTGGCCACCAGTAGACTATTCTGAAAAAAATTAAAGCTGCTTTGGGCTTTTACAAAGTACAAGCTTTTAACTGATACATGGCAGGTCCAGATGGTTGCATAATGAAGCAATTTTTGGGGTGGGTTATTAGTTAACATTTTAATTATTAACATGGAGGGGAGCATGTTTTGCAAAACTAAGAACAGGGTCTTGTGTATTTGGGAGTTTATCCTGTGCCCACAGAAAGCAGCAGCAAATCGTCTATTGACACCTATGGAAACTGAATTAGGCCTTTGGGAACATCACATGAACTCAGTTTTCACTAGCTGCTAAGCTGACTTTTCACTCTCTGAAAACTTGTATTAACCATAGTGTAAATCTCATTGACTTTTCTATTGCATCTGAGGCATGGACTGCTTGCTCACTTGAAATGTATCTAATAACTTTGTATGAAGCAAGAAGTTATTTAGCAATGCTGCATTTCATGTTATTTTACTAAATGAACGTAACTACTATTGCATACCAGATTATGCATCACAATAGCATCCAAGAGGAAAAATGTATTAGTACAAGTACTGAAGTTTTTACTCAGTTTATTTTCTTCAGTCGCTTTCCAGACCTGATTTGTCTTAAGGCCTCTTTTGTGCTGCACTAGCAGCATGGAAGTACCTCAGTGTAAATGAAAATCAGACCCATTGAAATCAATGGATTTTATTTCCTTGTTAAACACTGAGTGAAAACAGAACAGGTAGTTCTGGTTTTTTTAACAACTCTTCCAGAACCAACAGGCATCAATGACCTGTCATTATACTTAATTGGGCCATACCGTTTTTCATCATATTACCGCTCTGTGTTGCTGACATTTATGGAAAGAGAAACTTATATTATAATGATAAAGTTCAAATCCTCAACGGGTCTAAATAAAATAGTTTCATTTGGGGTTACTCTAACACACCCTAGGTGAGCACCTGGCCCAAAACTTCTATCAACAACGATATCTCTATCAGTGGATTTTTTACTAATGCACCTACCTTCAAAGACACTGTTCATCATCAGTACAAACAGACCATTTGCCTCTTCAGGCTAGGATCAGAAGTTACACATAAACCAGTTTAAGTCTTCAGAAACTGGCTTAAACCTGTAATAGAACAGAAGCTCAGTGCACATAAATCAGTTTCAAAATGGCTGAAACTGGTTTAAGACGAACCTGGTCAAATGTAGTATCAGACTGAACTAATTTGGGTTAACCAGTTTATGAAACTTCTGTCCCAGACCCCTTCCTGGTTCAAGTTAAATCAGAATCCCCCAACATAGGCTGTGCATTCATTTCCTCTTCCTGCTGCCCCTGAGGTCTCTGGGATTTGCAGTCCAGATCCACAGCAGCAGGATTCTTCAGGATTGCTCATCACTTCCTCTTCCTGCTTCCAGGTGCTTCTGGGATTTGTAGTCCATAATGACAAGCAGCAGGACTCCACAGAGAGTTCCCTTCTGTTCAATACATGCTCACTTCAAAGAAAGGACTATTCTCATTTAAGCTTTTATGAATTTAGTGCCACTACTTTTTTCCCTACCCACCCCCTCCTCAGTCTGGCATGTGCTGCTCCTCCACCCCCCAGCCCAGGCAGACCCTCCAGCTAGCTCTGGGCTTTGGCTTGGCCATGCCCCCTTTGCTCAAGCAAGGGAAGGGAAGGCAGGGGGCAACCCTGGAGCTGGCAGGCTGGGAGGTGTGCTTTAGCACCCCCTGGATTCTGGCTTGAGCCACTGAAGGGATGTGCCTGCATTCCCTGAATCAAAAGTGAACATCTGTTTGCTCGCTTATTGGTTCAATCTCTACATCTTAGTCTAACCTGAAAAGGCTGAATTGATTCAGCCTCAGGCCTTTTGACTGTCTGTGCTTAGCCTCAGAGTTCACATTCCTTTTCCTGTGAACAGAAAAATGCAGGTTTTACATGTACAATTTAAAATATATTTTCCATTTATAAAAAAATGGGAGAGAGAAATATGGCAAGAGCTTATCCTCATGGCTGTGGGAGCCTGCACTGCCCTAAAGGTAGTCACAGACATAACTGCCAAACACTGGGGACCATTTTGTGACTACTCTGTGCTCAGGCTCACTAGTCTGGCTGCGTTTTCTGGAATAGGGAAGACTCAGGGAGTATGTTTACTAGATAAAATGTGCCTGGGACACATAATGGTCATATTTTAAACACTAACATTACAATTTACTCTCTGATTGATGGGTAATAGATGGTTGTCTCTGGCATGAATGACTGATACAAGTACTTTATCCTGAAATGAACACAGAAGACAATTATAACCAGGCCCTTCTAATACTGTTTGCTCTTGCAAAAACTGCCAATTGAGCTGGGCATGAATGAAGTGGACCTTTCAACAGCTCATAATTCTGGCCTGCTGGACACATGGTTTTTGTACTAATTTAACTATGGTAGGTAGAGATGTGATGTTAGAAAGATTGTTATATTAGCACAAACCTGTAAGGGTGGACATAGTCTGCCAGGATATTGACGTTTATACCGGTACAGTACGTTTTTCTTCTTATACAGAAATAAGCTACACTAATATACGGCAGCTTTAGACCAGTATAAATGTACCTAGACTTGTATAGACACTAGGCAGTTCTGCTTTCACTGTATTGGTGTAATTAAAATGGCTCCCATTCTGTTTACGCTAGGAATCAGAGCTATATCCACAAAGGGACCTGCATGCTTAACTGCCACTTTAAGTGATGAAAAGGCTGTCTGCATGAACAGATTTTATCAAAGCAAAAAGCATTAAAACCAGCAAGCAGACAAATATGCAAAAAAAAAGTCACACAAACTTGTTGATGCAGCTACCCCCAGTGTACTTTACTCCCATATCAAGCCTCTGAGCTCATAAACAAAAAGGAATCCACCTTTATGCCATTCCAGAATTTGGTTGGCCACTGTGAATTGTTCACAAGCATTAGCGTGGCTGGATCTGGAGAAGTCAATGATGATGGAGTTTTCAGAAACTCTTAACTGTCGTCCCTAATAAAAAGGAGAGTGTGCCAGCATGACAAACCATATCATTAATATTGATGCTGCATCCCGCTACTATTCCATAGGAGCCATACCCACAGGCTAAACATATCCTTACACTGGACATTTGGATGACAAAAAAGAAGTTTAGCTACTCTCTAGGCATCTGCAGGATGAGTGAAGAGTGCCTTTAAGGGACTGAAGGGTAGATGGTGAGTGCTTAGTGGGAGAGTTGAGGCAGCTGTGCCATGCTGCCAGATGTTGTCAGACAGTAGGAAGCTCTGGGCTCAATTTCCAAGAGCTCCTACTAACAAACTCAAATGATGCTGACTCAATCCCAAACCCAGAAACCTAAGAAAACTAAATTGCACCTTCTTGGCAGTAACCATGAGCAAGGTTCCATCACTCACAAGCAGTGAGTCACAGAGGTTAACTGTACATGACTTGGTTAACAGGAATTAAACAAATGAACAACAAATACAGGGCCTGATTATTAAATTGACAGTAAGTGAGGCCATGTATTATGTTTGTCCAAGGCATTCATAAATAAATTACTCCAGCCAAAAATGTGGAAAAGACTGCTGTCAAACTAGCAGGCACAGAATATGTTGTAAACATATAAAGCTAAAGTAAAACTATACATACACTGGCATTAGCAGATTCCACAGAAAGTAACTTTAGATTCATGTGCACAGATTCAACACATTCACATATCTCACACCCTCATGTTCCTATGGACCATTTGCAAGTGCAGATACCCATGTTTCATTCCCCTACAATCCAGAGCAGAAGTTAACTCAATGAATCCCAATCTATTATAGTATAGTATATATTATAGTATACAGTAAGGTGAGGAAACTGAGGCATGCACAATGATCACAGAAGTATTAGAAAACATTTCTATATTATCCCTATCCCTCTGTCTTTTAAGACTAAACTGAACAGAATAACTTTGACCAGGGAGAGCTCCAGTCCCCAGTTTTACACTAGAATTATAACTGTATGCTGTGTTCTGCACAACATCTGAGATGACAGGGATAAGACCCTCATCAAGGGTTGAGGTGGAGATAGAAATCCTTGGGCAAACATAACAGATGGCCTGTTAGCTGAGGTCAGGATTAGCTGAGCAGCCCATAAGAAACCCACTCCTAAATGACAGTCAGCAGAGGCATACTGTCAAAGAGGGTGTGGGGCAAGATTGCACAGATTGGTGAGACCAAACTAGTCATTATGTTTCCACATCTGGAGGATGTATCCCTGCTCTGTAAAACAAAGCAGCAAGGAAAACACCATTCTGCAAAGGCACAGGGGAATCCTGCTAAGACCAACTGCTGTTATACACCAGCAGATTCTTCTGGGGAATTCATGTGACTGTAAAAGGCAGTGACCTAACTGGCCACCATAGAGGAGATAGGCCTGCCCTGCCCTGCCCTGCCCTATAGCTCTGGGACCATGCCCCTGGTATCTTGCTGCAACTCCATTTTATATTACCTACAGGCATGCTGAAGTTCATCACGCCATCAATGAACCTCTCTAGTGCCACAGGTTATGGAGCATGGCAGTGCCTGTTTGTGATATGGGTAAAGATTTTTAAGGGCTTTAAATCCTTTGATGAGTCATGGTTTTGCCAATGGCTAGGTGAGAAATCAGAACAACTGGGTACAAAAACACTCACAGGGCTGATGAAAAATTGTTCAAGAACTTCTGTGAGCCAATGAATCTTGTCAGTGCTGTATCTGTTGCAATATTCCCTAAAGGCTTGTTGCTTAAAAACAGAAAGGAAAATAAATATTTGGGACTTTTCCAGGTTGTTGGAACCTGGGCAAAGGGTGGGGGGAAGTTTCAGTAGTGGACCCAAAATCCATTGAAAGCAAATGGGAGCACAATCATGAAGATGGGAAAGGGAGAAGAGGAAAGAGGGGCATATTTTCAGTGACCATAGCCAGTGACCTCCATCTTGGATACACAGACGAAGCCTTCAACACAGCAGAGGGAGTGCAACTGGGTGCTCACCTCCACCCAGTACTGACACTAAAATCAAACGCCAGTTACCTAAACCTTGGTGTGCACTACAACTACTGCAACTGTGTACATGCTGACTGTCCTCCTGGGTGCTGTGGGGAGCTTCAGGCAGAGCCTAGCCCAGGGATCAGCAACATTTTTGGGCAGAGTGCCAAAAACACCCACAACCTTGGCTTTTAAGATGTTGATGTGTCAGGGGCAGATGGTGGGGGAACCACAAGGAGCCCACTCCTTACTGTGGCGGTGGAGCTCTGGCCTCTTCCCTGCCATGTACCCCGAAGTGCATGTACCAAGCAAAATGTTTTTGAGTGCCACACTGGCAGGGTTGCCTACCCCTGGCCTGGCCCTTCAGGCAGAGCTTGGTTGAGACCCGGAAGGCCCTCCCTTCAGGCAGAGCCTAACTTAGCCCTTAAACATTTGGCCACTGCAGATTAGGGCTCATAACCAGAAGTGGGGGTCAGCAATCTGGAATTGGGGTCACCAGCAGAAAAGTTGACTGATATAGTACTTAACAAACATCACTCTGCCTCCCCCCCTGCCCCCCAGAAGATGTGGAAACTGAGACTTGATTTCTTGCTTAAGGTTGCAGAGTAAGCCAGAAACAAAGGCAGAAGAGCCTGAAGTCAATTTACTCTGCAACACTGTCTTATGACTGGTTCTCAAGTCTCCTTGACCTCTCCCAACCCATCTCATCAGCCATAAGCAACCTGTTCTACCAAACAAGGCTGTTAGGTAGGAACCTGAGCTAAGTATGGGGGCCCCTGCTAATGTGAACTAGTTCTGCTATGCACAAGCAAGGTCATGGCTGGCAGGAAAGTTCCTCCCGTCTCAACATGCATGAAGATGGCCTGGCGAGGTCTGTGTCACTTTGGCAGCATACCTTGGTGTGAAACTACTGTAGGCGTTTAAAAGTATTAAAAAGCACTCGATTTGTAAACTGACACCCTAGCCGTAAGGCAGCCAGCCTTTCCTCCTCATCTTGCTAAAACATGTTGCTTCAAACATTTTGTTTACATGTGAAAACTAAACCCACAGTCATTCAGCCACACCACTCTTTCTGTGTCTGCAGGAGATGAAAGGATGGCCGAGCACTTGCTCACCCCGCATCAGAGCACTGTAACCAGTCAGACCACCATTATGAATGGCTCCATTCATGTGCTTGGGGCACATTAGGACTAAGAGAGGACACAGGGGCCCCTCCTAGGCCTGGTGCCATGCAGGTGCCTACCCAGCCCCCATGTGAGTTAGAATGGCTCTAATTTGCATTCTGCTTACACATGCTCTTGGAAACCTCTAACCATACAATAGTTTGCTACACCCAAAGCACTCTTTCCTCCAGCTCTTCTCTTTCCTGCTTCAGCCCACATCCTGGACCAGGGATTGGGAATAAGGCCAGTGTAGAGCTCCTACCTCCATCCCATACTGGCTAGGCAGTTTCTGGACTGAGTTTCTGTCAGAGCGAAGGTAGGGCAGGGTGGCACCTTAGAGAATAACAGGTGTTTCTATCTTCTGGAAACTGCTGGGGTGACTTAAAGGAGCTGGGGAGTACCAGGAGAGCAGGGCTACATTTCATAACCATTTTAGGAGTGGCCACATAGGGAGTCTATTTTTCATCCTTACTAGTACCTTTAGTTTTAGAATGCCTTCTCTAGCTAGCTTTTCCAAATACTAGAGCAGCCCTCACCAGGCCACTCACCAGATAGGCACTAAATTAGCTGGTGTGGTTAGCCACTTCTTGGATGCAAAGCATCCCCACAGGCCCTCTGAGGACTTTAAATCAAAAGCATGTGTGTGTTCCTCACCTCCTGCAACAAGGGGTTTAAATGACAAGACATCTACACAGCTCTTCTGTCCTGAAATCTAGACATCACACTACTTCTGAGAGTGCTGGTGTCAAGGGAGTTTTTGAACCACCGTTTTTTTGATGGGTTACACACACATACATACTTCACACACACACATACACGTAAGCAAGCAAGCAAACAAGCCCAACCCTATAGATGAACCCATCACCTGTATGGGAGGAGACAGAGAGAGAAAGGCTGATTTGCTGCGTCTTTGACGTTGGCATGACCTACCCCTTGTCTTCACTCTCCAAGCTGAGGCTGCTGAGCCAGACACTTCTCCAAATTCCGAGAAACTGCACAGGCCAAGAAAAGTTGAACATCTTGATCTCATGATCTCACAGAAGCCCAGAAAATCAGAGCTGTCAGGCCACTGGCCTTTCAAAAGCCTGAAAGCTGGAGATGCTGAGCAGGGTTTGAAGTGAGGTGGAACTTACGAGAGGTCACCTCCTTGATCTCGCCCACAGCTTAAATGAAGATACGTTTTATTTTGGGCTGCAGGTTTTTACCACGGTGGGAAAAATAAGATGAAGCCAGGTTGCATTAGCACTTACTCCTTCTGGAGCAAAGGCAACAGCACCACTGATGAAAGCAAATGCTAATGACCCTAAGGCAGACAAGGCAATTTGTCTCTGCTTTTCACTTTCCCTCTCCCTCCAAACCCCTCCACAGCTGGTTCCTTGTTGGAGGACCTTGGTTAAGGTATACTGATACCACCTCTTGGACCACCTCATAGACGGGGGAGGGCAATTATTTCGCGCAGAGGGCCGCTTACTCAGTTTTGGCAAGCTGTCGAGGGCCGCATGGGTAGACCTGCCCCTTGACAAGTGCCCTGCCGCCTGGTCACCATCTTGGGAGCAATGTCCCAGGGCCAGCACCGGTGAGGCCCAGAGCAGGGCGCAAGCTGGCAGGAGTCTGTGGAGCCAGGTTGGGCTGCACCAGCAGGGAGGGGGAGGAGCTGGTCCGGCTCCAGGGAGGCCCTGCTGCCCTGCTCTGGGCCCTGCTGACACTGGTCCTGAGACACCGGTGCCAGTCCTGTGCTCCCGCACCTGCTTACTCTCAGTGCCCCCCAGCCCCACGGTACAAGTTGGGGGCAGTGCACAGCCCCAACCCCCTGCTCACTGGCAGGGAAGAAGCGGGTGCTGAGCATGGGGAAAAGCGGCCCCTCACCTGCCCCGTGGCTGGCTCTCTCTGCTGCAGCCGCTCGCAGCCCATATGGGACTGTCCTGAGCAGGCACAGGTAGCCCTGTGTGGGCTGCGAGCAACTGCAGGGCGGGGTGCCGGCCATGGGGCAAAGGAGGGTCCGCTTTTCCCTGCACTCAGCACCAGCTTGTAACCCACCCCCACTGCCAGCCTGGGCCCCGCGTGGCTCATCGGGGCTGCGCACAGTGGCAGCAGCTGTGGCCCCCTAGATTGCCACACTGGGCAGTGTTTGCTGCTGCTGCCCACCTGGAGCTGGCACACTGGGGCAGGGCCGGGCAGTACCTGCTGTTGTGGGAGCAAGCTGGGCTTCTCCTGGGTCCTGCTGACCCTGGTTCCTGTCATTTTTGACAGGAACCAAGGAAAGATAAGTTTTAATTTTCAAAATTTTTTTAGGGGCCCCACAGGCCGGATAGAATTCGTCTAACAGGCCAGATCTGGCCTGCAGACCGTATTTTGCCCACCCCTGTCATAGACTGATTGAAAAATTCATGAATGCCTAAGAAATAGATAATATATGCTGAAGGTGATAACCCTCAACACCTTCTCTGTTGAATCACATTTTATTGAGCATGCTCTCTCTTTCACTGACCTTAGGGTGATGGTTGGCACCATAATCAACCTTTTCTTCCACTCATGTTATAGTGACTCTCTTACACGTTTTACTTTCTGGACAACTATAATACAAACAAATATACCACTTAGGCAACCCATTGACAGAAGAATTAATATAATCCCATCATTTTATTCCTTCATTTTATCCCTTCATAGAAAATCACGAAGTAGGTTGGGATAGACAGCTCTGCTTAGGGGAAAAGCTGCAAAGAAATGAATTGTCCTGGCACAGAGTACTCACACACAGATGAGAGGAACTGTGTGACCTGAAAGGTCAGAGGCATGAATGAGAATAATATTAAAGAGAGGTTTTGGCCATCAGGTCTACCCCAAAGCCATAGGCTCTTTTGGCATCTGTTGCCAGGATTTTTGTTAAATTCTGTGGCCCTGTTAACTATGTTTGTGTGGTGGGCTTGCCAGGCTTTGCCCAGCTCCCTGGGCTTATGAGACCCCGAATGCAATCAGTGGGACAAAACCCACCGATCAGAGACAGGCAGGGGAGGAGCCAGGAGGAGAGTTCACTCCCCCTCTACTCCAAAGTGGGGGGCAGGAGCAGACTTAATTGGGAACTTCAGTTGCAGTTCCCCTAATTGATTCATTTTCAATCTGGCGGCAGAGTCCCCGGAGGGGATATAAGCAGTTGCGTACTGAGCACATGCAGGCAGTTGGCAAGGGACGAAGAAGGAAGAGGTCCTGGGGCCAAGAAGAGCTGCCCAGAGGGCATATCTGGCTGCCCAGAAGAGCCCGAAAGATTCTGCCACTGGATGGAAGTGGTAGGTGGTGCAGGCGTTGCTGCATGGAGGGTCCGTGAGGGACTGGACCCTGGGAGCCACAGCGAGGCGGCTCAGATCTCCAGCCCAGGCACAAGGCTGGACTTCAGTGCAGGTGTCACTGCATGGAGGGTTCACAAGGGACTGGGATCCTGGGAGCTACAGCAAGGTGGCTTGGGTCTTCAACCACAGTGCAAGGCCAGGCACGGGAGTCAGTGCTACTGCGGGGTGAATCATTGCAGGGTGTAAGGCCCAGGAGGAAAGGCCAGGTGGTCTGAGACCCATTCCCTGCAGTGGGTCTGCAAGTGACCTGGGAACAGAGTGGTTCCCAAGCAGGGGGAGCAGCATTCAGAGTGGCACAGCCCTAGGTATGCACAATGTGGCCCAGGCCCACAACTCCCCCTAAGAAGGATTGAGCCACTGGGATGCATGAGCAAGTCATGCTGCTTCCCTGAGGCCTGGACTGAGCCCTCCCTGGAGAAACATTAGCCAGGCCAGGGAGCTTATGAACACTGACCCAGCCAGCTCTTTGGGGCATGTGGGTCACTGGGGCAACGGGTCTCCCACTGGGAAGTGACACTCGGGGAAGGTAGCCTCAATAAAGAGGCAGGAGAAAGAGATCCCCTAGAGGAAGGGAACCACTAGAGAACTCTTGTGTCTTATATTTTGGAATGTGTATTGATTGTTTGATACATACTGTGCATTTTTGGAGTGTTTATTAACTGTTAACTATACACCTGGTATTTTAGAGTGACATTTATTTACTTACCTGTTCATATCATTTGGGACCATTATGCTTACCATTTATATTTGGATATGTATCTAGTTATAGTTATATGTATTTATAACCTGTAAATACTCACTTTAGTTCACTACCTTTTTATATATACCTACATTAAATTTGTACCTGGTTAAGACATTGCTTTTTGTCCACCTCTATTGAGACACGATAGGTGGCAGAGAACTGTGAGTGACTGCAGTTTCCACCCCAGTATGTGTGCCCTGCTGGCTTTCCCCTTCCATTGGTGAGGGGGGACACTCATTTTGGGGACACCCGAGTTACATTTTGGGGGCTTACGCAGGATTTGCCAGCAGACAGTGCTATAGGGCAAGTGCCATGTGTCTCTGTAGATAAAGGAAAACAATGACAGAAAGTGACCATTTACAGTCTTCTGAGAGGGATGGAGGGCCAGAACCCTCAGGACAGGGAGGGGCCACCACCCTGCCTGAGGGGACCCCAGGATGGATTGCAGCAATTCAACAAATCATCAAAGAAGTAGCATATTCACTGAATGACCATGCAGCATGTAAAAGACTAAGTAACTTTTTGAGCAGCCTCCTCACTCTGGCAGAAGAGGAGGAATTTGAATCATGGAATACCCACATTCAGGAGACCCTGATGACATGGCAGGTGCCCGAGGATGAAAGATGCTGTTGCTTCCTCAATGTATTGAGAGAACTCACCTTCAGAGTCATCCGGACAGCTAAAGTCCAGACCCCAGCCATCACAACGCAGCAGTGTCTGCAGACACTTCAAGATGTGTTCGAGTGGCCATCCCAGAGTGGGGGAGAGAACTATGAGCTCCTTAGTACGTTTTAACAAAAAGAGGAGCCACTTCAGCCTATCTGTTGCGTTTGGAGTAAGTACTGCAGAGGGTGATTGCCCAAGGGGCCATAAAGTCCAGCGAGGTTGATGGCATAAGGCTCTGCCCAATATAGTGTGACCCTCATTAGGGACCTGAATCTGGCAGGGTGAAAAAGCAACCCACTGGGGTTCAGCCAGCTAATGCAAGAGGTGAGGGAACAGGAGGAGATCCTCCAGTTAAGAGATGCCATGTGGGTGCGGGAGGAACCCCCTCCCCATGGAAGGCTTATTGTCTCGGCTATTATGGTGGTCCCCCAGGAGGAGGATCCCTTTGGAGAACCCCCACCTACAGTGGTGGCAGCCACGGTCTCCAGGATTCCCCCCAGGGTGCTGCCCCAGCTGGGGTCACATGCCTCGTTCCGGCCTAGAGTGAGATGCAGATTCAGGGCACCCGGGAACTGTTACCATTGTGGGGAATAGAGGCATTTGGCCTGGAGGTGCACGCATCCAGAGAGCCTCCTTTTATAAAAAGCATCCTTCTCACCTGGAATTGCATCCATTTACCAGATTAGGATTACGTGGGTTGATTCAGGATCAGTACCCATATCTAGGGTATGTGGAGATCCGTAGTAAATTTCCTGCCTCGGTGGCAGGAATAGAGAAAGAGGTGAATTTCATAGCCCTGGTAAGCCCTGATCTGGGATGGATGAAGGAACCCAATCTCCTCATTGGGAATAACTTCAGGATTTTTCACATCCTGGCTCAATCCTGTAGACAACAGGCTGGACTGGGCTACCAAACCCAACTGCCGATGCATTCATCATGCTCAGAAGCCAATCCCCATTGGGCAAGGGAGGGTGCAGAAAGGCCTCTCAAGCTTTTGGGAGCATTACATTATTCTGGGGAAATACCTCAGAAAATCCCTGCCCGGGGCCAATGGACCCTCCCTATGGTCTGCAAATGGGAGGGTCAAGGCTGACGGCCACGGCCTGTTGTTGTGGGGTCCCTTCCCAGGAAAAGGGGGCAAGGGTCATTGACAATCCCCAATAGGGTATTTGAGAGTAAAGCGCTGAATCAAGAACAAGTCATTATGGTGGTGGTGAACCCATTAATGAAAGAGGCGGTGATGCATCCAGAGCAAAATGTGGCCATGCTGCAAGGAGATAAAGTGTAAGGGGATAAAGTGGTGAGCCCCAGAGCAGGATAGGCCACCCCCACCATTGACCCCAGCCATGAGGGTCCCCTTTTTGGGGGATTCTCCAGCTTCTGAAACTTGGAAGATACCATTATGGAAAAAACTGCAGGCTTGGGCTAATGTATTTTCCCTACACAACTGGGAAGTGGGAGAAGCTGAAGGGGTGGAACATCAGATATACCTCAGTGACTCCAGACCCTTCAGGGAGCGCTCCCATCGCATTCCCCTGGCTGAGATGGGAGATGTCCAGCAACATCTACAGGAGCTCCTTGATCGCAAGATCGTTTCCGAGCCCAAGAGCCCATACATGTCACTCATTGTGATTGTTCACAAGAATGAGTCTTTATGCATGTGTATTTATTATCGTGTCCTAAATGCTCGGACTGTGGTTGATCAGTACACCGTCCCTTGGGTTCAAGAGGCATTGGATTGCCTAGGTGGCAATAAATGGTTTTCAGTATTAGACCTCAGAAGCGGCTATTATCAAATCCTTCTGAGAGAGGGAGACAAGGAAAAGAAATCTGTGCTTTAGGGTTTTATCAATTTGAATGCATGCCTCAGGGCATTTCAGGAACACCGGCCACATTCCAATGCCTCATGGACAAGGTGGTGGGAGACATGCACCTAACCCAGGTGTTAGGGTACTTAGATAACATCATAGTTTACGGGAAGATGCTCAAGGAGCATAATGAGAGGCTCCTTCATCTACTGGACCACCTCGAGGCTGCGGGATTAAAACTGGCCTTGGCAAGTTCTGCCAAGAGTCTGTCAAATATGTGGGGCATATAGTGTCACGTAACAGAATTAGCACCAACTCAGAAAAGGTTCAGGGGCTGCAGAGCTCCATTAAGGATTTGGGCTCTTTATAAATACAGTGTCTCCTCCCTGACATTACAGCACTTACTTTTGGAGTCCAGAATGAAACACCTAAGAACTTACAAGTAAGGATATTAGTTAGTTAATGAGTTAAAATGAAGAAAGCATTGGCCCATTGACCTGAAGAACATATGAATGCTTGAAAGCTTGTCTAAGTCTATCCCCGCTATGCAGTTTTTCCAATAAAGGTATTACTCATAAAAATCCTTGGTCCTTTAAGAAATTTAGCACTTGTTTCAGTAGCTTTTTTGTCCTGAATGACTGTAACAATGGAACAGCCCTGGTATTTCAAAATTCCTATATAGATAATATTAGAAAAAAAATTGGATACCTGTTATAGAGGAAGAAATTAGGTTGTAATTAGACTAAGTTATTAACAACTGCTGCCTCTGATTGTCATGATTAGATAGGTTACACCCAGGGTTTCTAGTATTATGTAGACCAGTGGTTCTCACCATTTTTAAACTCAAGGCGTTCCTTATTAGACTCAAAGCACCCCTCAGAAAATGCCAGCTCTTAGCTTTCACTTGCTTCTAGTCTGCAGAAGAATAACAGACTCAAAAAGACTGCAAGAGAGCAGAACTTGTTGACAGTATGGATTCCAATTTAAAATCTCTGGGTTTATCTTGTGAATCACATGTTGGTGCTAATACGTCGACACTCTTAAAAGAATCTCTTGGCACTCCAGAGTGCTGCAGCATCCTGGCTGTTCATCACTGAAGTACACTAATGCAGTGATTACCGAAGGGTGCGCCATAAAATCCTCTGTGTGAGGAGGTAAATGATCTCCTCCCCTATGCAGTATACTGCACCTGCCCCAGCTATTCCAGCACCACACATGGTTCTATCAGCTTGAGTTCATCTTTCCCATCCACGAGTGATCATTTTTTGCTGGCTACATTTTTTTAGTAAATTTGAAGCTGATGAAACATGCCAGATAGACAGCCTTGGAGCCTGCGATCTTCTACTTATCAACACATTCTTGTTATTTTTTTTTTTTTTTTTATTATTTTCCCTTGTAAGAGTTGCCTAGGGACTGCGCAGACATCAGGGCGCAAGCATACAAACTACACACAGACAGCCCATGCACCAGACAGCTCCCAACTGATGGGCACAGACAGCCTGCGTTGCAGCCGTGAAGACTTCTCCACAAGCAGACTCTAGCTCAGCTCTGCAGAGAACTAGAGTTTGGAGAGGGACCCTCCATCTTCATGACCCTCTCAATCTCTTGCCTTTTCTGCTGAAGTGACCACAGAGGGTAATTGTCACAGTGGATTTTTGTGTTCTGGCGAATCTGCCCCTGGGCTGGAGGACAGTTTTAAAACAGGTTTTAAATAATGGAAGAAAAGAGGCCCTTTGCTTTGCCAAGAGGCTAGCAAACATGAATGCTTTGAGCTTATCAGAAGCAAGATGTCTCAGTGGGAGGAGAAGAAAAATATTGCAGCCACTTCATGGCCTTGGGCATGCATGCTGAGCTTCAGACAATGTGCTGCCCGGAAACTGCATTCCAGTGGCACCGCAGGAATCCAATGTTCCTGTAAACAGGGAGGGGACAGGACAAGCATGTGGTGACAGCCTAGATGCTGAACACAGGAGGGGAGGGAAAGCGTATCTTACACTCGCACAGGCACACACACGCACACTGTGCAGTCTGAGTATGGAGTGAGCAGGCTACACAAGGCCACAGAGAAGAAAAGGAACACGTGCCCCCAGCCAGGCAGTTCAAAAAGGTTTCAAAGTGCTGGTGCAACTAAGATGGGATTTGCAGAGAGGAAGTGAAGGAGGCAGCAAGACAGCGGTGGATGGGATTCTACGCGCCGCTGCGTCTGAATTAGGAGGAAGGCTAATGGAGACAAGAGCTGAGCTCAGCCTCTGCCTTGGTTCTGGCGACTTGTAAATGAAGGTTGGGAGAACAAAGCCAGAGGCTGAGTTTCTCAGTAGATTTACTTACAGGGGCGATTTGTCTGGGCCTCGTACACCTCAGCCAGGAGGCAGGCATGGTCTCTCTGTTGTTCTCTCTGCTCTCCAAGAGTCCTTGTACAGTGTCTCTGCGCTACAGGCCAGTAGCAAAGGGATGAAGCGTTGTAGTCTCATCTTTTCATCTTTCCCAATCCCCTTCCTAAAGACCTGTTCTCCCCGAGAGATCAGGGGAAAGCAGTCTGCTGAGTGGAGTAGTTCCTTACAGTGAGCAACCTTGCAGAGCCACACCAGTGAGGTGGGAAGCTTCCTGCTTGTCCTTCTCCCCACAGAGGGGCTGCACATGGCCCATTCCTAAATAGGGACCTCAGCACCTTGGCTCTGATAATAGGAATCATTTTAGCCTGGCTTCTAATCTCTCTCTTTCATACCTCAGTCCAGCCCACACTGAGATGAGAAGTGTTTCGTGCCAACCTGGCTGTTGCCATAAGAGTTCCTGTCGAGCCTTTTCTGCTCAGTGAAATCATAGAACAAGCCTTGTGATTGGCAGCCACGTAACCTGAGCCTGAAAAGGGGAGCTGCTTGATTAGGCCAGGAAGCCTTGTTGGGTAAATGGAGTCATTTCTTCAAACGAGATGCCAGGACAGGCCTTGTTTTGATAAGAGCTATGCCTACACTCAGCAGCTCCTGCTGCTAAATCTTGTGAGAGAGGACAGCGCCCATCACCATCATGATACCCTACCTGAATAATTCAAGTAGCTCCACACACCTTCACTCCAAAAGCTGTGGACTTTTGAGTCCAGAGGAGCTTTGGGTGTGCATGCATATACTGCTGGCAAAACCCACTAATAGGCCTGAATGAAAATAGGTGCTGTCCTTGCATGATAATTTAAAGATGACATCAGGGAGGCTGAATAAAAAGGGAAGGAAAAGGATGATCTTGAATCTTAGTCTGGCACCCACACAACATGGCCGGACATTTGAAAGCATTCCATGCCCTGAGAACATGCACCCCAGATGCCCATTTCTATCTGGCTCTAATTTTGTTGCCCTAATGAGAGCCAAACTCTTGAAAATCTAACCCAACTGTGGGTACTGAGCCCTTGGAAATCTGGCTCTGAGCTCTTCTGAAACTCCCAGTCTGGAGGAATAATTTTCTGCAGCCTTGATGGAAAAATGAGGTTTTCTATTGACAAGATAAAAGGCAGCTGAGAGCAGAATATGGTGGGAAGTCCAGAGTGCTAAAGTGGATACGATGGAGAACCACAGCTGAAGTCTTTGAATAATGAGAGACCCCTGCACCCAAACCCACGAGCTAAACATAAAGAAAGAGCAGACAAAAAAAAGCAAAGCAAAGAAAAAAAAATTATTAGAGCCTGAGGCAAGAGAAGCCAGCAATCTAAATCTGACTAAGCCCCTGTTTTGCCCCTGACCTAGGACATCATACTTGACCTTCCTAGGCCTCAGGCCCATCCATCTAGAAAACTGCGTCAAACACAGTGCATGGAAAAGCAGATGCTGAGTCCAGCTTTACCTGCACAGAGAAATTACTAAGGAAAAAGAAATTAGCCATCCTTAAAAATGGATGTGTTGCCTTAGGCTTAGGGCAGGGCCGTCCAGCTTCTAAGTGGCCAGGGGCCAAATGCCCTGCATAAGTGGGGGGCCACGTGCCTACATACCAGCCAAGGCAAGCCATGGATTCCACCCTGCACAGATGCCACCCACTCCCAGTGCTGCACTGTGCACCTGCATAGCCCCAGGCTCACCCTCAGCTCACCTGGGCTGTCCCTTCAGTAGGGCGGCAGGGGCCAAAAGCCGGAAAGGGGAAAGGAAACCCAGAGACTGTAGCTGCTGATGCAACTGGAACAACAATGGGGAAGTGTTGATGGAGCAGGAGCACAGGGGCTGCAATTTAACCCATTGGCCTGTGCGCTGCCAGTTGGATTGCCCTGATGAGGGAGTATGTTCATGCTGCAGACACTGTTGTCTTGGATAGTTGTTTTAGATTAGAAATGTAGTCGTGTCAACTTTTGCCTGGCCTGACTACCTGTATAGCTATTTGTCTTCTTGGGCAGTTGTTGCAGTCTGTGCTAAGCTCCCAGCTGCTGTGGCCACACCGCTAGTTTAAAAATTAGCTCAGGTACGGGTACGCTGCTGCTATAACCATAGCAGTGATAGCCAGTGATGCCCCTCTGAGAACAAAGCTGTGCTCCCTGAGGATTTGCAGTGCCAAGCACTGAAAACACAGCAGATACTCAGGCAATGTTACCTGGTGATCTAGGGCCAAGCAAGGAAGCTGTGAAGGGTGGGTCATGCAGCCACCCACTGTTATGCAGATGAAAATGAGTTTGTGGAACATAAAGCAGCTGTAGACACATTGGGAATGTAAAAAAGACTTGGTCTGGCACTGAGAAGCACTGGCACTCAGTTGCCAGAAGGTACCACAGGTGGAGATTTCACTTAAGTCTCTTCTCCCAGTCAAAGACTCTTTGAAACCATAGTTTCTCAACTTGTGGTATGCGAGACACCAGCAGGGTGTACGCGGATACCCCAACACTCTCTCCTGCCCTCTTTTTTTCTCTCTTTCACCCTCTTTTTTTCTCAAAAATATGGCAAAAAATTTGGTGCGATGCAGATTGCGCAGCACTTTAAATTCCCCAGAAATAATCTGGCATGCCACGCTTTGCATGGCACTGGGTTCAGCCCTCCTGGCTTTGGGCAACATCACCTCTAGCCCGGGTACATACTTGAGTTGCGCACACCTGGCGTAAAAGGTGGCAACCCTACCCACACCAGATCAGACATCTGTCATATCACAGCCTTATATACATAGCCCTTCTTCCAACATATAGCACACATTATTCTGTAAATAGAAAATCCCCTGGAAAATTGAGTGTTGGGGTACTTATTAACATTTTCAGAAGTTAGGGGGTACTTGCTACTTAAAATGTAGAGAAACACAGCTTTAAACTACTGCCCCCAACCTTGCATGCAGGGGTGGCCTTAGGGAAAATGGTCCCCTTGTATTTTGGCACCCCTCCCAAGTCAGCACTGCTGCTGCAGGCAGAGGCAGAGGCTGGCAAGCCACCCCGCCTGCACATGCCTGGCCTGGCTCCTCCTGGGCAGTGGCTGGAGGCAGGCAGGGCTGGGCTGGGCTGGTCACTGCTCCTCCTGCCTGGGGTGAGGATCAGCCATGGCAAGACAGGGCAAGAGCGCTGCTGTGAGCATGGGCTGTTCACATGTGTGTGCATGTGTTTGGTTCCCTCTGTACATGGCCCCTGGGCAGTCACCCACTTTGCCCACCCCTAAGGCTGGCTCTGCTTGCATGGCCCCATTCTGGGGTGAGCAGTGACCATGCTGAAAGGTTAACAGCTATTACTGGATTCAGCCAGGTGAGTTCCAACAAGCTTCCACTCCACCCTAAATTTAATCCTGTCTAATGTGGAGTGCCAGATCCTGTGGCCAGCTCCCCTCAGATGTGGTACCCCAGTCACAACTAATCTCTAGCACCCTGAGATTAGCTACCCATATCGATTTAGGGGCCTCCCTGCAGCCCAAAACCACCTGCAGCACTGAGTGCTTCAGACATGCCCCCTTCTTGGCCTTTGTCCCCACCTCTTGTAGCCTGGAGGGTCCATATGTCCCACATCCCTAACTGGTCCCTGCACTGAGAGAAAAGCTCTGAATCCCTCTTAGGGCTCCCGTATGCCAGGAGCTGGGTCAAACTCCAGCTGCGTTAAAAAATAAACCCTTGAGTAAAACACACCTTCTGGCTCCCCCATCCACAGAGACTGAGTGCAGGAAAACATGAGCAACATTCTTCTCAAATGGTTTGGTGTGACATAGAGCCAATTTGCTGTTGTTCTGCATCTCATACTGTCTTCACCAATTCATAGATTTCATAGACATTGGGGTTGGAAGGGACCTTGAAGATCAAGTTCAGCCCCCTGCCCCAGGGGCAGGAAGTCAGCTAGGGTCAAAGGAACCCAGCAAGATAAGTATTCAAATATTTCTTGAATGAGTCCAGAATAGGTGCCTGCACCACTTCTGGAGGGAGTCTATTCCAGGCCCTGGAGGCTTGGACAGTAAAGACATTTTTCCTTATGTCCAACCTAAAATGGTCATGAAGGAGTTTATGACCATTGGTCCTTGATATTCCTTGGGGCGCTCTGGTGAACAGATGTTCCCCCAGATCCTGATGCACACCCCTTACGTAATTCAACGGGAGTGTAATAGTGATGAAAGACAGTGCTGAGTCAGAGTGGCAGCATTTCATACTCTCTTTGCCACTGGGCAAACAACAGGTCAAAGTGCAGAGGGCAAAAGTGTAAATGAATAACAGTGTGAGAAATGCATGAGTTTGCATTCTGGGAAGGAACCAGTTGTGTGTGTGTAGGGGAGAAGAGTTGGTACGGAAAGAAAATGCACCTTGTTTTCACATCTGTATTGGAAACCTTGGACATACTGCATATCAGTATTGCTTAGCATACCTCCTTTCACCTCTAGTGATGCACCTGCCTTACTTATATTTTGATGCCTATGGCTTGAGCACTGCAGTACAACTGTAATTACACCTATCTGATGAACCAAAGGAAAATGGCTCTGGGATTAAGACAAGGTATAGGCTGTTTGTCCAGTGCTGATGTTGCCTCATCACAAACTCTCTGCGTGACCTTGAGCAAGTCATTTAATCTTGCTAATCTCCTCCTCTATGTAATAAGAAGGGATCTGGCTGAGCCAGTGTGACATTTCATAGACAAGCAAGCTAATGACTGGGAAGTGCCCAGGTTGAGCAGCACAGGGATACGTGCCCCAGAGAGGCCTATCCATAAATGTCAGTCCTACTGTGTGAGAGTCAGGCCTGTGTTGAAGGCATGGAGGTGAGTTAGGTGACTGTTCCCTGTTGTTGCAGCTGAGCTACCACCAAGACTGGAGCTATCTGAAGCTATCCAAGGGAGGAGAGGAACTGCAGCTGCTGACTCCAGGCTGGGCCAATAAGGGATTCCTGGCATAAGGAGACACTTCCATAACTGCACCCCTTCCCAGCCCTACCACACCCAGCTGTTCTGTTGAGCTGTCACCACTTCAGTGGAAACTCTTTGCCCGTATACTCTGACCTGCTCATTTTCCAGGGGCAAACACAAAGGTGAATGGGAAGGTGCAGAGTTAGTTAGGATTTATGGACCTGACATAACTCCACTGCAACATTGCCAAGGGAGGGCATGAACTCACTCATGCCTTCTGGGAAGGAGATCAATTCACCAGTACCTTAAGATAGGGACATGGGAACAGTGCCCCATTACTGGGTGGGCACACTTTACTTCATCCTTGTTCTCTTCTAGGGCCCCTAGGAGGAAGAATAGTTCAAACTGATCTATTAGGAAGTGAGCAGTGTAGTGCTGCAGTGAACCTCTTGCTTTCTCAGCACTAGTCACTAAGTTCATATCTCACCTATCCAGCCCCACAGACCAGTCAGGAATGTGGAGGCTGCTTGTACCAATTAGTTACTTATCTGCCTGCACACACAGCTCTGAGATGAGGAGGGCAGGTGGACCTGTATAGAAGAGTGAGGGGAACACCACTATGAGGAAGAAAAGAGTAATCCTCCCTTTGCTAGTCAGGCCTTACGAAGGGGAAGGAATGGTGGGCTTCTCCCAGGTAGATAAGGTGAAGCTGGCTTTCTGGTGATGCAGAGGTAGAGTCTTCCTTCCAGCAGGCCCTACTTATGGTTCATGCTTCTGAACTTTCTGAGTGAAACTGCAGAAGCAGTGGAGGGGAGGCAGCTGTAGCTGTGTTGAAGAGCATGCTCTCCCACCTACCATAGATAGTGCTGACCCCTTGGCTTCTACCCACTGATACCAGCTCATTACCTCCCTGCCCAGTCAAAGTCAGGGCACACCTGGGCCTGGTCTGCTGTCATAAACTGCCACTGACATTAAGAAAGCAGTTGTGGGAGGCAGCTCACCTGCTGCTGGAACCCAAATGGTGATTTGAGGGGCTCTAATGGGAGGGCACTTACCCTGTTGGAGCCCTGGTTGACTAAACCTGGCATCAGTGAGATACATACTGTTCCCTGCAGCATAGCTGAGCTGCTGTTGGCAGTGCTTTCTGTTGATTTAATTATCTTAGTAACAGGACTTTGGGATGTTTGCTCAGCTTGGGATATTTATCTCAAATATCTTTCCTGTAATAGCAAACCTGGACCTGCCAGGGGCTTAGAGGGAATAAAGTAACAAGTATTGGCAGGAAGAAAAAGTGTCTCATTAAGTGTTTAATTTAAATGATTTGAGCATGGTCCACAAACCCTGCTACAGTCTGGCTTGGCCTGAAGGGGATGACCAGGCTTCAAGGAACTGGGAATAGTAGGTGGTGATGACTACAGCATCCTTGGATTATAAGGATACTGTGATTATCCCTATGTATGGACTCAGTTCTCCTGCCAGTTGCATGGGTACAAACCCTTTGGGGTTGGGCTGGCCTGACCATGAGGAGACAGACTCTCCAACACCAGGCCACAGGGCCAAATCTTCCCTATGTTCATACCACATGCGAGCCTTGATTTCAGTACAGATGCATGCACTTCAAGTCAGGACACAATCTGGTTTACGGCTGCACACAGTATATGTCCATACCTTGTTCCCAGCTATCCTGGGCAGGCTGATCTCAAGCATGCCTGCACCCAGCCACTCCTGCTTGCATGTGCCAGCCCTGGAAATGAGGCAGTGAAGACATTCCTGGGGTTCCCAAGATCTTGAGAGCACTTATAGGGGTGTCTCTGAAGCAGCTCCATCATCTCGTGTCTGGGTTTGGCACTTGTGAGCAGGAGTGGCTATGTGGAGCATGCTCAAGATTATTTCATCCCCCAAACACCAGGGATGTTGAGTTATTACACCCATACCCCCCAGTGGATTGCATAAGCCTGATTCAGGGGAACATCCAACTCTGAAATCCTGCGGCTAACTTTAAGCACGTGCTGAAGACCCAGTCAAACTTTGATATGACCTCTCACACTTTCTTCCGTCAGAGCCATGACCGGCAGTGGTGCAACATAATATGGTTTGAAACCTGTAGACTTGTTAAGTTTTCATGCTCTCTGGTTCAATCTCTTGTGGATGAGTACAAGTGCAGGCAGGCCATAACTGAAAACCTGGGAGAGGTAAGGCCTGAAGTTATTGCTGCTGATGGCCTGACTGTCTGGCCCAGGCCTACACACTAACACACGACACCCCAAATTCCGTACCACAAAGACAAACCTATTTGCCTGCACCCCTACCAAACTGCACTATACCACACCACACTGCAGCCACATCAGGGCACATGTTTTCATGTTTCAGTCTCCCTTACCCCACCCCTGAAGGCTTCCACACTAATTAGGATGACCCCAGATCTTGGGACATGTGATATAGGTCATTATCTGTGAACTTCCATACATGATTAATAGTGTGTCATTCACTCCCAGGCCCAGAATGTAATGGCATTTTAACACCTCTCAAACTGTCACAAATAACTGACAAGCAAATGATCTGCAACTTTGGCCCATTCCCTAGCCTAGTCAGCTTTCCTAATGGCTAGTCAGCTCCCCTTGTGCTCCCTCTGCAGTTCTGACATGCAAATGCTCTGCAGTTCTGGGCTGGTAGTAGGTATCCATGGGACACTTCAGGACATCAAGCCATAGGTTTATATCTGATAAAGTAAAGCTATTTATTAGTTGTGACGTCCTGCTGAAATTCCACTTTGCATTGCATTCTGCCTCCCTCCATTTCCTTTGCAATTTCCACTGAACTCAACATTCTGGCCACTACCAAACTCCTAAACTGCTGCCTAATGCTGCTGTTAAATAGCAATAATTTGCAATGTTGTCATTTTTTTTTGGTTCCAATTGAGATGAAAAGTCAAAATCTTGGAAATTTTCACAAAGTGAAATATTCTAAAACTTTTAGTCTGGACTTTATCAATACCCTTTTACTTTATTGGTGATGTGATGCTTTGTGATACAACACAAAATAATATAGAAATTACAAAGCTGAAATTAAACATGTTGACGTGATCCAGCTGTAGATGAAACAAATAAGACATTTGAGAAGAGGCTGAGGGACTTGGGATTGTTCAGCCTGGAGAAGAGAAGACTCGGGGGACTTGGTTGCAACCTATATCAGGGGAGAACATCAGAGTTTGGGGGAACATCTCTTCACCAAGGCCCCCCAGGGGAGGACAAGAAAAAATGCGCACAAGCTGATTGAAGGACATAGGAAAAACTTCTTTACAAGCTGAGTGCCAAGAGTTTGGAACAGGCTCCCCCAGTCATCCACCCTGGTGATCTTAAAAAAACATTTTGACACCCATCTTGCTGGGATCATTTGATCCCAGGAGTCTTTCCTGCCCACGTGCAAGGGGGATGGACCTGATGATCTGTAAGGTCCCTTCCAGCCCCTAGCAACTATGAAACCATAAAATATTCTGAACATGTAAAAACTAATCTTTTCAATACTTTCCCACAAATAATTTCAGTAATACCATGAAATATTTTGATTTTGTCAAAATCAAAATTTTCTAGTCAAAAAACATTTCCTTCAGGATATTTTTAATGCACTCTAGTCATTATGCCCGTTTTTCAGCTGGGGAAATTGAGGCATGTACGGGTGAAATAACTCACCCAATCCAACGTCAGAGATTAGAAGGCACATCTGGAGATAAACCCCTAATTTTGGGGGCGGTGGATTGTTCCCACACCACACTACCCACACGGACTGGCTAGCAGTAGCTGAGATTCGCTTCGAATCATAGGAAAGTAAGGCTGGAAGGTGCCTCACAAGGTTCTCTAGTCCAACCCATTGCTCAAGGTAGGGTCATCCCTGACTAAACTATCCCAGACAAGTGTCTGTCTAACCTGCTATTGAAAATGTCAAAGGACAGATATTCTACAATTTCTCTACGTAGTCTGTTCCAGTGCTCGACTACCCTCCTATTCAGAAAGTGCTTCTTAATCTTCAGCCTATATTTCCTCTGTTGCACTTTGATGTCATTGCTCCTAGTTCTGTCCTGTACAGCCACATAGAAAACCCCGTCTCCATCCTCACTGTAATTGACGTTCAGGTATTTGAAGACTCTTACGAAATCCTCCCTCAGTCCTCTCTTTTCCAAACTAAATAAAATTTGATCTTTCAGCTTTTCCTCATAAGTCTGGCTTCCAAGGCCCCTAATATTTTTCCAAACAGTCCACATCCTTCTTGCAGTGTGGGGCCCAAAACTAGACACGGACACAGCACTCCAGGAGAGACCTCAGTTTGGCTGAGTAGAGTGGAAGAATCACTTCTCTTGATTTGGAAGTGACAGTCTTGTTAATACAACCCAGTATGCTGCTGGTTCCCTCCCCCCGCCGCCTTATTATTTTTTTTTTTGCAACAAGAGCACTCTTGTACAGCATTTGCTGTGCTTAGAGGGTCCTCCAGGATGAGAGGTGTTGTATAAACACAGCCTGTCACCATTTTCTCTCATACAGAAAGCAGTTTACTAAAAGCCTCTAACTCTTCCATCCATCGAGTTTTCTCAAGTTTGACCAACTTCCGTTCAATCTAATGCATTGTTGGGAACCTTAGTGCTTTAAGAGCTGAGCCACTGGCCTTGCTTTACGAACAATATGCATTTGGGAAGTTTGGATTAGTTCTGGATATGTACCCAAGGACTGCTTATCAAAACCCCTTGACTCTACAAAGCTGGGCTGAGAACAAGAGTTCCTGGAAAATTTCTAACGAAGTTAATTTCCTTTTGAGGCAGAGACACTGCACAAACAGTCAGCGCTACTTGGAATATTTTGATCCTTTTGCTTGAGCTAGAAAGTGAGATGCCTGCATACTGCGCAAGCATTTAAAATAATTTATAGTGTTACCTGAGCTTTGGCAGAACTCAGAAGAGGTTTGGCTCAGGTTCAGCTACAGTTTTCAGTGTATTAACTAACAGCGTGGACAAAAGCCCAAAAGCTGCTGGAGCCATATCTATACTAGGGCTCTCTGGCTGGGTTGTGTGTGTAGGGGGGAGGGCATGGGGGTTAATTTCATATGTGGCTCAGCTTCAGGGATTTCTGACTAGTAGGGCTGCATCAACATACATGTTTCCAGTCAGCTTGCTTAACTCTTTCTTAGGGAGTCCAGCTGCTCCCATTTAGCAGGGCTGTACGAAACTTTGGAAGCCGATTCCTTTGGAGAAGATTCGGCCCAATTCAACAGTCAGATCTCCAAATCTGAATCGAATCAAGAGACCCATTAAAAGGTCCAAATCAAATTGGAAGCCTCTGAATCAATTCAGAAAAGATTCAGCGCCAATTCGGAGATTTGGCTATAGACTAAACAGGCAGCAGTCCTCGACCACGCTAGACACAGTTGCCTCCAGATGGTAAGTCTGTTGTGGTGGGTGGAGGGAACGGGGTGGGGGGGGCAGATCAACACCCTACCACGAAGGAAGGATTGGGGCTGGGACAAGCTGCCTGGCCCCACTTTCAGCGCTGCCATGCCTGTATCCCACACACACCCCCAATCCCTAGCTGGACAAGCAGTGGGAGGGCACAGCCCCCGCTCCCAACGCCTTCTACTACCTACCCGGAGCACAGCCCGGCCCAGCCCACCCCACGCAGATCTGGGGGCACACACCTGCCCCCATGCCCTCCTGGATCGGCGATGCACAGCAGCGCAGTGGCGGGAGCTCCCTTCCCCAAGTCCCTTGCTCCCGTGCCCCAGCAGGGCAGCTTGTCCCAGCCCCAGCCCCAATCCCTCCCTCACTGTGGGGGCATTGATCTGCACCCCCCTGCCCTCTTCCCCCCCCCCCCCCCCCCCCCCCCCCCCCCCCCCCCGTCCACCACAACAGACCGACCAGCTGGAGGCAGCTGTGTCCAGTGTGGTCAAGGACTGCTGACTGTTTAGTCTATGGCTGAATCTCCGAATCGGCGCCAAATCTTCAAATCCGATTTGGCCGAATCAAATTGGGACAGTGACCCGAATCACTGAATCGGATCACTGTCCCTCTGAATCGTCTAAATCCAAATTGAATACTTGCCACTTTGCACAGGCCTACCATTTAGCCTCTTCCTTTCATCCCTGTAACAGGGCACTTTTCCTAAGCGATGGCCATGATGTCCCTCAATGGCCACTCAGCCCTTGCCTGGTCTGCCCTATTTGGTCACTCTCCCCTTCGCTTGCCCACCATGCCTTGATGTTAGTCTTTTAAAGAAAGGGAGGATGCTCCAGTGCTTCCCAAGCCCAGTCTCATTCTCTGGCTCCTGGGGCTAATGACATGTTTTGGGGCACTTGGCCCTAACCTGACATTGGGCCACCTCAGGTCTTTAGCTCCTTCTTGGGACTCGGCCATCCAGGCTTCAGCCCCCTTTTTCTCTCACTGGTTCCTGTAGCCTAGGGCCACTGCACTGGACCTGGCTTTTGAGTCCCAGCCCTCCCCAGGCACTAAGCCTGCTTCGACTCTCCAAACACTGCCCTGCTCTGGGCCCCCTGGCCCCAAATGCTGCCCTGCTCTGGGCTTGCTTTCTTGCTATGCCTTGAACTTGCCCCTGGCAGGGCTCAAGGTGATCTTCACATGCCCCTAGGGCACTCATGGGACTTCCAGACCACCTCTGAGAGTCCCTTCCACAAACCACCAGTTAAAATGCCAAATGAAGCATTAGCCCACTTAAGGCTCCAACTAAACTCCCCAGCACACCGGCTGTCTGAAATTCCCAGTCTGGACTGAGTCTTCTTCACCAGTCCTCAGCTCTTTACCGGTCTCTCCCTGGATTACCAGGACCTCTCTGTGGCTTGCCTCAGCAGACAAGCTGCTGTAGGGCTCCTTCCTCTTCAGCCTCCAAGGCCAGACTGCCCTCCTCTGGCTCAGGGCCTGTGTTTATATAGCTCCCCAGCCCTGCACCCTGCTGGTCACCTAGCTCCCCGAGCTGCCGCAGGTGCTTTCTGATTTGGCTTCCTGGAGCAGCCTCAGGGTGGCCCCTTGCTGCTGGGACCTGGGATGTTTCTATGTGAGCATCCAGCCCCTGATGCGCAGGGCCAAATTAACCCTTTAGTGGGCCCTAGGCAAACAACCTTGTGGGCCCCGGGCCAGTTGAGACTCCCATCCCCACCCCAGTGCTGCTGACAGTGGGGAGCAGGACTAGGAAGCAGCAGCTGTGGCTGCAAGGATGGCAAAGGGGAAGGGAAGGGAAGGGAAGCAAACTGGGCCATTTGTGCCACTGCCATGGAGGGAAGGACTGGGGCTCCCTTCAGCTCAGGGTCTTAGGTATGTGCCTAGTTTACCTACATGTTAATTCAACCCTGTTGCTGCTGCTGTGGCTGGCTCTGTGGCAAGTGTTTACTCAAGTCTTTTCCACCCACAAGTCCATACCTGGGGACTTGGCTGGCCAGTAGCCTCAGGGTTTGCTCCCTTTTCTCAGTAATGGGGCAGGAGCCCCATTACAATCTCCTCTTCCACTCACAGCCCCTCAAGGCCAAAGTAAAATATCTTTTCCTAAACCCTTGATGTGGATAATTCTAGGCCACCTGTGTAAAAGCACTGCCAGTGCCAACCTCAGAGCAGCTCGCAAATGCAGCACTTTCCCTGAATTCTTACATCCAGTAGAGGGCAGAATTATACATGCACTTGTAAGTCGATACACTTTGCAGTAAACACATTTTTAAGGAGCAGGGCGTACACTGATGTCATTATTTTGTCCCAAGGCAAAGGAGGGTGAAATCTCCCAGTATCACCTTAATGATCATTATGACTGGAAGGCGAGTTCTGTTTAGTGAAGGCTTGTAGGAGTTTCAAAAAAAAGTTATTAGAGGAGGCATGTGACTCCAGATGCCTCTATTTCCAGCAGCTCTGTCCCTATCTGTGCAGCTGGCAGGCGCATGGTTTCCACAGAATTCCTAAAGAGTTGTTTCTCAGGAAAAGGGTGGCATGTGCATAGCACTGAGTTGCACGTATGTCAGAGACAGGAAGAGAAAACGCTTCTCGTTAATGAAGTGATCGTTTGCATCTCGTCATAAACGCTGCCCTCCCAGAAGAAACTGATCCCAAGGCGGAATGCAGCAAGCTCTGCTCTCAAAACCTCTTTTCGCATCTGAGTCATGAGACGTGTTGACAAGAGGCCCTCAGCATGATTATTTCAATGATTGGCAGGGCTGGGTTTTTTCTTTCAAAAAAGCACTGCTGGATCTCTGTAACAGCACTGGCTCTTTCAGTGACCATGCTGGGCCAGGGCATCCCTCGTTTAACTCTTTTAATATCAGTCGATTCATTTGTGCCATAGTAATTAAAAACAAATCTGATCAAGGAGATCAATGCAGATTGTCCGAAAAAAAGCAGTGGAGTGGCCTACACGACGATGGGGATCTGTGCCTTTAAGGGCTGAGATTCTCACATGGAGAATGGGGGAGGGGAATGAGGGTTGTGAAGTTCCTGCTATTATGCACAACCAGTTAAATCTAGATTTTTTGCAAGGAGCTGAAGCATTGAGCCATCTCACACATGCATAGAGAGAAATTTTTCTGTAGCCCATGCTGCGATATCTCCACGCTTTATTTTGGTCACCCCTTTTAACAAAACTGCAGAAAACATTTGTAGCTTGTATATTGGTTAATAAACCTAATGTGCAGGGCTATAATTTTCCTTTGAATTACCAGCGAATAGCAAACTGAGAAGAGAACGTAGTGGTATGCCTACCGTACTCTCCAGGGATGTGACTGCAGCTTGCATAGATGTACCCTAGGTATATCTTGAGGAGCAGACAGAAGTGGCATTTTTCACTCAGTCTGGCCCCTGAAAGCGCTCTACACCCATGACCTAACACAAGACCATGGTTGCAGAGTGCTTTTAAAGGGCCTGATCTCATGACAGTCTGAACTCTCATTACATGAGGGTTCAGAAGGCAAGCCAAAGCACAGTGCCTTCATTAACATGTGTCAGCATGCACTGAGAGCAGGGCTGGGTTGATGGAGCCCAGCTCTGCTCCCGGTAGGGTGAAAACCCACCCCTAATTGGGCAGAACAGTTCCAAAATGGGAATATCAAGTCTTGGTCCCTGGCTGAATGATTCTGGGACAACATTTGTCCTGGATTCCCAGTATCATGTGCGGGGATCCAAGTTTTCCATTTGCCGCAGAAAACACAGGATACAGTGGGTTTCCCCTTGCAGGCTGTCAGCATTCCAGCCTGCAAGGGGCTGCTTGGGGTTGGAGGAAGCAGAACACAGGGGGTGCCATGTACATGTATGCATGCATACATATGCATGTGGCCAGGAATACAGGTAGACAGCATGGAAAACAGCTCTCTGAAGGTAAATCTATGGAAGGTGGGGAAGGAGCATAAAGGCAGGTGGCAGATTGAGGCACCCACAGTGAGAGAGGAACTGGAGCAGAGTTGGCAGCTGAGGCTGGGGAAGCTGCCCAGCGATGGCTGTACATGGGGTCTGGGGCTGGGGTGGGAATGAACAGTCGAGGGGCCAGTCAGGGAGCAGGGCAGAGCCATGGGAAGTTTGTCTGGGAGGCACTAGGTGGGCCAGCTCCCCAACACTGTCTGGAAAGATGGACATGGGGGGGGCACATGCCCCCATCCCCCACAACTTGTTTACAGGTCAGGGGCTGCCTGCTGCAGGCTTGGGGTTCCTCACCCTGCTACCCTCTCCCCTGGGAGCTCTGTGGCCCAGTGGGCAGGATCTGGCATGGGAGGGCACAGAGGCTCAGTGCTGCCACCATTGGCAACCCCACGCTGGCTATGCCACCATGGTGAGGCACATCCTGCCTGCACAGCAGCAGTGGGGGTGATGACACGAAGTTGTGTCCCCTGTTGCTGCTGGGTGGGCAGGGGGCACCTTGCCATGGTGGCATACAGCTCCCAGGGGGAGGGCAGCAGGGTAGGAAGCTCTGAGCCCACAGCAGGCAGCCTGTATTCTCCCTCATTCCTCACAGGCTCAACTCAACTCTGCTCCAGCTGTGGTGCCATGGGGGAAGCGGGGGGGGGGGGGGGGGAGGGGAAGGTGGTCTTGTGCCCTACCTTTCCATTTTGAAAAGGTGGTAACTCTAGCTTCTGGCACTATCTTCAAAATGGGAGGGGGGGAAAGCAGCAGAAGGAGCTCAGTCTGGGGGTTACCCAGCCAGTGCTAGAGGGTGGATGGATTGGAGGCCTACCACCTTGCTGATAGCCCTGACCCAGACCTCTTCTCATGGTCACAAGAGGCTGATAAGGTAGTTGCCACTACCCTCCCTCTACAGTCTACCCCACCACCTCAGGGGGACTCCAAGCCACCTGTTGCATCCTCCAGCACCATCTGGACAATCCCCTAGACTGAGCTCCCTCCCCCACCCACCCCCATTCTGAAGACAGTGCCAAGGCTGAGAGGGTAGAGGGGTGGGGCTAGGGGAGAGTGGCTGCAGACTCGCACCCACTTTAAACTACAGATTGATCCTCCAACTCCTGGGACCCAACAGCAAAGATCTGTTGGGTCTGGGGGATTGCTGTAACTCATGGCATTTCCTGCAAAGCACCACAAGTTACAGCATGGAGCTGCAATTCTGTCTGTGCCTCCTGTTGCTAACAGGGTATCAATAGCAGTGTCACTGCAGGACTGTGAGATACGGCACTGAATACAAGGCCTCAGGGATGTGTGTGCTGCACATTTCATACACAGCGCTGTGTGCAATAATAAAGCACTCCATTTGGACTGTAGCGAAGTTAGACTTTACTTGATATTCCATGTGCTCAGTGCTGCTGCTTGAAGCCATGACATGTGTTACATGTTGGGAGCTACTGCAAAATTTTCAAAGCACACTGAGCTTCCTGATGTCATCCTCCAAGGCATCCCGACTGCAACTTGTGTTGCAAGCCACAGGAACCTGCTGGTTGTTACTGTACAAGCATTCTGCCATAGCTATACCACTAGTGGGACCCAAACTAAGTAGTTTAAAACTATACTTGTTTACATGAGATTTAATCACACCTCTGATTGGAGCATAGATGTACCCTAAGTATAGCTGAGAGAAATAATAGGAAGTGAGACAATATTTCAGAAGTGCTCCAGAAAGTGAAGAGGAGGAAGTACCATGCATGAGATGAAGAATAATACAGAGAACATGAATAATGTGTTTCTGTAAATTGATGGTATGGCTTCACTCGGTTACTATATGCAAATCTGAGCATAACATCTCACAGGTGGTAATGAGAAAGATAACCAGAATATGTAGGAGCCTGGGAAACCTCTCTTACAAAGAGAAAATAGAGAGTGTTTACCTCGGAAAGTAGACAAGAAAAGGCATGATAAAAGTCTTGCTATGAGCAAATGCTCCACAGAAGGTGATCCAGAGTCTCAGTTCTCCCTGCCTTGTGGCACAGGAACAAGAGGACATTTGATGAATTAAAAGGTGGCAAATTCGAAACTGGTAGAAGAAAATGACTTTTTCACCCACGACCAAGCCCATGGAGCTCACTGCCATGGGATAGCTATCAAGGACAAGAATTTTGCTGATCCAAAAAGAGTTGGACATTTCCATGGAGAGCAAGAGAACTCAGAAAGATAGACAGGATAGTAACCCTCATGCTCAAGGCTCAGCTAGTCCCTAGCTATTAGAGACCAGAATGACACCCAATGTGCAGGGCAAATTATCCCACATCTCCTTCCTGTAGGGTTCATACAGCTTCCTCTGCATCAAGTGTTGGCTAGTATCAGGGACAGGATGTAGATTAGTATAGACCTTGAGCCTGCATCCCTCTGTTTCTCCATTGGACAGAGCCACAGTTAGCCATGTTAGTTTAAAGTCAAGTAGAACTGGCATAACTACATCAGTAAAACAACTACACCCCTAATCAAGAGAGTATTCCAGGGTAGATTGACACTTTATAGATTAACCAAAGTATGTAAGTAAGTGTGTGTGTGTGTGTGTGTGTGTGTGTGTGTGCATGCATGCATCTCATGAACTTTCTCGAGCTCACTTTATCAGATGCTATGAAAGGATGTACAGAAAGCAGAGTATAAGGAGGAGAAAAAAAATGAATATACACTGGGCAGCCGGCATAAGAAGGGACACCCAAGAGCTAGGCTAGGCAAGGAAACATGACATGGGCTGATTGGTGCTAGGGAGTTGCAGGCATGTAGTGAAACCCCCTACACTTTAACCTGGTATACACAGCATAGCCATGAAAAGTGAGTGGAAAATGCTTCTGTTCTGACTTGGAAGCCTTTTGCATCCACTTTGTCCAGGAGTAAAGTGCAGTACTAGGGAAGGGCAGGGGGAGATGCAGGAATTCCTAGTTGTGCCATGGCTAGTTTGATCTAATATAAAATAGCTGCAAAGTAGATGCATGGTCATTCCCCTGAAGTGCTGGCTATATGGTGGTGGGTTTGCATGCGCCACCCACTTTATCAATGTTAAAAATAGTCAAGCATATGTCAGTCAGCTGTGTGGAGAGGGGTCATCTGTGCAACCATTCCATGGGATTTGCGTGCAGGTTTGGTGTGCTCTTATGAATTTTAAACTTGGTGTACCTTTATGTGAGCACCTGGGTCTGCAGACCCCTGAGGGTTCAATGCCTATCTATAGACTTTGCTGTGCATTTTACAAACAATAGTGGTTTGGCTGATGGGGGGGGGGAAGAAATACTGCTTTCTTATAAGCAAAGAAAACCTGACTTTAAACTGCAACCAGAACAATCAGTGGCAAAAGTGTAAGTTTCAATAACATTTAGAACACTTTGAATTGTGCAAACAAGGTGGGGGACAAGAAACTGAAAGACAGAAGAAATCTAACTTTTTTTTTTTTTTTTGAGTTTGTCGGTAGGAAGCTCAGAGCTGCAATAAGTACCCTCACTTCTTCGGGGTCTCTGGGAATGTTGGAGGGCTGGAGCAGTGTGGCAGCAATTCAGCAGGTGGGTCCAAGAGGTTGAAAGCACACAGTCCCTCAGGGAGGTGTTTTCCTTGTCAACTGAAAAGTACAGCTGGAAGGTACAGGAGCAAAAAATTCTAGTGGCTAATGCCTGCTCCTGGTAGGATGAGTTCTGCAGGGTCTGTTGAACTGGAGCTGGCAGAGCTATCAGATGCCAATCAGTGCTGATGAAGGGAAAGGCAGAAGCTGACCAGCAGCACTGTTGAAGCTTACTGGCCAACAGTAACATTTACCTGTTCATTATCCCCATAAATTATGGTTGCATGTGCATGTTCATTTGAATTGCCCTCTCTGTCACAGCCAGGCTCTGTGAAAGTCATTGCCAGGTCCTTTTCTGCCAGCAAAATAATTCCCTTCTCTACCAGCTGCTTAGTAACAGCAATGACTTTGTTCTTAGCCTTCTCCTTTCCTTCTCTCTTTTTCTTGTCTCAGGAACTCCCTCATTTCTCAGTCACTATCCCGTACTTCACACAGGCCTTCACATGCTCCCTAAGTAACTCTGTAACAGGGTAGCATCCTCATCAGGTTTTCACTAGCCACCCTGCTCCTGGGGTAACTGGCCGCTTCACTCACCTGCTACGCCTTGATGGAAAAAATATGAGAGTTGTTACAAAGGCAGGAGGGTACCCATTTCTCCCCCTGCTGACAAGGGCCTAATATCTACTTTGACCGCCACTACACAGGTCCTATGCCTCACAGATGTTATTCTGGTGTTACTTCTTCGGTCTATGGCTGTAGCAAACTGGGCACACAGTTGTAGCTCTTTTCTACAACCCCAGAGGGTCACTCACACACTACCCCTCTCTCACCAGGGTCCTACTCACTCCACTGGCTCTCACCCAGCCTCTTTCATACTGTCCTCTCTCAGGGGCCACAGTCATCCCAACCGGCCTCACCTGGCTTCAGGCTTAGCTCTCTTCACCTCGGTCAGCCCCGGTGCAGTCTGTTGGGTGTCTCTCGCTACTCACCTGAGCATTGACAGCGATTGTACAACTGTAGGCCTATTTCACACCTAGCCACTCACCAGACCACTGTGCCCCACTGAGTTTCTCTACTCTACTCTCTCTCACGCAGGGTCTGACTCACACCCTCAGGCTTTCCTCTGCCACCTGGACATGGCCCCAGGTCCCTCTTCCAGCCTGAGCTCTGCCTCAGGGCTCCTTAATGAGCCCTAGGCTCCCCTTGCTCATTAGAACACCACCAGAGATGTGGGGCTTGGATTATAAAGGTGCCCCAACCCACCTTTCACCAGGGAGGTAACTGGCCTGGCATTTCCTGGGTGCTCCCACACCACTAGGAGCCCCACCAGACCACCCTTCCCCAGCAGGGTGCAGTTTTACATCTTACCCAGGGCAAGGGGTCACCTCCTCCCCATAGCCCCTACCCTTACCTCCGAACTCAGGCCAGAGCAGTCTCTCAGTCTGATGTTTCCTCCTTCCTTCCTGCAGCAAACTGAAACTGGTATATATCCCTGGGCCAAAATGGCTGCCCACATCAGGCACCTGGCTGCTGCCTGTTTGCTGCTCTTAAAGTGGCAGGGACCAAGGGTGTCCTGCCACAAACTCCCTTTTCATTTTTTTTGTTTGTTTGTTTATTTTCTCTTGTGTTGCCTAGACACTGGGTGGGCCATAGCCAATGCATTGTCCTTACCAACCGAACAAGGTGAGAAAAGTTACTATCCACTGTTGCTGATTAAATGATTTCCACCAGAGTAGCTAGTGTGTGGATACCTTTAAGGGATATATGTTGTAGCTGTGTTGGTCTGAGAGAGACAAAATCTCTGGGCCAGAGGTGATATCTTTTATTAGACCAACTAAATAGTAGCAAAAAAATGTCTTTCTTTGCAAGCTTTTGGGTCCAAACACCCTTAGTCAGGCTGAGGAGAATTCAAAGACTGTAGAAATTCTCCTAAGTAGAAAAGAAACTTCATTTTGTACAGGTGATGTAGAGGGTGGGAGCTATTTTCCCCTGGGTTCCTCAGAGTCCTTTTGTGAGACAGTTGCTCAGTGAATCTTTGAATTCTCCTCAGCCTGACAAGGGGTGTTTGGACCTGAAAGCTTGAAAAGACACTTTTTTGCTACTATTAGTCGGTCTAACAAAAAATATCACCTCTGGCCCAAGAGTTCTGGGTACGTTTAAGAGTGTTATGTATAAATTGTCTCTGGGGGCTCTCAAGACTGAAAAGAGGCTTGGAGAAGTCATCTCAAAATTGTAGGGTGAAAAATACTCTACCCTAGCTATGTTATTTTTAAAAGACCAAGGGGTTAAACTTATAGATGGATAAGCTTACTGATCTGCTGTTCCCTCCCATTCCTTCCTGCAATCCCCAAGCCAATATAACAATTTATACATAACACTCTTAAACATACCCAGAACTCTTGGGCCAGAGGTGATATTTTTTGTTAGACCGACTAATAGTAGCAAAAAAGTGTCTTTTCAAGCTTTCAGGTCCAAACACCCCTTGTCAGGCTGAGGAGAATTCAAAGATTCACTGAGCAACTGTCTCACAAAAGGACTCTGAGGAACCCAGGGGAAAATAGCTCCCACCCTCTACATCACCTGTACAAAATGAAGTTTCTTTTCTACCTAGGAGAATTTCTACAGTCTTTGAATTCTCCTTAGCCTGACTAAGGGTGTTTGGACCCAAAAGCTTGCAAAGAAAGACATTTTTTTGCTACTATTTAGTTGGTCTAATAAAAGATATCACCTCTGGCCCAGAGATTTTGTCTCTCTCGGACCAACACAGCTACAACATATATCCCTTAAAGGTATCCACACACTAGCTACTCTGGTGGAAATCATTTGCCTGCACCCCTCTCCCCCATTTTGTGCATTTCTTTTTCCTTCTAAGTATTGACAGAGACCTAGCACACTCATTGCATGGGTGTGGCAAGGCTCAGAGCAAGTCAGAAAGCTGAAGTGGCTTTCTGTAGGAGAAATCTACAAACTACATCTACTTATCAATTAAGCTCAGTGTCACTAAAGAAAACAAAAGAACTAAAATATCCACTGCACAGACTGTACATATATCCTGGTGCTAACCTAACTCACTGTCCCCAATAGCCTTTGATCCTCACTAACTCACATTGCATTTTCATATATTTCTCACAGTGCATTTTTTATTTCATCTGTCTCATCTTTACCATGGCATTTTGTATTTTATATTTTATACTTTTAAATACTTAAGGAATGTACGCCCTGTAGAATGAAGTTACACCCTGGACCATTGTTAAAAACAGCATTGAAATTGAAATTGTAAAGTGATAAAATCTGCTATATTGGGCAGTCCCATAAATGAATGTGAGTATGAATGACAAACCAAATCATTGTGAATTGACAATAGCCTAGCCAGAGGAACTTACCATTACAAAACTCTGCTGTACAAGCCATTTTAAGCTAATCAAGCCAAGGAACTGATTCCTGGAACTAAGCACCCACACTATTGACTGTTCCTGTAACCCATGACAATACAGCCCATAAGTCAAGGGTAGACTCCCAAAACTCCAGGCACCAGCAAGAAGAGACCCCTGTGACTAACAGCTGTCGTGTACTACTCAAAACCCACATGGGACAGGGACCTCTGGATTGGGCAGCCAAGATGATGCTGGAGGATCATACAAGTCTGCCAGAAAGGGATAAAAGGCAGTGAAGTGTGACCCTCAGTGGTGCCCTCATCCAGCGCCTGACCTACCAAGACAGAAGGACAAGCAGGCAACCCCCTTCTGGAGAAGACATCGCCTTGAAGGAAGCCCACCACCAGAGCCTCAGATAGGTAGATATACTGACACCAGTGCTCTCACAGTCACTACAGCAGCTACTATACACTATACTGGGTTTAAATGAGTGAGTGCATATGTGTTTGTGCTAAGGTGACCAGTACCACTCATAACTCAAAGTTTGCATTTGTGATTTTATTGGTAACTTCACATTCCGTCCAATAAACTACAACTTATGATGATTCTGAGAGTTGGTCCTTTGTAGCCAACAGAGCAAAGTATCTAATAAAACAGCACAAGTATGGCTGGATGACAGTGGACCCTGGGGAAGCCTTTCTGAGCACATGGTGGCAATTATGCTCCTGTTCCTGCAAGCAGTTCTACACTCAGAGCCCATGTCTCTGATCTACATTACCAAATAGAGAAGAAACTACTCATTTAAGAAATCTAAGGGGTACCCCTGCCTCACAATGTCAGAGCCCCAACAGAGAATCTTCTTCCTTTAAAATTCCACCATCTGTCTCCTGTGGAGCTGCTCAAAGTTCACTGCATCATGAATGTTGGCTTGCACTGATGTGTAGACATTTATGAATGACTGTGTTTATGCCTTGCAATGTGCACTTGGCAATGTTTTGCCTGCTTATGCTTTGGCTATTACAGCTAGAGGGCTAGTAGAAAGTTTTAAAACCATATTGATGAAGGTTATATTGTTAAAAATGCCTTTCAAAGATATTTTTAAAGGCTTTAAAAAGTTGTCTAAGCCTCTACTGAAAACGCCTTCATGATGAGAGTTTAATGATAGGGTTGTAAATGAAGCAAACTTGCATTGATTTTCTGTAATAATTCCCTGCATGATTAAAATGCAGCCTATATTTTGTAACAGAAGCCTACAAAGCCCTGTTCTTAATAAACACATTTCTGTGCTAAGGGATTCTTTTTCTGGAACAGGAATTGCTATACAACAGCTATACAAGAGCTGTTTGTTTTTATTCCTGATTCTGGATGCCACCATCTTGGATGGATAGGAGTGAAGCCCTCTTTCAAGACTGCAACTTCCCCCATAGCCAGCAGAAAATGCAATAGCTAGCCTTTCTTTGTTGCTATGACTAGCCTGTCAAACACAGGTCCTTTCTTTTCCTGTCTCATTCATTCTCTTGGGAGGAGTTGTCAATCCCTGCTATCCTCTGCATCATTTTAGTGTCTCAGTTGCATGGAATAAAATGTGGGTCTCAGTTGGTGCCCCATGCCAAAATCCTGCCCAACCCTTCCTACTATGGAAGCATTCACTGCTTGATGCATGACTTTTCTCTTTACCCCTCCTGCCCACCACTTTCAAGTCCCTTGTATTTATATGGTGCTGCATTCCTATTTCCATAGCAGTGCCCACAGAAATGTCTTCCTGTATTTTTGCTTCGCCAAATGGGATGGAGATCTAGGGCCCCACCACAGACCCACCTGTAAACACAGTGAGCAGTCTAGGCACAGGGTCAGTAGGTAAAATATACAAGAGTGTGTGCAAGGCATTGATTTTAGACTCCGCAAATGCAAAGAGGCAGAACCTAGCAGTACACCAGCACTTAAACAGGGAAATGGCATCTGGTTACCGTGCCCTCAGAGCCGTAGAAGCTGTACAGGCAAAAAGAGTGGCTAGTGAGGGCAGGAAGCAGAGCCGTGTAGAAAGGCAGATGAAGGACTACCTAGTTACTTCAGAGCACAGACACACGTACCACTGTTCCACTGCAGTGGAACCTGCTCTCAAGTACATTTATTCATGATCCGAAGAAGCCTGAAAGCTCCAAAGCAGCTCTTCAGTTTTCTTCTTCTCAGGGCTCATATTTGACTATTTCGTTATGGATGCTTGTGCTCATTTATTGTACTTTGCCAGATCTTTCACTGGACACGTGCCTTCAAGCAGTAGATATTGTAGTAGGTGTTCCATAGTCTGAAGCTCTGTGCCATAATCACAGGTGGTTGAACCAATGGCATTGCCCCACTTCTTCATTAGTTCCTTGAAGCGTCCAATTCTGGTGCATAGGCAGTTGAGACATCTCCACCTTTGCCGTGGTTTGCTAGGCCCTGGTGGCAAGTACTCGACTGCTGGAAAGCCCTTTTTTTTTCTCTGTCAGGTGTTTTTTTTTTCAGCCTCTCATTCCACATCTGGAGTCATGTCTGCTTGGGTTTGGTATCAAGAGGTTGAGTGCTGGTGAGAAAGTTCCTTCATGACTTCAGTTATTTTGTGCTGAGGGATGGTCATCTAGTGGGAGTCTCACGTCTTTCAGAGGGAAGGCACATGCTTGTGTTTTTGCTGGGTTGGTGCATAATTGGTTTTCAATGTAGCATGAAGTTAGGTCAGTTAGTGCCTCACTTAGAGATTTGTCAACATGGTCAAAGCCAGTGTTTTGTGCTGTTATACACAGGTCATCTGCATAGATTAAATGTTTTGTTTCCAGATCAGTTGGCTGGTTGCTAGTTACATTGATGCAATCAGGAGTGTTCTGTGGGTGCAGCTCTTTTTACATTGATGAAATCATTGCACTGACATAAATGACCCCTGTGGACCTACACCTGAATTATGTTGCGCATTCTGCCTACAGGAACATGTCATGTTGCCCCTGCTCTTCTGCTCCTCTCCATTTTTAATTTCCCTCCAGAATGATGTTTTCTTAGTGACAGTTTTAAAACATAGGATTGGGAGGGATTGCTGCATTCATCAAGCCCAGTTCCCTGCTATCAGAGATACCACATTATTTCATCTCTCTCATAAACTGACTGAGCCGCTTCTTTGAACTTGTTTGGGATTTTACCCCAACTATACTTATTGAAAGGCTGTTGCAGAACCATCACTGCTGTCATGGATAGGAATATTCTCCTAATGTGCAGCCTAGATGTATTTATAGCCAGTTTATACAAAATACGCATTCTGGAGAACTTGGGTTACTCTGCATCAAGCATTTGTTTTTGTGCCAATATTATCCCTTAGCTTAAATAGCTCTTCTCCTTCCCCAGTATTTACGCTGCCCTGATGTATTTATAGAGAGCAATCATATCCCCTCCTCACAAAGTGCAAAACAAAAAGGAGGTGTTCCAAATGTTTCTCTAGTGAGATACATGCATACTGTATGCGCAACACAGAGACTGGATACGCCATGGAGTGCAGAATCCTACAGAAGTACTGTCTCCACATTCACTCCCAGCCATTGCTCCCTCTAAGCGCTCGCACACACACGCATGCACGCATGCATGCAGCTCATTGATAGCTCCTGCTTCTGGCCTGGTACGACAAAGGAAGTCAGTCTGCATGTTCCATCAGCCCTATGCTTCTCCACCAAAGGCCTCACCCAAAGCTCTTTGTAGCCAGTGAGAAGTTTTTCATTAACATCTGTGGAGTTTGGATCCCTGAATCCCTACCAGAAGGAGGGATGAATGCATACTTCCAGCTATATTTTTCATTTCTACCAGCTCTGATAGCCTCTTTCATCAGATGTGACAATGGTGATACAGCCTCCATTCATTTTTAATGAATGTTAAAGCCACCTAGCATGCCTCACACTTATGTCAAGTATGGGGCTAATTGGTTAAGAACAGGGTTTGGTGAGGGGTCCCCAGCATGTTTCTTTTGTATTCATCTTTGCTTGGCAGATGCAGTGGCCTTGGCAATGGCATATTAGGAAAGCTGGCAGCACTATATAGTACTGTTCCAGTGAAAGGCATCAGATGCCTTTGCTGGGCACTATCGTACAAACTCTTAACACATGAAAAATGTTTGCATTGTTAGTTCTGTGATGCCATTTCTTTGCAGGCGCTGACAAGCTGCAAAGGAGCTCACTCTCTGCCTTAATTTCTCTAAGATGAGTCATTTCTAAAAGAGGCCTGGGAACTGGGCACTCATGCTTGCATGTTATTCGGGACCACCTCTATTCCAGGACAGAAGTGCATGGTGCAAAATAATGAACTTGCAACAAGAATATACCTAGGCTGTGCCTTTACTGAGATTTTGCCTGCAATCAGAAGACAGCCTCAAGACCCCATCATAGAAATCATAGAGAAGTAGGGCTGGAAGGGACCTCCATAGATCATATAGTCCAACCCCTTGGCTCAGGTAGGATCATCCCTATCAAACCATGCATTTGGTACTACTACTTGTCAGTGGGGCAAGAGTACCTTTAGACAGAGGCCACAAGTCAATGGCCATGCTGAAGAACTTGAATTACTGCACATCAAGCACAGAACAGCAGAAGCTACATTGGACTTAGAGACAGCTTTGGACCACACCAGCAGATCTGGGTCAGAAAGCAGCTCATGATTTCCCTGTGTCAGACAATGCTTGGCCAGCATAAAGCTGGCTCTATGCCTTTCTCTTGTTGCTCCAGACACGGCACTTGGAGCATAAGCACAATATACTGCATTCCAGCATGACTTGCCACTGCTATAGCCCCTTCAGGACAGCCTCTCATACTCACTTTGCTCCGGTATAAACACCACACCAGGGGAAGGCTGGGGAGAACCAGGCTTGGAGCGCATATGTGATGGCTTCTACAAGCAAGAATAGATGTCAGATAAGCAGCAGTGGCAGTTAGAAAGCAAAGTAAAGATTAAGACCCAGGTCCCCAAAGGTACTTAGGTGCCTAATTCCCCTTGATTATGACTTTAAATTACATAAACCATGCAAGTACAAACTGGGCCTAGTAGGCTGCAAATGCAGAGCAGGAAAGAGCCGAGAGGGACCTCTGTTTGGCCTCCCAGCTGTTGGGCCGGGCTTCAGCAACAGTGTCCAGATCTGCCCTCTTCTACAGTCTCATTGTTTATAGACCCTGGGAGCTGGTGTCACTAGAACCAGATGGCAGAAAGGGACAGAGTGTGTACTGGGTTCTCCCACATGTGCTGCATTGTGCAGCTGGGATCTAGGGTGCCTTTGAAAAGTTCATTTTTGAGAAGCAAACTTCTCTCCTTCCTATGCTGAGATGGTATGAAAGGAAAGCGTGCAGGCAGAGACAGCAGCCTGTGCAGACTGAACCACCTACTAACACATACAGGTTACTGGCATGTCACAGGATGGTTCTTCCTTAGCCCTCCCTGTGTTCCCTCCCTGCCTCCCAAAGAGTAAATTATAAAGTCCCGACTTACAAAATCTTCTCTAATCCGGCTTCAAGAGACTTATCTTATTAAATTCATTTCCCATCCCCAGCTTTAACAGAGCATTCCAGCATGTTTTCTCTTTTCATCATTTGGACCAAAGCAGAGGAGTAGGGAGGCTGCATAATCACTTACGTCTCTCTTGGGTCTAATGCCCTTCCCAAAGAAGATCAGAGATGCCGGGACCTTGCCTAAATTAAATTGAAGAAGTCACTGGCCTGACATGTGAGGTAGGACTCACTTATATGCAGCTTGGATTGGGTGTACGTCAGCATTTCTCTTTAAACAGCTCATTTCTGTGGGTGTATAACTCAGGTGAAGATAAAACTGCTCTCAGCTTAATCAGCTGCAGGGCCTAGTTCAGACCAGATTTGGAAATCAAATTCAACTTGTCATTTTGTGGACATAAAAAAGAGTATATGGATAAAATATAATATAATATTATTATATAAAGAGCTGTACTAGGAGGGATCTGCAGACATCATTTGGAAGGAAATGAAATTTCTCTTATTAACCTAATTTGCAGTTATTCATAGCCTCTAAAAGTTTCTTAAAGCTGAAATTTTTCATGTTAGTTTTCTACCAACAGGTGATTTATCTTTTTGGCAGGGAAGGGGAGAATGTACAAATTTATGCATGTATTAAAATACTGTCTATATTCCAAACAGAGATTTTCAAAATGCATAACATGATACCTAAAAGAATTGTACTCAAATTTGGCTTGTTTTGAAAAATGTCATTGAGATCTAAAGGAGTGAACCAAACTGGAATGCAGTTGGTTGAAAGCTTAAGTTACAAATGATTTTCTATTAGGTTTCTCTCTCTGATGATTAAAGGAATATATGAGGAAATGTATTCCATGGGAAAGCACACATCCTGTACTTTGTAAAAAAGCTATGCCATCTATTACATATAGCAAATAACCATGACATCTATAGAGTAAATCCCTTTACTGTCACCACTGCAAAATAAGCTGCAGACCTATTCAATACCCTATACTTATTTTACACTTTTGGATATTGCCTCAATTGCATTCTGGCCATCAGCGTATCTTTTCTGAGACTAATATTGCAAAGTGTCTTTTTAAAGAGAGAGAGCCTGCCTTGAATTTTTTTCTTTATTTTTCTTATATGTTTAAACTTCCTACAAAATTGTAATAATCAAAGGGCCAGGCTTGCTGAATTTCACAATGGGACCTGTGATGTTTTTCAAATTTGATATCTCACAGTAACCAAAGCTAGAACCAAATTTTAGCCCACTGGGGATCTACTGATATATAGCATTTGTGCCCAGCCTTAGGACCTCTGTAAAATGTCAGACCTAAACAAATCTTTGTGCCCTGATTAATGGGAATGCTATTTTAAAGGCCTGAAAATTGGAACTGCCTGGATATTTCTTGAGGCTTGTATATAGTCATTAAGAGAACTGGCTATAGAGACAGACATGAAAAATTGTCTTAATAAAGATGTTATAACTTTAGAACATTTTCTGTAGTATTTTGTCTCTAACACATTTCTTAAGGAAAATACATTTAATGGAGTAAAATGGAATAAAGGTTTTATTAGTCCTTGTTTGTACTGACCAATGAAATAAAAGCTACATTAGTTCTCATTTTGGATCAGCTTCATGGAACAAAGCTGTGCATGCTTTTGCTCACACAAGAACTGCAGATAAGTCTCTATCTTGTACCTGTCAAATCACCGCATACTATTACATACAAAATACACATCAGAATATCTTCACCCTCAGTTCAGCCAGTTCTCCCATCATAAGCAGGGCTTCTTATCCTCACTGCTACACCAAACAGTACCACCCCCAAGCAAGGACCCTAGGGTCCAGCAGCATGTGCAGCTCAACCTATTAAGCCACATGTGTGACCCTCTAGTATACATGTGACAGCCTACAGGTGCAGGGATGTGGAGATAGAGGGGGCTAGGGAAGGAGTAGGTAAGAGAGTCTGTGGGTTTTATTCTCCAGTGGTTTGTGCAAGTGTTATCAGTGATGCCAGCACAGAATGCGTGCATGCAAGGTGGGTTGAATCATTAACATTGTTATGTTGAAGAATTTCATATCTACTTTGCAGAGACTTCAATGACTGCACAAACTGCAAGGTGCTGGAGAATCTGGCCCAGTGTATAAAATTTCTCCATTGTGTAGAGTATATTGTGGGAGGGTGTGGGTGGAAGAGTGGGTATAGGTTTGTGGGGGGGTTTTGGGGGGCTGGATAGGGGTGTGAGGAGTGTGGGGGGTGTGGGTGAGGATGGGAGGGGATGGGACTTCCGGTCCCAAGATGGCAACCAAGGGGTGGGGCACCTGTCTTCTTCTTCCAGGTGGCCCCACAGTATGCCAGCTTTTTTGTGAGCCACTTACAAAAAGAATTCCTCAAAGACTGCACCATCAAACTGTTGCTATTCTTAAGATATATCAATGACATCTTCATCATTTGGAATGAAAACCTGCAATCTCTGATTTAGTTCCATCAGAAATTCAACAATCATCATCCCTCCATCCAACTATCTCTTTAATACTCCAGCACCAACATCTCCTTTTTAGACATGATGATCAGAATCCAGAATGGTAACATACAGACCACATTATACATAAAACCCACAGACCAACATATATATCTGCACAGAATCAGCAATCAACCTAAACACACCAAGAAAACAGTCAAGCCCTCAGATACCACCGAATCTGCACTGAGGAGAACAGCTGGGATTGCCACCTCACCAATCTTAAAAAGGCTTTCGCCAACAAGGACACTCCTCCAGAGAGATAGATCATACGTTTGAAAGAGCCACCTGGACACCACGTGAAGAATTGCTGCAGTACAGAAGAACCCCCGCCACGAACTGCATACTGCTTGTTATGACATATCACACCTCCCTTGAACTCATACAGAAAATCCTCAAACTATTGTAACCCATATTAGAAATGGATCCTCTATTCTTAAAGAGGTCTCCCCAGAGTCACCCATCCACGCCTTCAAACAAGCATTGAACCTCACTGATCTCATCACCAGAAGCAAACTTCCCAGAATACACCTAATGGATCCAGACCATCCCATGACAAAAAAATGCAAAACCTGCCAACACATCTCCACCACCCCCACAATTACTACACCCCATAACAGAGCCACCAGCATTCCTGCATCTTACAGCTGCACCTCCAGAAATGTAATATATCTCATCCAGTGCACCAAATGTCCTGATGGAAAATACGTAGGAGAGACCAAACAACAGCTGTGCACCAGAATGAACACACACCGGAAATCTATCAGAAAGAAGAATATCTAATTACCTGTGGGGGGCACATTTCTCACAAGAAAGCCATTCTCTCTCCAATCTCCCAGTTCTAATCCTCAAAGGGAACTTAAAAAACACTTCTCAGAGACAAGCCTATGAACTTCATTTCATCAACCTCCTAGATACAAAAAATCATGGACTAAATATTAGGGGTATGTGAAGTGGGCCCTATTCAATTTGGATTCAGCCTGAATCAGAGACAGTGATTTTTTTGTTGATTCAGATGACTGTCTCTGATTTGATTTGGGCGAGTCAATTCAGAGAATCAGCGATTTGGACATAGACACAGGTTTAAAAGTTTTTTCTACATGCCTTGAGGTACCAGTGCAGCTTGTGATCACTGCGGTGCTGGGGTGGATGAAGCATCCCATGGGAGTGCAGGGGCCCCCCACATGCTTGATGGCAAACCTGGAAGTGGACTGGAAGTACATCCAGTCCACTTCCAGGTCTGCCAGGGAGCGCGTGGGGGGGCCCTCCTGCACCCCCCCCCAGCTCAGTGATCAGCCGCAGTGGGGCCCCAGGTACCTCCCCCAGACCCAGGAGGCACCAGTCACTGCTCCCTGGCAGACCCGGAAGTGGACTGGAAGTGCTTTTGGTCCACTTCCAGGTCTGCCGCCAAGCTCACTGGGTAGTCCCCCATTCTCCTGTGGGACACTCTATGTGCCTCAGCATCGCAGCATTCATTAGCCCTTGTTACCTGGAGATATATAGAAAAAACATTTAAAACTGTCTCTATGTCTGAATCTGTGAATCTTTGCGAATCTCTCCGAATCGATTTGGAGGGTCCTGATTCAATCTGGAGAGATTAAAGTGTCCTCTGATTTGATTCAGATTCAGAGATTTCACTACTGAATTAAGCTGAATCTCTGCCAAATCAAATCAGGGACCAAAGCTTCGCACAGCCCTACTAAATATAGACACTAGATTTATGACACATTATAACCTGCCTGACATCTGACTCTCCAGGTACCTCTCCACTATTGAACTGCTAATTCATCCCCCCCCACCCTCTCTCTCCCCACCCAGCCTGTCTCTCACCCACTGCCTCCTCAATTTACATCATCACTGTCTTGCATGCAGATCAGACCAGCCTCTGGCTTCTTTACTATTCACTCCATCCTAGAAGAGCACACACCAACTGCAGAGACTTCCTCAGCCCAACGAAGGGTTTTTAAACCCTAAAGCTTGCTAAAAATTTTTTTTCCCAACTATTCAAGTTGGTCTAACAAAAGATATCAGATTCAGCCAAAGAATCCTGTCTGCTTATGTCCTTAGACCAATACAGCTACAACCTACACCACACAGTACTAGCATTTTTAGGTGTGCAAACACCTACATGTGATAAACCCCAAGATGGTTTCAAATAGGAAACCATCCAGTCAAACACATCCTGACCTATTGCAGTCTTCCTTAGGTCTCTACCAGAGAAAGATGGCTCTATTATCTCTCCACTGTCAAAAAGTGAGTGAAAATAGTTTTTGAAATGAGGTGCCATTAAATCCAGAAAAGTTAGGGAGGAAAGCTTGGAGTCTACAAAGGTTGAGAACCACTGTCTAAATACAACGTCTGATTCTGCAATCTGTTATGCTGATGTAAAACCCCACTAAAGCTAATGAAAATGGGTGGGCAGAAAACTAGTGTCGCTAAGTGGCACTTTAGATCCAATGAATAATTTTGAAAATACAGCTAGCATCTTTAAGCAAGGATCAAGTGGACTGAACGTCCCGCTTTTCCTGGTTCATCCCAGAGCAGGCGTATTATTTGAACACTGTGTGGGGATATTTTATACCAATATACAAGCTTTTGTTTTTGTTAGCTATGTAACGTTAAATGTGCATCATCCTCCTGTCCCTCCATCCCAGAGGATAATTAAGGCTAGCATCATTTCATTTTGGTCCAGCTGCCAGGCTCAGGAACAGATGTTTTATTGTTACAGAACTCCAAACAAACAACTATGCTTTTTTCTGCATTGATGCCAGCCATTGCTCCTTCTGCCCAAAAATGCATGAATATGAGATAGGCAAGCAGTCCCAAGGAAGAGCCAGGCATCAGCATGACTATTCAGCCTCCTGATGCATGACACATACATCCTACTTCAAAACATTGTTGTTTATAATTGGCAGTGTTCTTTCAGATGAATGTTGCTTTCTTATCTAGACAGACTAGGTCATGTTTCCCAAGCATTCACGTAGCAGTATGTAGTCAATGCAAGCAAGAAGAAAGTTCAGTATGTCTTACTAACAGGTAAGTGATTCACTAAGAGGTGCATCACTTGCTTAAGAGCATGAGAAAGTGGATCCAACTCCCACAGAGGGGCAGGCAAAAGAAAGGTGCAGCTCTGATCCTAGGATTTACAAAAATGGATGCATCCTTCATGTGCAGAATCCTGTAGAAGGCAAGCTGTGGAACAGCATCCCAAAAACACTCTGCAAATGGGCCTGAAGATATAGTTACCACTCAGGAACCAGGGCCTGCAACAGCTGGTGAATATTTGTTGTACCATGAAGAGGAATGGGCATTTCTTATTCAAGAGCATACAATACTGGGTGCTTCTCTTGATCCAGAGCATGGAAAATAGGTCCCTGCAGAAACCTGGAAATCTAAGGCTCTGTTCTGCAAAGTGTTGAGCACAGTGGTGCCAATCCTGCCAAACATTTTAACTTGAGCTGAAAGTCCTAGCAAGACCCCTAGCAAGACCCCTATGGAGTGGTTAACCATTGGAACAAGCTGAACATGTTTCATGGATTGTCAGACAACAAGGAAATTCCACCTTTGGGTGTCTGGATTAAACACTGAAAAATTATAATGAAAACTAAAGAGAGAGGAAAAGGATTTTTGTCTAAATCTTTTCATGGGAAAAATAATTTCCTAGCCAAATCTAGGAAGTGTCCAGACAAGAGAAACCTCTCTCACATGGAAGTATGAGGAGATACAAGTAACTACTAGACAGGCAAATATAAAAGAGAATGGGGAGTGGGGCATAATCTCAGAAACAAGAAAAAATTGCTGAATCTCCCCTATGCTTGTGTGTGTGTGTGTGTGTGTGTGTGTGTGTGTTGACACATGCATATGTACACGCGCATGTGCATGAACACACATAAAAGGTGAAATGCACACAAATCACCCTGAGACATTTATGGACTGACCACAGACATAAAAGAGTTTTAGAAATGCAGAAAAATTCCTAGCATAGTTCTCGTTATGATGCCAAGCCTGGACACAGGCACTTTCGGTAGCTAACCTTTTTTGGCCCCACCCCTCCCCAAGTGCCACTCTTCCTGCGCCCAATCTGCTGCTCTGCTTTCTGCTCCCTACCCCATTTGCTGCTGTGTTCCCTGCTCTCTTCCTGCTCTGCTGCATACCACTCACACAGACTGCCTGTGCCATTTGTGGCATGTGTGTTGCAGGTTGGCCACATCTGCCGTGGCTGACCAGAATATGGGCATTTCATGATATGTCTTCTTCTGTGCTTTCCTCCTTTTCTGCAAGAGGGTGTCACAGAGATTCAGCCGTATAACTCAGAGGTTGGCAACATATGGCCTGTAGAGGCACTGGATCTGGCCTACGGACCTGGTGGTCTCCAGCAGTGCAGGCCTTGGCGCACACCCGTAGTGGGTGGCTTGGAGCTGTGTCCATGCAATTACTGCTTTGCGCCACACCTGGGTTGCCATGCAGGCACAGCTCCTTGCCACCCAGCACTTTGGAAGTCCAGTAAAATTACAAAATCTCTGG